>NC_087478.1:40699654-41002685 GCF_036417665.1 Passer domesticus | reverse complement strand
AGACTCAGGGCTGCCCAGAATAGACCCTGAGACATGGCTGTTCCTTCTTTTCTTTCACACACACTATGACCTGACTTTATGTAGGCCTGTTCACATAAAAATATAGTTGATAAGGTGAATCAGGGTGGAAAAATCTGGCCTAAATCTTAACTGAGAGATATATCAGATTAAGTTTCCAAAGAAAAATGAACAATGTTATCATTTTATTAAGACAAATACTACTTTCGTCTGTAGAATAAACAAACTTCCTCTCAGTCATGTCATATGATATTCATGCTGGAATTCACTAGAAGAAGAGTGCATTCATTTCATAATAAATAACTGGTGGTTATACAACACCTTTGACCACAAAGCCTTCCAAAGGCTATGTTGTGCTCCTTTCACAGTTACAAAAACACTCCCCCTGAAATCCAGAAAAGAGCAAGGCATAAGTTTAATAGTGCGAGCAAACTGAAAGCAGATGATAGGTTTTCCACAAATGAAAGACCGACTTTATCAGAGATGCTATTTTTTACCCATTAATAGCTTGAAACAAACAAACACTCTTGGTGTGTCATACCACATAATTGACCAACAGTCACAGAAAAATTTGTTATCGGAGCTGGTTTTAAAGTTCAGGAGCTTCTGTCTTCCAGTTCTTTGTTCATAAACTTCATTTCCTGTGAAACTTCATGAAAAAACCCAACAGTTTCACTCAATTACTTTTTTTTTCCCCCCAGGGACAAAAAAGAAACACCCCCCCAAACAAAACAAAACAAAAACAAAAAACAAACAAAAAAAGAGAAAAACCACAAAAAAACCCCAAGCACGAAAAACCAGGGAGAAATGGAGCACTCATCTGCTTTGTAATTGCTGAAATTAATTTCTGCCTATTGAAAAGGGCTTGAAGCTTAGGGAACTTTTGACCTGAATCTGTTTCTCAGAATCTGCAGAACAAGTTTGTTCTTCTGGTTATTGAATTTATTGTTTGGATGAGAAGACACATATTCATGGAAAACATAAGTAAATAATGAAATTCTTTTGGTAGCTACCATGAATAGTCATTCATCTGAAACTTCATTTGGGAAGTATGTTCATCATTCATTATTTCAACATTGCCATTGCACAACCAGATAGTACAAAGTAAACCATATAGCCTAAATAGCATGTTGCTTACCACTAACAGCTCACAGTGATTAATGCTGAAGTGCTCTCCTGGCAGATTATCTGCAGATTGGGATATGTCCATCTAAATCATTCAGTGAACCTCCAGAATTACAGGCAGACAGGGAGGGTACCTGAATGACTGGCAAACAGGAAAAAAACCCTAATAATCACAGGGGGAATGATGCATGATACATTATGTGATATCATTTTCTCTTTCATCTGCATGTTTTTATGTAGGTGTGAGCAAACAGCCCACATTCCTCTTAAAACAGTTATATTTTTGAAGCATGAAAATCATTAGGCTAATACAGGTCGAACAGCTCTGTAACAGTAAAGTTGGATCAAACAGAATTTTTAGAGTTTGGATGTAGCATGGTTGAAGCTGAATCTTTCAAGGTGTGTTTAGAAAGCTGTAGACACCATTAAAATCTGTGTATTTGTGTACTCGTGAAGGTTAGAGCTTGAACAATACTGCGTTCTGCTCACTAACACTAAGCTCAGTATGAATTTCCTGTATAAGGTGGCTTTTTCGTATATGTGTTCAGACTTATCATAATTCAGCCATGCTTTTTACCACTTTAGTCCTCTTACAATCATTTACACTTTGGCAATATATGATTGAAATATCTGCTCATCACATCCTAACAATTCCGTATATTATCTCTGCTCACAAAAATGAAAACTTAAAGGCCTAATCTCAGAGATGTGTTCCACATGTAGAGCATGCATGGGTCTTTAGGAACTTGAAGTGCAGACGCATTTACAGTCCTGACAGATTCAGCCTGTGCCTTAATATATGTAATCCACAATTATACCCTCTAATTGAAGGGATTTCTAAAAATGTGTGTTCCTTTTTCTGGAGCCAGTATTTTACAAATGTCTATCTTCTTGCCTTTTCCAACAGTACCCTTTCCTCTTTGGTTTGCAAATCTATAGTAGCAGTATTTCTGGAGGAAAAAAATAAACTGCTTTATTTTGCACTGTTTAAATCTGAGGGGAACTGTAATGGCATTAGTGTTCGTGCTTATTTCAGGCATATCTGCAGAGGCAAACTTCCTAACTGGATCCATATATTCCTTTCCACAACAGACTTGTGCTGTAATGCTCTGAGATTAGTTCCTTCTTTTTACCTCCTCATCTGCAGCTTTTGTATTTCCTTGTTCCTTAAATAATTATCAGGAAAAGGTTTGTCCTTTTAGGATCCCTATCACTGATACTTTCTTACAAGAAGATCTTAGAAATGGACTTTTATTAGAACACACTGATACCACTTGAATTCATTATATTTTTGGGGCAGATTTAATGTAGCAACTGCAGAAGTCACAGACACCTGAGTAAATGGTATTCCTCCCAGGTGAACTTGACTCCAGAAATAACCCTGTTTTGTTGGACTGCTACTGTTGTTGTGTCCATCTCAGGAAAAAAGAAAAATTATTTTGTCTTCTCTTTTAGGTCTGAGACTTTTTTTATATCTAAAGTCTCATCAAATTAGCCTTAGCTTTTCTTTCCAAGAATGGAGCTTGTTCTGGACTCTGAAGCCTTGACTGTCTTTTAATTGATGGAAAACTTGCGCTTTACTTCAATGACCTTTGATTTTTTTTCTCCATTTCCCTTCAACTCCTGTGCTCTTGGAGATGGCAAAGTTTTGTCAGTGTTTTGTGATTTTTTTATAAGCCTTTTTTTTATGCCAATGGTCTCAACTATAATGGATCTCCATCCCTCCCACTGGAAAAAAAAGACAGCCTAGATCTGTGACCAGTCATTCAAAATCAATACCAGATTTTACCTTACATAGAACATGTGGACTTTGGGACATTGAGTTTGGGAGAGGAGGTGTGACAAACAGTGTTTAAAAACAGGTGGGTTTGTGTTTCACTGAGACATATGTTGTTATTCACCCAGGGAGTAAGGGAAAGCAGCAAAGGAAGGGAAGTTTGGCCCATATGACAGGGTCAGGGGAAATGGGAGAACTGAAATAAATTTAGTCAGTAGCATTGTATGGCAGTTTACAATCTGAATCCAAAGAACAGAGCAAGCATTCAGTTACTTGATTTGGCTGAGAGTCAGTAAAAGGGATGTTACTTAGAGTTTTGAAGAATTTGGCAACAGAACAACTAACATGTGAATGATGTTGCAAGGGAGGATGAAGTACTAGGACAAAGATTTTATACAGATAATATTTGGCTCAAGACTTGCAAGATTTGGATATCTCCTATAGAAACACGAAGACACTAACAGGAAACATCAAACACATTTGATGAATTTTTATTAACTGATAAACATTGAGAAAAGCTGTCTAACCAGCTGTGCTGCTCATGTCCTTCTTGGTAAATGAGAAATAATAAACCAAACATCTGAATATTTTTATAATGAAAAATTCCACCTTAAAACACTTCTCTGAAATCTAGTCACTATTTTTTTTTTCTGAAATCAACACTATTTTTTTCCAGTTTCCAGCTGCTGCAGATCATTTACCACATCCTTGAGCACTGCTGCAGACTCATTGCTGCTTGAGCCTGATTTCCCATTGAGCTGTGAGTAAACTGCTCCCCCTGAGCCTTGCCTCTAGCAGCTCAAGTGGACATATGCACTCACTGGGGCTCTATATTATTGGTGAAATCAGTTTGCTGTAGTATTAACCTCCAGAAGTTAGAATTTTGGTGTTAGAGCTCCCCAAGGGACCTTTATGTCTTCTACCCCCTCAATACAAGGGGCACATGTACAAACTGATGAAGACTGGATGTGGCATTCAGTGCCATGGTTTAGTTGATAAGGTGGTGTTAGGTCATAGGTCGGACTTGATGATCTCAAAGGTCTCTTCCAATCTAGTTAATTCTGTGATGCACCATCCATGCATCTGTAATGAAACCACTTCCTCTTACTGTTTAAGGAAAATATGATCAGGCTTCAACTGCACTTTGGCTAAATCAATTTTCTTACAGTTCAACTCCCCATCTGCAAAATGAGGCATAGTTCCTCTTACACATTGGCAACCCTGTCAATTTGTGTACTAAATGCTTAATTTTTACATGCTGCCCATGAACAACATGGTGATGTCCTGCTTCACACAAATGAAGGCAGTGAGAACTTCCTCAAAGGCAAAAAGTAAGAGTCAAAAATAATAGTGCAGATCTCATTTTCAAAGCAAAACACCATACTAACAACAGAAAATACCTAAACACACTTGCAGAGTCTACCAAAAGCAAGTATTAGGTGTCCAGCTTTTTGCAAGCTGCTGGAGGTAGGGGATAAGAAAAAACACTGTTTTTCATAAGAAATCTTGAAGTTTAGGTGAATTTCAGCATTTTCAGCATCTGTCTGTAATGATCCTGATGTGTTCAGTTGTGGTAAATGTGGTGGAGGTCTTGCACGTGCCAGGTTGGCAGTGATATCGTGGAGAGGTATGATACAGTGGCTGTCAATATTGCCTCAGATTCTTCTTGTCTGAGCTTCATTTTGCAACAACCCCTACTCATTTTTCTCTCACAGGTGGAGCACGAAGAGGGGAGTAACTTCTTAAACAAAGTGTTCTGTGAAGAATAATCACCTTATTTCTAGAGTTGTGAGACTTTAAAAAGAGGCTTAGGATATCATGTTGCCCATGTTCTGAAAGGTGAAATAGAACTAAAATGTCTTAATAATCTAAAGAACAGTTTGAAAACCAGAAAAAATATGATCCAGAAAAATCCTTCTCAAGTATTGGCAACCCATTCCTCTACACCTTCATGTCAGGTACACTTTTTGCTTGTACATGAGCAGGGACCCCAGAGCAGTGCCATACTTTCATGGGTAATTTATTAAAGGTGTTCTAACTTACACACTGGCATTTTTGGAGATGTTTTGTTCATGATTCCCTGTGTTTTGCATGAGGTGAAAGCAGGTGTAGCACAGAGAGATTGGCCACATGGGGTGGATGCTGTTAAGATTGCTATCATTCAGGAACAAAAGACAGGCTGAAGTTAGGAGGGAGGAAATATATATTGCATCTGTGCCAAATATCCAATGCATAACATTAACACTGGCAAAAGAAGAAAGGCAATTTAAATGTGGGGAGGCATCTCTAGGGAGAAGGCACATTAAAAAGAATAAGAGGAACCCCAGATAAGTCTGTTTTTGATTTGAAGGCCCACAGCATGCTGAGAGGAACTGAAAGAGTCTCTTTTGCAACAACAGGGGCTTTGAGTGTTGCACAACCAACCGAGAAGCATCCTGGGACATCCACGAGACTTCTGTGGATAAATATAGAGGAGGTGGAGGCAGCTGTTGAACTGCTCACAGCTTACAGACAGGACAAAAGGTTTTGGTGCTTAGGCTATTAGCCTGATGCTAACTATTTTCAGGGATCTGGGAACTCATGATGTGGGGTAGGGACAGGGGACTGCATCTTTCTCTGCTGCTGGGTTTTATCCTAACAACAACTGCTCTTCATCTCATTACCTCACAGGCCTGGGGAACAGAAGGGACTTGAGGCTGGATGTGCAAGTACAAGTCCTGTGTAGGGGTATTGCCTGTTCTGAGAACTCCTGTCTGTTATGAAGGTAGAAGTGAAACTTTCTTTAAAGTTACTCCATTTTATTCCTGCAAGTTATTTGCATTAGGAAAAACAAAATAAGAAAGAAGAAAATCCAGCCAATATGAAAGGAAAAATCCATGTACACACATACACATGCACACATGGAGTTAAAAATATTTACTTTGGCAAATAACTGTACAAAATTATATACATTGCCTTAATGATGAATAGTAATCCCTACGCCCCTTAGTGGCTGGATGTCTTGAATAAGGGTAACAATATTAATATTTCTGGTCGTAATTGGGCTTTGTTCAGTTTAGGGAGTAGAATTACAAGGCCAAATTCTGTCCTCATTCAATTTCATAAAGCCTAACTGAAGATGTTGAGAGGTTCTGCAGTCTAACAGAGAAATTAGTGTCACTGATGTTTTGCAGTACTGATTCCATATATTATCATCTAAGATGGGCTTATACACATATACTTCATACACAACAAACATGTTGCAAGGATTCCTGCTGGGGATTATGTCCTGCATTCCCAAGGGGTTTCCAAGGTTCACAGCCCAGGGAGAATTTTGAGATGACTTTACTGAATAGTTTTTCCAGCTGTTACCATGGAGGTTGGTGTCTATGTAGAGAGTGCAGTGAGCTGGCATTACAGCCCCTTACAATTAGGACTGTCTTGGCAGTGAAATTTTCTATCCTAAGGCTTGAGAAGTGACGTAAATGACTATTTTACCCTAAAATTCCTGGAATATTATAATTTGAGGTTTGTAAGTGGTGGCAGCTAGCTATTTATGCTCATTTGTGACAGTGAGAGATTGTTAATGTCAGTAGGAGCAGAGAAAAATTCAGAAATACTGGAAGTTATTGGACAGCACAACCTTGGAGTATTCAGCCCAGAAAAGCTCATTGATTAGATTTGGTTCATATAGAAACAGAACAAATTACTGCATATTTTCTATTTTGAGAAGAAAAGATGGCTCTATAACCTTTCATGCTGTGTCTAATTGGCCTCAGGGCTGATTACTGGTCCTGGGACAGTCACAAGGACTGGCTCATGTCCTGTCCCTTCTATAGCAGCATTGTCTTGAAGAAAACTGGCAGAAGAGGACAAATAATAAAACAGTCTGGACAATCAGAGCTCCAGTGTTCAAGCATCCTCCCAGGGTTTCTGTTACTTAGCACTGAAGACATATCCTCAAAGTTCATTGCAGAACTCTTTTCTGCAATTTTATGAAAGTGATCATTTATTATAAAGAGTTGCTAAAAGAAAAGGGCAGGCTTATAAGAGTAAATCTCTTTCAATGAATATGTGGTAAGAGGGGTGAGGGAGGCCAAGTGTTTTCTTCTTTAGGCACTGAGAGAATAATAGTTTCAAACTTTTGGTTAATAAGATTTTAAGGTCTTCCAGCTCCTCTATTCTATTGACTCAGACCGAGTGCATGCCACATATGAAAGTTTCAACAGTCTACATAAAACAGCCCATGTTGTTATGGACTGGTCCCCATCCCATATAGATGAGAGGCACAATAAAAAAACTATAGTTTTGCTCACATGGAAAGATTCCAAAGCCCAAATGGCTTTGCAATCCAAGGACCCTAAAAAGTGTTTATTGAGGGATGATAATTAAGCAGCTTGTAATGCTGATGTCTGTGTATATCCCTAGTGCCTATCTCAAGAGCTCTGCTCTATATCTGACTGAGCATATGAAGACAGGTAGTTAAATTGGAAATTGTCACTCACAGGTTTTGTAGTATTGGCATAGGAGCAGAGTGAAGAAGAAAAACAGACACATGAACACTGTGCACATTTCCCTTTCACAGAGAGACTTTTGTATATGAATTACAAGCGGAGTGTAGTGAGCGAACCATAGAGGTAAGAAACATGGTCTAGTTGCATAAACTTCAGAGGTTTCCCTTGATTAACACTGTGGAACTCTAGGGTCACTTAAAGGAAATTAATAACTGAAATAGCTATCCTATACTTATATCAGCTCTATCCTGATCAAAAGGCAATTCATTAAAATACATTATTTTCTGTAGCCTTTTTGTCCTGCTCCAGAGGAAAAAAGTCAAGCAAGTTGCTGCTTGACTATTAGAAGGCTTGTTGTCAAGCATAATACTTATTGTAAGTCTAGATATTTTTCATTTCTGCACAAAGTTATAGATGAACTTTTATGAAATGGAATGTTCAATCCTTCCTCATGATAAAACCCCTTCACTTTGATATAAATGATCTTCTTGCTTATATAATCTACTAAAACCATAATACCAGGCAGCTTTCTGAGGTAATTAGCTAGTACTTCAGCACTTTGTCAACTCTATTCTTACCCCAGACAACCACAGAATTTAAATTCATGATCTAAAGGGGGCATACTGCTACTGAGATCTTTCTATCTTTACTACCAGAGCAGTTTGATTTTCCTCTTCAGAATTATTCCTCACCTAACCTGAAAAAAAACAACTGCATCAATTACGGGCTATTATTACTCATTGACTACTAATTAATGAGTAATTACTCATGACAAAACTGATTTGACTTAATTATATCATATAATTTGATGAACTGAATACACAAAGTTATGGTTTCTAAGAGGAGTAGCAGAAGAATTGGGTAACATTTGCAGCACAATGTCTGGGCCACCACACTTCATGTGCAGCACCAAGTCAAGCCCCTAGTGTCAAGCCCCTTGCTTTGGAATTCCAGTGGCAGAATATTATTTTTGTGACTGTGGAGCTTATGACAAAATCAGTCCTTGAATTCCTTGCTGGGAAGTTTTTCTCCTCATTGTTTTTAGACAAAAGACAAAAAGTGGTGAAAAATGTAGTAAAGTTTTTTCAGCTCCACACACACATAAAGGCATGATTTGGAAAGTTAAATTTGCCAGTTACTTTGATGGTTTGTGGCTCTTAATCAGTAAATTATTTGACAGATTTGGAAACCATAAAAAATAAAATGAAGACTCTGTACAGGAAGAGTTGAGTTGGATGAGACACTCAAGGATCCTTGAGTCCAACAGGAGTTGGCTCTGCACAGGACAGCTCCAAGAGTCTCACCATGTGCCTGGGAGCATTGTGTAAACACTTCTTGAGCTCTGTCAGTCTTGGTGCTGTGACTGCTTCCCTGGAGAGCCTGTTCCAGTGTCCAACCATCATGTACGTGAAGAGCCTTTGCCTAATATCCTAACTAAACCTCCCCTGACACAACTTCAGGCCATTCCCTTAGGTCCTATCACTGATCACACAGAGAAGAGACCAGTGCCTCCTCCTCCTTGGCCCCTCATAAGAAAGTTGTTACCACAATGAGGTCTCCCCTCAGCCTCCTCTTCTTCAGGCTGCACAGACCAAGTGACTTCAGCCACTTCTCATACAGCTTCCCCTTAAGGCCCTTCACTGGCTTCATTGACCTCCTTTGATGCTCTCTAACAGTTTCATATCTTTCTGATGCCATGCCACCCAAAACTACACACAAGATCCAAGGTGAGTCTGCACCAGGGCAGAGCAGAGAGGGACAAGGTCTTTTAAAACATGTGTGTGTTATTCATTTCACCTCTGAATATTTTTTATCTTCTTTGAGACCAAAATATTTGGTATGCTTTTGACAATTGAAGAGATGGTGTTGTGAAATCGCACTGGTAATGTACTTTGAGAAAGTCAGTAGAATAACTTTTCAGGAGCAAAGGAGGAAAGAATGAGAAGGCAAATCTGATAAGATTGCAGCACATACCAGTGACAACCAGAGCTGCTCTGCATCAAGATGAGAGAGAAATAGCTGCACTGATAAAAAGGAAATATTTGGTCACTGTCAGCTTCCCCAGAGTATCTACTAGCACAACAGACCTAATGAGTAAATCCACATTGGCAGTGTGAGTCATTTCTCTCAGCTGCCTGAACAGAGCTTAAAGACTATGTACTAGGCACCCCAGCCTCTCCTATTTCAAAGCAGCAGAGAATATTTTAAAGAAGCTGAATGGAATAATTATCTGACTGTGAAATAACACTCAAGGGGCTAGTATCTAGTGGGGTAAATTATAAATCAACTCTAGATAACCCATGCAGACAGGATGTTTGAATAAGAGCCATGAAGCCTTTGGAAAAGAAGCCAGGAGATCAGCTGGCCTCTATTCAGGCTGTGGCTCAGCTGCTGAGGTGTCTTGTGCAGTTGAAACTGTGATTGTGGTAGTGAGACTTTGGCTGGAACAGAAATTAAAGAAGAACCCTGAATTGTAATTGCCAAGGATGGTTGGTCTGGTCATGGAAAACATGGCAGACCTCCAACTAAATACAGAACTTACATAAAAAGAGAACTAGCCATATAGAATTAAGATACCTTTTAGATGTTTTACAAGGAAGGCATTAACAAGGTAAAGACCATATTTTTCTTTTTTCTGCTCTCTCATTTTATTTGTTTCTGAGAAAGTGTTAGACAGCTTAGTTGATCCTACTACCCAACACTTGGAGTGACTGCAGGACCATATTTTGATATCTTTCAGAAAGACAGAAATGGTGAGAAAGCACTGGAGTAGGGATTGGCTTAGTCTGACTTCATGGTATCCTGGGCCTGGCTTGGCCTAGTTTGGAAATGACATTAAAGCTACTATTTATTTTTGGTTATGTGTTTGCTTGTTTAAGTAAATGACTGTTTGGCATAATTTGCAAGGAATCTGGAAGACTCTAGCATTAATCCACACAGGAGATGACTCAGAAAAGCATCTGTTATTGGAGCAGGCAACATGCAGGTGAAAGAGCTTGAGATTGTTCATGTTTTTTCAGGCATATGCTGGACCATGTAATACCTAGTTCAGGATACCTAAAGTAAATGGATCCTGCTCATTATGTCTGAGATACTGTTTTCATGTCTTACATAGTACTAACTTTATCAAAACTGGTCCATGTACCAAGTTCAACCAGCACAAAGAGTTTTCCCCTAATGGAGGCTGATCTTTTTGAGCTTTGCAACCATCTTTATGTTTTCAGATATTTTCAAAAATATTTTCACAGACCTGTTCCTTATTGGTGTGAAACTGTTTAAAAATGGAGGGTCCTGGATGTGAGATGCTTAATTCTGCCTACTAATAGGATATCTTATGATATGAGACACAGAAAAATGGTCTTGGAGTCAGACTTGAAAAATGAAAGGTGTTTTTTGCAAGCTTAGTTCATGGTCTGAACATGTCCTTTTTTCCTTATCTATGCAATTGGATCTATCCAGGCCAGACTCTTATGAATCTGGTGAGCTCCATTAATTTCACCAAAGCAGAAATTCAGCATGGGTTGAGCTTTATCAAAATATTTTAAAGGACATTTTTATGGAAAGTACTTGCTTCATTTTAGTAACCCATAAGACAAGCACCATAGCTTTTTCTCTAACAAATCCTTTACTACTCTATAATCTCAGTCAGAAACTTAAATTATTTTGAGCGACAATGATTAAAGAACATTTTATACAAGCCCCATGTGGCACACGTTAGCATGCTGTAAAATAATGCAAAAAATAATTAGCAGGAAGCAACTAAATACTTAAGAGAATTGTAGGAAATAGATCAGAAAAAGTTATGAGGCTAAATTCATCCCCAGTGTAATTTCACTGACTTAATTCTGTACAAAGATTTGAAATAAGCACCTCAACATACTGTGCACACACTGGGAAGTGTCACTTTTAAGATGACCTGTTATGCCATGACCCACTCCTGGGCTCTGTGCTGAGCTAAATCCTGCTGTCTTCTGTCAGGTTTATTCATATTAGTGACATTGTGGGTGTGTGTGGCCTTCCTCATGAACAGAAAAAGATGTTACTTTCATATAATCAGAAAATGGAGGAAATTTTACCAGGATGTTATGCAGCCTCTTTGGATATCTGGGAGCCTTTAGTAAGCAGTAGCAATATGTGTGTGTATCTGTATGTGCATATCAAGGTACATTTAGACATTAACTCTCAGAGCATTTCCTCTCATTGATTAATTTATTGACTCAAGTGGTCTGCTTAACAGTTTTATCTGGTTTGTCTAGGCGAATGCACTCAATGAAAGCATTTTCCTGGGGGAAAAAAAGGCATTTAAAGCATGTATCTAGTATGTCTAGTATTTAGTTAATGTTGGTTAATAATTTGTTTAATCTGCCTCAAAGAATCACCAACAATTTGCTTTTTTTGCATCATCATTCTGTTAGGGCACACTAGGAACTGGGTCCTAACGTGCCCTAACTATCAGCACATCATGGAGTCTGTGATCAAGTTCTGAAATACTCCATTGAAAAACAGACACAGGAAAAGTGTCTGTTCAGAGCCTGGGTGCGGGGGGAGGGGGCGTGTAGGGAAAATGCTGGGCTTTGGGAAGAGCATAGACTGATAGAAAAGCAATAAATCATCTTTATTTTAATATACGTTTCAGCCAAAATGTTTTCTTTTTTTTTTCTCATTCAGTAAAATCAGCTTTTATCTTATTTTCCAATGCATGGCAGTGAGCAGCAGTGATCAGTAAACCTGGATCAGAGGGGCTCATACAGAAGAGGTGGTCTGTTAGTCCCTCTACTCTCTTTTCTACTTGACCTTCTACCACTCAATCCAAGCCAATTTTCCTGATTTCTAATGAGGTTATTAATATCAGATCCTAATTGCTGCTGATAATAAAAAAGAAAAACAAACAACAACCCATTGGTTATGATTATGTTTTAACCTTCTACTTTGAGACTCCCTTCCGTGGCTTGTGCCCCCATTCTCCCTCCACACACTGGAGAGCCTCTGCTCTTCCAGCCACCTCTGCCACTGTCCAGGCTGGTCTTGCATGACCCATGGACCAGCCCCAGGCTGGGGCAGGCCACAGTGAATCATAAAGATGCCTCACTTTCGTATGAGCACATATATATAGTGAACATCTGTATTAGGTCCTAAAATGCATCCTAACTGGCATATTCATTATGCATGTCCATATCACCCAAAACATTTCCATGTTAGTTTAGGGATTTGCTTGAAAATCTTTATGGCAATACTTTACTGGGTTTTTCCCCACATATTTGAACATGGTACATACTGTGGACGTGAGATTACATTCCTGCAACTGGGTAGCTGTGCTCCAAGATTACAAGCACCTTCATGTGATACACACACCCTTCTTTTTGCTTTTTCTTTCTTGTCTCACCCCCAGAAAACCAACCCAAAAATTTCCATCCTGCTGCTTACAAATAAAATCAATTTATTTAGCTGCTAAAGACTTGAAAATAAAAGGGTATGTGTCCCATCTGAAGATCTCTGTATTATGTGTGAGCAGGAAAAAAGATATCTTTCACAAGCAGCCATAGCTGTGTCTCTGACATTTGATAAGGGAGAGAGAGATCTGTTTGTGTGCAGAATTCTGAAGCCATTTAATGATCAAAGAGCAATCCTGATTTTATCTTCCAGTACTTCCTCAGTGGTGATAAGATTAATTCTTTGAATGTTGCATTAGACGGCTCTACCCATAAATAGATGTGTAAAATTACAAACATGCAAGACTTGAAAAGGAACGAGGAGAATTACTTCGGCAGGCAAAAGCAGAACACATTCAAAATATGTACATTTTTTCCTCTAATTTTGAATCCTCATTACATTTTAAAATAAAAACATGTAAAATGATAAAATTATTGTTTGCATACAAGCCAAGAACTGCATGATTTTTTTTTCCCATATCTTCCTTCTCTTTCATCATGGAATGCCATGATGATTTCAAGGTTTTCTGACATATATTTTCTATACTACTGCTAATTCTGTCTGCCTTCTGCATGATAGATGGGATGTTGGATGGGAGCCCTTCCCTGCAGGAACTCACTTGGCACTTACAAGGCGGCTGTCCCCAGCAGACATTAATTCTGGAATGTTGGAGGGGATCCCCTTCCAGAAGTCGAGTGTGATCCTGGAAATGCTAGTAGCTATTAATACTGGCTGTATTGTTATAATGAAAAGTTGAGAGGTGCAAAACTTTAAGACCCATTCTGACCCAAAGTGTGATTGTGGATGTTGGCGTGAGACCAGATTGGTGACTTGAATCTAACAAAACTAACCCTGTTAGTTTTAGCAGACATAGTGAGACATGAAACTGATGTTTCACTTAGACAATGTAAGATATAAAACTCAAGTCTAATATATTAAACACTTGAGGAAAATTAACTTTGTTCATAGTGCATGGTGTAAAAAACAAAATGTTTTTTCTGTCTCATATAGGCAAAAGTTAAAATCAGTAACCTTTATGATCTCAGTAACCTTCCTATAGGGTTACATGATTGAATTATTTACAAGGTAGGTTTAGGTGTCTTTCCTTGAAATAAATTCAGATTTTTTAATAATACAGCTGTAGAAGTGAAAAATTATTTACAAATCATTGGTATGCACAGTGTAAGATCTGAAAATATGAAAATTGGTATGCTAGTCTGCTTTTCAGCAGTTATTTTGGCAGCTGCATGAAGTGTCTGTTCTAGAAAGCACAACATTTAACTTACACTCTAATGATTCTTACATTCCTGCCATTTTTGTCCCCACAGTATCATATCAAGGATGCTGGTGGCATTTAGGGTGTCAGGGTGAATACAATATTTACTAACTAGAGCTATTCCTAGAGACTGTAGCCAGGGGGTAGGCAATTATGGTCCTTCTATATTTGGATGGGAGAGCATGAGAAAAACTGGATATAGGATGAATATTTATCCACAGGAATTAGGCAGAAACATTGCACCTAATTCCATTGTCACTGCTGATCTGAGAGAATAGGAAAGAGATGAAAGTTATGCTAGAGATTACAAGTGGGTTCAGGGCTCTTCATTGAAAAATATGATAACTTTAAGTCCTGGTTTTACAGAGGTAGATAAATATGAGAGGGAAAGATATTGAGGAGGAAACTGAAATGCATCATGATTAAGTTACTTTTGGAAGCAGAAGAACAGTCAGAGCTGGGATTATAGTAAAAATATTCACATGCCTGAGTGAACAACAATTTCATTAGCCTGTTCTGCCACTTCATCAAGCACATCCAATGCACTTCATCAGCTAACTCCCTGTTAGCAGCCATATCATGGGGGTTGATTATGACAATTCCACTCTGTAACACTACTCATTCTTTTGCTTAAAACCAGAGGAATAAGGAAGCAGATCTGCATCAGAAACCATTCAGTTCCACCAGCTTTAAAAATTATAATCAGCTCTGAAACAAAGCTATTTTCTTGGTTTTGTTGTAAGTTCTTCTGGACTCCAGCTCCTCAGTGTCCACCACTACCAGCCCTTGTTGCTCCTCTCCTTAAGAGCCATGTGGATCACCCTCCAATTTTAGAGAGCTTCTCTTCCTTTTTTTTTCTCCTTTCTTCTGTCTTAGGCAGAGGCTTGGAAGTCTCCACTCCTGGGAAAGGACAAGGGTATCAGAGAGGCAAATGAAAGCCACAAGTTATTCCTGATGAGCAACCTGTGCAACCCTTTGGCCAATGTTTGATGCAACAAAGACCTGTCTTGGTTTAACCTTTTCATAAACCCTTGGTCAAAGCAGATGCAAATCAGTTGATGGCAGTTTAAAAATGAGCCAGTCATATTGAAAGAGGGTGCAAGAACCACTCAGAGCTAGAAAAGTTGAGTTGCAGTGAGGATGAGGAAGGACAAATCAAAGTATACTAAAAAAGGAAATGAAGAGATGTCTCAGTTACTGACTACTAGAACCAGCATGGAAGAATTGTTTGGAATACTATTGTTGAATTTACTAGATAAAAATGTAACATGAATAGATGCTCAGCTCAAGCTGAACAAATTCAACTTAGAAAAGAGAGCATGTTTTTTTAAACCATGAGTATGAAGTTAACCTTCAAAAGAGGTTTCCAGGAGAAGCAATAAGTTGCATACTCTGGATGTCTTTCTAGAAGATCAAGTTTTAATCAAACCCAAATGATTGACATAGGTACAGGTAAAATATAATGGCCTGTGCTATGTGACCCTGAAGTGCTGCCTAACACTAGATACAGGATTAAAAACGTTGTCTGAGTCTGTGATTATGTGATGGATTCCTGGGCCCAACAAGTTAATCAGTGAGGCAGCATCTTGGCTGATAGATGGCTTTGGGAGCTGGACCTGGCCTTGTTCCTCTCTGTGTCTTTTACATTAGCAGGTCCTGGGGACAGAGAAGTCCAGAAGACAGATCCTACCTAAATGTAAACTGTGGCTGCTAGATCTCACAGACAAGATCCTCTTTATATGCTTTTCTACTGTTTCCCCACGTTGCACAGGGAGGGACATGTCATCCTTGTCCTCTGGGTAGTACATAGCAGAGTAGCCTAGATACGCTCTTTAAGATTCAAAGGCAAGTACAGATGTCTGAGTCCTGGGTTTAGGCAAAATTTCACATCAAGTCCCTGGTTCCCTGAATGACTGTACTGACCAATAAGTAATTATGCAAAAATGGATTTTGCCATCAGCATTTTTTTCTTGTTAATTAAATGGTGAGTTCCAGATTGAGATTAAAGTACCTGCCTCTATGGTCTCTTTATGACCAGGGTACATCTAACCAGCACAGTAGCACTGGAGCTGAGAGTGATATTCAGCTTACCAGCCATTAGGGATGCAATTCAATGGCCCACACAAAGCCATTAAGGATGTTCAGAGCACCTGAATATCTGCAGAAGGCTGGTAGAAAGGACCTATGACTTATAGGACATACTTAACTCCTGGGCAGTTCAGTCCATCCCAGGGTGTCACTCTCCTGCCTCTCTAGATGTCTGATGAGTGTGGTGGGAGTTTTGACACATAGGTAGGCACCTGCATTTCAGGGTCTTAATGTGAAGCTGAATGTTACTCAGACTAACTACAGTCCTGATACTCCATGTTGCGATCACTGCCTTAAGTCTGTGCAGCATGTACATCCTCAGGGGGCACGGGTTTTGCCTAGATTGCTGACTGAATGTCAGGCTCATCACATATGTGTAACTGCACCCACGACCTTATGGTCCTGAGCCCCAAAGGCTGGACTGGAGGTCCCCTATGAGTTGTAAATATGATTGGTGTAAACCAGTCCCATCAGGAAAACTTTCCAGAACTGCTGTTTAGGGTCAATATGCCAAAACTATTCTGCCATCCTAGCATGGATAATTTTAACCTTGTCCTAAACATCTTATTTATCACTTTGACATTATATAAAAATATATCTATGGTGTGGCTTAACTAAGAATATAGATATAATAGGTAACAAACCAAAATTAAGACCATCATCTAAGATGGGGAAAAAACATTTCTACCACTAATGAAGAAGAAAGATTTTTAAAGCCTCTAAGACAAAGGAAAGGTTTTTAATCACAGTCCTACTCTTAAGAATGCCTAACAACACCTTTAATGAGAACTACTTTTGAATGTCTGTAACAAGTATGGACTTCTTTTCATCATGATGCTAAGGTGAGAGAATAGAATTGAAAGTTTGTAACAAAAGTTTTCACTTTAGTCAAGGAAGGATCACTGAGGCAGATAAACTGGGTAAGGAATGATTACTGGCCCTAACTTTCTCACAACAGTAAAAACAGAAGAGCGAGAGTCTTCCACTGCAGACAGTTTTATTTGATATAATATCCACTGCACAGTGACTGATGAAATGAACAGAGAAAGCAATTGTCACAAAGCCAACTGGGAAGAGAGCTAGCAGAAAACAAGAAGGAAAAATGGCAATAATTTCAAGCCAGAAAATTCGCATTTCTTATATCCTACCTGCTAACTCCTTTCTTTTCTGCCTTCATTGGCACAGCTGATCCTGCTCTCCTAAAATTCTTTGTGAAATACATATCCCAGCTCTATTTGTTCTACCCACACTGAAAGCCCCAGTGAAGAAAAATATTGTTGAAAAAATGTAACAAAAGCAGATTTCTTTGGCCTGTGTTACAATGAGGAAGATGAGTCCTCGGTTTGCTGCCCTACCCCCCTTGCCAACACACTGCAGTGCATGTTGTCCCTGTGTAGGCATGGGCCAGTGGAGCACAGGCAGAGCCCTGTGTGCTTCCCACATCACTGCAACCTTGTCCTTCAGCAGCAGAGCTGCAGTGCTTGCATCACATGCAGTAGTACCATGTGGCTTCATCCACATTATGCTCCTTTAGGGCAGTTTTGTTGAGGTTTTGTCCTGTATGTATTAGGGGAGGAACACAGAAGGAACTGATGAAATGGGCTTGATGTGGTTAGTGGATCCAAACCCATTTCCTATTTTGCTTACCTGCAGTGATTTCTTGTCTCTTGCCAGCAAAAACACCTTGCCAAGAAAGCAAGGTCTCAGCCCCAGGAAGAAACATGTCTTGTGTCTCAAGGAGATTCTCCACTTTTTTTCTGGGCTGCTTAGAAGACATATACCTCCCAGACAAGATCCATTTTTACTTCCATGGTGTGGCTGTGAGAAAGGTGTAGCAGAGCACTGCAGTAGGAGAGCTGGACAACACACTCTTTGTTTCTTGAACAATGCAGCCTTTTTCTGACTTGAGCAAACACTTTACCCAGCAATACTATCCTTGGCAGTACTACAGAGTTCCCAGCTTCCATGGCCTAGGAAGGTAGATTAAGTTTCTCACCTGATTAGTCACTCCAGTGGCCCTTGTACAAACCAGGTGTCTCTGCAGAATAAAATATCATCATTTGCTGCTGCTGTCACTGATGTTCTTTCCTGCTGCAAAAGTTTTGAGAGTTATGATAAAATCAGTTTTTTGTTGAATGCTCATTTCCCAGTCACTGCTAAACCACTTAGTTGAATCTATTTGTTTTCCACATCAGTCTCACTGCTGCAGATCTCAGTTGTTCCCATCAATCAATCCAATTTTGTCATGCTGAAGAATGGTGTGCTGTAGTTTTGTTTCATTTCTTGTCCTCCCACAGGCTTACCAACAAGTCTAGAATCACCTTGCCCATTTCCTTTTTGATTTTGGACTGACAGCTCTTGTCTCAAATGATGCTTAAGTTGCTACAAACAAATTGGCTTTGTCCATCAGCATTTCATGCTCTCCATACTCCCTGAGTGGAGATAGTCTGTTGGATATTTTCTTCAGAAATGGCTCAGCTTGGTGGGAACTATTCCTGTGCCAAGCCAGTGGCACGGACTTTTGCTGAGCTGCATAAAAGGGATCTAACTCTGTTTTGAAGGCATAATTGGAGAAGAAAATAATGATAAAGATCCATAAAACAGTGTGGCAAGGTATAAACCTTAGAACTCAAGGCAATAAACAGTGCATTGAAAAACAGGACTCACAAAAACTGAAAGAGGAACATATTTTTAGTAATCTGCAGGGAGACACCATAAAAAGTTTTCCACAAATTTCTATTCTCATATGTTTCAGCAAATTATCCCTGGAGAGGCAGCATGTACCGTATGGATAACTTTAAACCTTGTTTTCAAACTGAAAGTCATTTGCACTCAAAAATCTTAGCCCCAGCTTGGCACACCATACTTCAGAGCAGTGAAGTGTAAGGGGCACCAGATTCAAACTACGCCTCTCTAAGCATTTGTTTTTCCTACCATATCAGAGGAAAGCATTATGGACTTTTGCTCCTGGCAGCATTTTTTGATGGGTGTGGCCCATTTGTTCTTGTCCTCCCAGTGATGGAGGCCACACCAGATGTCCCTCCTCTCAGGCATCAAGTTAGTTCTAGGGAAGGTGTGTCCGAGGAGGGCTACAGAAAGAAACTTCTTTTCTATTTCTTGGTTGGAGCTAACTGGAAAAGGTCAAAGCAGTACCATTAATCACCCTTTCATGTGATGGATGGCGATATCCACTCCTTTCAGTCATTTCTGTTGCAAATCCCTCCTTATAGCAAATCAAAAGCAGACAAAACATAATGTCAGTCAGTAATTTATTGAGAACTGCAAGATAATTCACTCTGTCAATACAGCACATTAGTTGACATGATGAAGATGAGGCCATAATAAACAAATGAAGTCTCCTGACAGTAGAATGGATGAGGTTGATTTCACTGGACATCTATCAGCAGGTCTCTTCGTGAACCTCGTTTTTCTACTCATCACACAGTTCCTTCCTCCCTCCCAGGAATTTCCTTTCAGCTTCTGCCTGTTTGCTGGAGCAAATCCTCCATTTCCAGCCTGCTGTTCTGGTGTATCCCACTGCCTTTGGCAGAGTGGGCAGTAGTACTTCTGCCAGTATGGAAAGCTGTCAGGAGCCTTCCCGAGCTCTTAGGAAACACAGAAATTGCAGTTGCTGTTCTGCTGCTTCAGCATCTTCTTTTCTCCTGTGGGATGGGGAAAAAGGGCTGGTTGTGACGTAGAGCTGCAGAGTAAAAGGAACAAGTGTGGGATCCCCGTTTGTTTCACAGCATATGACATTTAGCCAAAGAGGGGAGCATTACTCCCCTCTTCAGCTGAAGAAGTCTATTGTAGAGACAAACATTAAGGCTTTGAGAATGCCTACCCCCAGCTGCACTGGGGGGCTTGGTGACACCCTCTTAAAGCACTGCACTGGGTTTAGGAAGAAATGTCTGCTGTGGGAAGGTTTATCTGAGGCGCAGCAATTCTTAGCGTGACTATAAAGAGGAACTTGTGTGGACCGGATGTCTCGGGCTCTCTCCCCACCATGCTGTGACTTGCTGGAGAGGCTCTGTGAAAGTGATTCTTATCTGCAGTGTGGCAGCTCAGTGTAGGTCTCTGTACAGCCCCACAGCCCACTGGCCTGTAGATACTGTCGGAGTCCTTTCCTCTGGGTGATATATCTGCTGGTCCTGAAAGAATGCCTTCCTTAACGCTACTTTGAATCAATTTTATTGAGCAACAACCTAATAACATATTTGTTTAAAAATGTAGGTTTTTAACATTGAGGCAATACTTCTGAAAGACCATCCTTTAGCACTTCTCTTTCTTTCCAGTTCACATTTCATCTTAAAATTATCATTAAAACTGACAAGAGAATATGAGGGAGGAGGTCACTGGAAAACAGATAATAGCAAAATTTGCTACCTTACCTACCTTGAAGTATATCTTGTAGCTATACTAAAATATTGTACAATAAATTCTTTTTTAGTAGCCAAAACCAGGATTCTCCCTATCAAATTTCTTTGGCAGAAATACAGAAATAGTTGCAAGCTTCTCTGCCAAAATGCTAATTGCTCCCTAGTGAATCATCCAGTTATGCAGAAACATGGGTCTGTTTATGTCCTCAGTGTAATACTTATAACATAACCAAGGCACCTTTCCTGTTTCTTGCACATTAGATCTGTATATCTGAGTTAATATAATGGAAGTTGCACTTCCAGACATTGCAGAAAAAAGAAACAAGTGAATGCTCATTACAGAGTGTGCAGAATGCAGAGACATCACCATGGATTTCAAATTGCAAAAATTTGCTTGCCTTCTCTGTGTAGCAGCTACATACATATTTCTGTTTTTACCAGCTGTGAGATTCTTAAGGGATTGCTGTGTAAGTCCAGCATGGGCTCACTAGCAGCTCAGAAACAGGCAGAATGGATGATGGGGTGAAGACATGCTCCTCTTTCACTCCTTGTTAAAGGTAATTTGAGGGAATGGGAGTTTCTGTGTGGGAGAATATGTGATGCAAGAACAATCTAAAAATATTTCTTTTTGCTTCCATAGCAACTCCCATGCTGGCATGTCTTTGAATTCGTTAATTCATTCTTTCAGCTCTCTTTGTGGGCTTTGTCCAGTTTGCAGAGTTGCAAAATGATCTTTCCACCTGTGTTTACAGATGTGTGCCTGCAGTCTGTTCTGGCAGCAGGGTACATCCTACATCTCCAGGGAGACCTCCCTGCAGCCTGCCAGTACTTCAAGGGGGTTTATGAAAAAGAGGGAGAGAGATTTCTTGCATGGATAGATAGTGACAGGACTAGGGGGAATGGTTTTAAACTAAAATGGAAGAGAATTAGAATAGATGTTAAGAATTATTTTTTTTTAAACTCAAAGGGCAGTGAGACACTAGAACAGATTGCCCAGAGAAGCTGGAGATGCCCCATCCCTGGCAGTGTGCAAGGCCAGGCTGGACATGCCTTTCACTGGTCTAGTGAAAGGCATCCCTGTCCACAGCAGGGGTTTTGCAACTAGGTGATCTTTAAGGTCGGTTCCAACCCAAACCATTCTATGGTTCTGTAATTCTCTACTGGAAACAGCACTTGATAGGGGAAAGAATGATGGCCCTTGTCACACACAAGAATCAAAGGACTGCAATTGTCCCCTGTAAACTGCTCTCTTTGCATTCAGACTCATGCTCTGGCTGACCCAAAAACACCAGAAGGAAGGCCCTGACAACCTCATCTCATAGTACATTGTTGTAAAAGCAATCTTGCTCACATTTTATCTCTATCTCTTCTGTGATATAAAGGTGCAATTATGAAATTTATGCTTGCAAATGCTTCTGCCTTTTGTCTGATGGCAGCAAGGATATAGTACATTTCCTTCTTTATAAGTTATAAGCAGAGACCTGAGTGAAAATGATGTAGCAGGAAAGGTTTTATTGCTTTTCATAATTTTCTTTTTCATATTTTCAGAGTAATTTTATTATTTTAGAGGAAGTGTGGGTGTTTGTGGAAATTCATTGAGGGTCAATAACAATTTAATCCCGACAAGGACACTTGTAATAATTCTGTGTTGAGAGGTGAAGCAATGCTGGGTGAGCAATTGTTCTTGTTAGCACATATTGTGCTTCTCTGGGATATGGGGGGTTCAAACAGCCACAGCATGTCCACCTTTCCAAAGGCTATGGTGAGCAAATGCCTTAAGCTTGATTTGGATTTGTGTGAGGAGCAGTTATCCTGCACAGTGATAACTACAAGGAGAAAACCAACCTCTGGCAGTTCTGGTGGTGGGAAGGTGCTGCCAGCGAAAGGTCCACAGTAGTCCATGTGAGGAGCTCCGAGACAAGGGTCCCATTGAGCTGGGGGGGCCATGCCCCAGGCAGGCCCTGGAAGCAGGAGGAATCATTCTCTATTTCTTGAAGCCCAGAACCAGCACTCTTCTAATGCCAAACTTCTGACATCAAAGCTCTGAACATTTCTTTCAGAGAATTGTCCAAAATCTTTTCGTTCCACAATTCTATAACTTCTTTCAGACCCCAGACTTTTATATCCTTCTTTATCAAAGGAACAGAGTTTTAGCTGATGTGGCCAAAGGGCTGATAGACTGTCCTTTCTGTTCCCCTTTCTTAATCTTTTGTCACCCTTAGGCTAGATGATAAAATTTATTTTGATTCTCTTATTCTTTTGACTTCTGTCTTCAACCAAGAAACTCATTAAAATCAAAAGCCAGTGTAGATATCTAAGTCAACACAATTTCAAACTGCCATGTCACAAAACAAAGTAACTGCAAAGGTCTCAGGAAGATGCCATTTTAACAAATTCAAAACAGCTGCTCTGCCATCTAGTGTCATTGAATAATGTCTGCTAAGCCCCAGCTTTCACCCTAAACTGCTGAAACAACTCTACCATGTACTTTTCCTTCCAGTAGGCCTTTCAGGTCAGGAACATGCCTCTCTGACAGACAGAGGGATGAAAGTCAGGGGCTGTGTCCATTAGAAGCTCTCTGGTGGCATTAAGGTGAATGTAATTTGTCTCTCACATGAAAGAACTGTTCCTTACCTGGAAAGGTAAGCTACAAAGCCAGGCACATCTGAAGAGCTGCTGGCCTTCCCCCAATGATTTGTTAGCTCTATTTAGAATGTTATCCATGTTCTTTGTTTTAGACAGGAAAATAGCAAGCCTGTGAGGAAAATGCAATCTTTTCAAGTCTACCAGATGTTCATTTTGCCCCAGGTATTTTGTGCTTCATAGTATGAAGTCATCTCCAGAAGTGAAAAATTGCCTAAATTAGGCCACAGAAGTCTGAATGCTACGGGTCTTTGCTGGATGAAAATTAATTTGGCTTTCTGTTTTGGGATTTTTTTTTTGTTTGTTTCTTTGGGTTTTTTATTTCTTTTGGTTTTTTATTGCCTCTTTATATCAATGATATCTCCCCCAAATGAACTTCTATTCATTAAGATCAGGGAAGTAGGTTTTTGAAAACAAGTTAAAGTGATAAATACTTGTGTCCAGTTTAAGGTATGTACTTAAAATAATTTAGACATATTTTTCTTTTTCTTCAGGGCCAAATACCGTTCTTGTCTGTAGAACCAGATATGTGGCAATTAGGAATTATTCATGTATTCTCTTTGTTTCTTATCCAGTTAAATGTTGTCCTGATGAATCTTTAGAAACTGACTTAATTTGCCAGAATAACTCCCAATTAAGATCAGTGCTCACCACTTCAATTGATAACAGATGTTTGGCTCCTGTGAAAGGAGTATGACTTTACACATTTTTTGAAATGTCACAGCTCTTTGTATTCACAACTAGAAGCCATGCCAGAGCAAACCAATGCTGTCAATTGCAGAGCTGAAACAAAACACACAAAACACAAGACAGTGCATTCCAGAAACAGTACAAGTGTGGTTTGGAAAAGCTCAAATTTGAAGCCACTAAAACCATGATATAAATCCTGCAGTGTAGTCATGGTCTGCTTAATTTAGGGACTGATGAGAAATACTGCCTTAAATCTTTCTTTCTCAAGCAATCACATGAGATTGCCACTCTTTGGGGACAGAAGTGTGATGAGGCCAATCTCAGCTACTTTTACTAAAAGGTTTCTTTGAGTTTTTGAATTCCTAGCCCAAACAGATCTTCATCCTAAAATAAGGAGGAAAAAAAAACAGGAAAAGGGAATCCTTCAGGATATGGGCACTCATTTTATCTTACCATAACATGTCTAAAAGAAACATTCTTGCAGCCTCCTGTTTTTCTGGCAGGGTCTCTAAATTCACATTTATTCCAAAAGTACCCTAGTCTGAAGTGCTTTGCAGAAGACTCTGGAGCCTCATGAGGTGGCTCTGTGAACACACAGAATCCTATTGTGCTGTAGATGAATGAAGAGATACAGATTTTCTAACCCAAGCTGACCAAAAGACAACTAGGTTTTCAGGTGTAAAATGACGGCCAGAGATCAGCAAGGTTAGTGCATGGGTGTTGTTTACCCTGATGTGCTCCAGTTCTCAAAACATATAAATTATCCTCCTTCACAAAAATTGAGTCACGTTTTGTTTTTATCACAATAGTCCCAGCTGTTTCAAATAGCTGGCACTAATAATCTGTGCTTTAGAACTGATTAGCATCCTATATCCCTTCATTTCTAAAATGGAATTTTAATCAGATTGTAATTCCTTGAAACCTCCACGTCAGTGAGTACTTCCCTAACCATTAATCAATTGAATTTTGCCCTCAATTAAGCTGCTTAAATCCCCTTCATATTACTGATTGATAACTTTCATTGCCTCCAGCACATCGCTGACACGCTGTTAGGGGTTTTTTTAACATCAGGGCCATGACACTATTATAAAACTGAGAAAAAGAACAGACGTTTGCATTGCTGCTGTTGTGGCTTTTCAGCTTTCTCATTTTAAATCCCTGTTTTCTTCAGGGATTTGAAAGTGGGTCATAAATTCATTCCAAAGAGAAATCACTTTCATTGGTCTAATCATGCAAGTACTCAATGTCTCTTCTGGGAGGCCAGTTCTTAGTGTGCAAGTAGCTTAGCTCCTTCTGCTCAACCCCCCTGCATTATTGTTTTATGGCCTTTATGCTTTTTCTGTTGTTTTTGTTTGACTGGTTGCTTCTGATGCTACTGTGCTGAAGCATAAATAAATTTTTCATAGGTAAGTTGGTAAGTTGTGACTCTACAATACAGAAGGATAATTGAAAGAAAATGAAGTTCTTTGGCTTGAGTAGAAATGCTTCCTATAAAGCATTTCAAACTGGAAATGTCAAGAAACTAAGTTAATACCTCAGATAACCAAGAGCTTTATTGATTCTTTAGGACAACCACATGCAACCTAAGGGAACAGTTCTGCAATCCTTATTCAAAATTACTTATTCAAAATTACTTATTCAAACAAGTCCGAGAGATTTAAGTCTCTGGGACTGGATCACATATCAGCTAGCAATAAATAAAGAAACACAAAATATGCTTCTCAGAACAGAAGGGTTTTTTGGTTAACTAAGAATTCATGTTGGAGACACTCATGCATGTGCTTTCATAGGTGCCACTTCTTAAACATTTTCTTTCCCTGAGCAAAATGTTGTTTAGCATGTTAATTTAGGGCAGCACATGTCTTGTGTTTCAGTTTTAAACTGGTAGCATGTTCCAGATTTGATACAGCCATGCATTTAAGTAATTATCTGGAATGCAGAGTCAGGGACAGTTACACAGTCTGGAATTTAACCACCAGAATACACCAAAGGAAGATAAATCCTCAGAGTCCCAAGGTAGCACAGAAATCTGCTTGAAAGAATAAGCTAAGTTCTCATGTCTTGCTATTGATGTAAAACAGAAAAAAAATCACAAAAAACCAAAAAAATCCAGACCCCAAAATCCAGACCCCAAAATCCAAGCATTTCTATTATGATTACTACTGCTAAACCTAATTAACTCTCAGTATGTGCCAGACATAGCAGACCTGATTAAAGTCTTCTGTTCTGGTGTTAAAAGATAATCCAAGGCCTTTAAGCTTTTATTCAGATGCCTATGATTTTGTAAGAACACCTGCTGTACAGCATATGCTGATTAGAATTTAATTTTTGAATTAAAATGGTTTATAGAAGGAAGGAAGGAAGGAAGGAAGGAAGGAAGGAAGGAAGGAAGGAAGGAAGGAAGGAAGGAAGGAAGGAAGGAAGGAAGGAAGGAAGGAAGGAAGGAAGGAAGGAAGGAAGGAAGGAAGGAAGGAAGGAAGGAAGGAAGGAAGGAAGGAAGGAAGGAAGGAAGGAAGGAAGGAAGGAAGGAAGGAAGGAAGGAAGGAAGGAAGGAAGGAAGGAAGGAAGGAAGGAAGGAAGGAAGGAAGGAGCCAGTGGCAGCTCCTGGAATGGCATTGCTCTGCTCTCTGCAAGAACTTAGGATAGTTCTTTCTTAATCACTTGTGTTGGACATTAAACTCATCTTTGTTTTACTTCTACCTTATTGAAGTTATGTTTCTTACCTTGCTATGTGTCATTCAGGCTGATGGAAGACTGAAGTTGGAGGCTAAAGCTGTATTTTAGCTCTAGCTGGCAGCTGTTTTTGTTGTTGCAGTGGATTTCTTCCAAGTTCAGAGAAAAAAATTAAAGTATGTAATTTGTTTTTTCTGAGACATGCCACATAGCACTAGAGCACACTCAGAGCAACAGTCATGACCTTGGTGTATCACAGTCCATGGTTTTGACAGGAGAATCAGTAGCACAAGATGTTGTGTAGTAGGAAGTGATTCTATGCTGAGTTAATCAAAATATGACACATAAGCTGGGTTTGATTATAGCTCATATCTCAAAGACTTTATTGTTGGGAAGAGGAAGGGCAGCTTGCTTGCTTTTATTTTGAAGTACTTCTATAATTTACGGTCGGTTCCTGGCTTAGTTATCAGAAAAAGACATTTAGTACTTTTTGGTTTTGTCTTATTTGCTAGAACTCATCAAGCCTCTCAATGTTTGTCTGTAAAGATTTACCTAATGAAATAATTTAATAAGTGGCACAGGTCTTCATCTCTTTCAGGGAAGTCTTTTCCACTCCTTCTGACGTTAAAGTCTGCTGTGAACACTGAGTAAGGAGGTGGAGAATCAGGGGTCCCATTTATAACTTTCTAAGTCCATAGAAATAATCCCAGGGGAATTTTGAAAGAGATGTTTAACTACTTAACACTTCCCCTGGAAAGTAATCTCCTGTCAAAACCAGGTGTTCAACAGGACAGCTAGATACCTGGTGCTTTGTTACACTTTTTAAAGATGCAACAAAGCAACTGTATGTTTTTTTTTATTGCCAAGAGTATTTTTTTGAGATATTGAGTTCTGACATAGAAGTTTGCTGGGCTGATTCAGATGGCCATTTTTCCATAATAGAAAATTCTTACAGATATGTGTGGGAGGTCCTTCAGAAGTGCAACACGATTTTTCTTCAGACACTCTTAATATTTCAGGTTGACACTGTATTAGAAAAATACAGAAACTGTTTTTCCTTGGCATTTGAGTTATGCTATCTGAAATTAATTTCAATGGCAACAAGAAATATTGGTGCAAACTGCACCCTTTTGTAAAGGGAAATCCTGCTGTACTAAATCTTGACTGTAACCCTGTAATCCTAAACTGAGAGAAGACTTCAAAGGACTGAGTTTTATTTCTGCTCTCACATCAGGCTATCAGTAATGCACAAGTATTGGTGAAAAGATGGCACAGTTGATACAGTGATAACAAAGCAAGATTATAAAATTTTCACTGTTGCCACCACCCAAAGTTCACTAAAATTAAAGAAAAAATATCCTTTCCAGGTTTTTTTACTTGCTTGATAGATTTTGATGCTTTGTCATTTGCATTTTCAGATTTTTTTTTTTTTGCAGCAGCAGCTCTGAAAGAAATCAGTATAAGAAAAGTCTATGATTTACAACTATAAATTTTGTATAGCTGTTAGTCAAAGCAGGTCTTCATTTCCCTTCTGTAAAGATAATTGTTACAACTGAATTCCTCCTTCAGAGACAAAAAAAACTGCAGAAAGATTTGTGGGATAACCTTTCTTTTAATCACTACTTTTACTTAGATGTTTACCTTTCTCTCTGTCCATTGCTTGTTCTGTGCATATTTGCCTTTATTTCTGTGATTCTTTCCCTGTTTGTGATTCTTGTTCCTTACTATTTTCTCAGTATTTGCTTTTCTCATGCATGCTTTTAACATATCTTCGCTTTTCTTAAATTTTTCTGTGTGCTTGCATTCTCTGAAAGTGTTTGGCAATCAGGAACTCAGTGATTGAGTGACTGATCACACTGAATTAATGCTGCATCTCCAGTATCCTCCCATCACCTTTCTCAGCCTGCTTCTTTCTGACACTCCAAGGGTTTGTCATACTACTGTGCTAGGGTAAGAAAATAGCATAAGCTTGCTCTGAGATAGTTGCTTTCTCTGCTGTGGTCTAATTTGCTCCTTCCTAGCTTTGCATATTTCATTGCCTAGCCAGAATATCCTCCCCGCTTTGTAATATCCTGTAATATCCTCCCTGCTTTGTCTGCAAATGAGCCCATACATTTTTGGTGAAGCCCTGTCCTTATTCTCCACAGTGAGCCAAAGGGAATGTGCTGGTCGTGACTCTGCTTGAGGATTCATATTGTGCTAATGCCACCGGCCTGGAGCAGACAATTACCCTAATATATGGTATGTGGCAGCATTCTTCTGCTGGGATTCAACATCTCAGCCTTGTTACTACCATTTTCCTTACCATTTTGTGGGGCTCAGAACCTCATGTGGGTATTATTTACAAAGCCAAGATTTTTACCCTTGCTGTTATTGATTTCGTATGAGCTCTTCTAGGAATAAAACATGGGCATTTGGCTTATATTAGTAGGAAAGGCGTGCTGTGCTGTTGTGCCTGAGAGGCTGTGGCATACAGTAAAATTCTTTGGACAGCCTTGTTGATTCCCATGGATACATCAATTCCCATTGATACATTGCTGACCAATATTGCCTCCATCACCGGCAGGAAATGGCTGGACAAGTAACTGAGCTGTCAGTTTGAATCAGAGAATGAAAATAGACGTAACTGCACATCTTTGCATCTTGTAAAGGTCAGTCATGCAACGTTCCCTTGAAAAGAGTAATTGCTTTTCCCCCCTGTTTCTAAAGCAAAACTTCAAGTCTTAAAAAGGATCAGCACAAAATATTTATAACTCTAGAAATCCTTTCATAAAATGAGAATTCCATTTAAAGGTTTTCCATGTGAAACTAGAAATATTTTAGAAAGGTAATAGATACATGGTGATGGAATAAAAATTGATGGTCAGTGACTGAATGGCCTTAAGTCAGTTTCCTGACTTTTTTCCTAGGGTTTAATAGGCTGCTGAATGCCCTAATCAGTTTGCAGTATAAAGTACAGCTCCAGGTCTCTCTCTTCCTAGCCAGTCTTCCTGGCTCC
Organism: Passer domesticus; assembly: GCF_036417665.1. Lineage (NCBI taxonomy): Eukaryota > Metazoa > Chordata > Aves > Passeriformes > Passeridae > Passer > Passer domesticus. Next base: position 40,973,098 of record NC_087478.1, on the reverse strand, counting down.
TGGAAATCCTGGTCAGTGTTTGCATGGGAAATCTGGGTTTCTGCTGCTTGGTCAGGTAATGGTGAAGGTCCTGTGCAATGGCTACTGGAAAGCTCCAGTGTATCATGCACTGCACAGTCCACACTCATGGTTTCCCCATACAGCACAAAGAATGCAAAGGACCCTTAGGACAGGACTAAGGATTTTTTTATTCTAGCCAACAGTCCAGAGAACACTGAATTTTATTGGAGAAGCTGAGAAGCACCAGCTGAGATCTATCTACATAGGAGCTACCTATGTAGATAGGTAGGAATGAATAGGCAAGCAAGAGAGTGGGAAATGCAGTATCCAGCACAGTAGGGAAAAAAGACCTGAAGTGTGAGTGGGGGCTGTCTATTCTACAAGGCAGGAAACAATGGAACTTCCTAAAATTTAAAAGTCTAGCAAAGAAGGTAGATAAGTAAGTTTTTCAGCAGAAAAAGGTGACTGGTAAAATACTTCACCTACCATAACAAAAATCTTAAAGCATATTTAATTTCAAAATCCATCTGCTTCAGATCCTGATAAACTCCATTTATACTTAGGATGTGTAAGCAATCAAATAGGAAGTAGCTTCCGGGAATGAAGTAATTTTATTTGTATTTACAAATGCATGCACACAACCATCCTCACCCATTTATTTCTGTACACACAAGCCCACAATGTATGTATATTTATATTACTGCGCTCTTGAGGATGTAATTCTGGAGTGCTTGGCTGAGCACCATGGTCCTGACCTGTCAGCAAAGAAGGTTTAAAGCAGGCCTGGGGTTTGGAGGGTTTCCGTCTGCAGGCTGTCTTGCATTGCTGGCTATGCACAGGAGAGCTGTGGTGAGACTGAAGAGGCAGTTGTAGGGCTGGGGCAATGATTTTTTAAACCATCCACTTTGTCAAATGCAATATTTTAAGACTCTTCCTCCAAATGCCTTGTTTCCTCCAAAATGTCACCAAGGAAATCTTCCCTCTAATGAGGCTGACAGTTGTAGGAAGTCTCACTGCTCACAGAAGGGACTGGGTGATTCAGACAGGCAGTGATGATCAATGAGGAATGCTGCATATAGCATGTCACAAATGGAACAAAAAGGTTAGGGACATCTGAATGAGGGAGTTGAGCTGTCACCATCAGCCTTGCCTCCAGGTTTTATTCTGAAAATTGCAGGGAAGTTGTGCTCTTCCTCCCTTGAGATTTGCATAGGACATTTGCTGCATCAAGGATTCCTTCTGACATTTCTAGTGGAAGCAGCTAGAAGAAAGAAGGAAGTCAGGAAGCAGAGTGTCTCTGTGTGCTGTGCTGTTGCCAAGCAGATTATGTGCTGTAATCTGCAAGCACTGAACTGTGTTTGAATTACGAGGAACCTCTCCCTCGCTTTTGTTTTAGCCCCTGGGAGAGGCGATATTTCCGGACTGCTAATGTCACGGCGTGACCTGTTAATAACCTGCGAGGGCCTTCCTCCATCCCCTGCTCCCGCTCCCCCAGGAGCCGGCAGCTGCCGTCACACGGATCGAATGCCTGCCTTCTATGCGCTTCATTGAGAAAAATTCAAGCATGTGGCCTGAGGTTCCCCTGATGACTGTCTGGGGATGATGATTTCTACCATCTGTTCTGGCTGCCTGTGGCTCCCGGAAACACCGAGGTGTATGTTGCTTCTGGCCATACGTGGGATTCCTGATGAAACCTCAGCTGCTGTCCAACTGTCTGTGAATATCAGATGGGTTTGAATTATCTTCCGCCAAGAGGGGAGCGAGAAGCACTTTGTTTAACTCTTTAATCTGAGCCACTAGACGGCACATGCATAATCACAGGGTACAAAGCCGCTGAATTATTAGCATCTGCATCATGGTGGCAGCTGTAGCACGTGCACGTGTGCTGCGTCTGTCTGATTCTAGATGCCCAGGCTGGTTGTTTCCAGGCTAAATATAAAGCCTCGAGTGAAATTCATCTTACTTTAGCTCACTTGGAAGCCTTGTAATTATACCAGAGATTTATTTGATCCCTTCACTTCTGATTTGTGTTAAGACATATAAATTTTACATCAGTGTAGGAAAAAGGCTGCTTATCAGATGGTTTATATGCAGATGAGGAATTACTGCATTTCCAAAGGTATTTATTGAGATAAAGGAAGTCAGGGCAAATTGATATTAATTTTGATATACAAAAGAGACTTTTGTGCGAAAAATGCTTGATAATGAATGAATACATATCACTTCTCTTTCAGGATTTGACATCCTATCTGTTATTTTCCTTGTAATCTATCATCTAGAAACCTTTTCTTGATGTTTGCTGAATATAAGATTTTAGTGGATGTTGAGGGTCACTATATCATCCAGAAGACCATATCTAAATAGAAAGGATTTGAAGCTCTTTCTTGTTAGAATTGTCTAGATTTCACCCCTTGGCATTCACATTGTTTTCTCCATTGATATACATACAATTTTCTTTGAATGAGTAGATGCTTTCAGTAAAAAATACAAGGAATTTTATGGGGTTGGAAAAATTGTTTACACAGTCAGTCTTGGAGCAGAGAAGTTATTACAGAGATGCTGAATGGATCATCAGTAACTGCTTACAGTACTTGCAGTCGCTGTTCAGGACGAGATATGCAGAATATAAAATTTGTAAGAGACCTCAGAGGGAAAAGGAAAAGGAAAAGGAAAAGGAAAAGGAAAAAAAGGAAGGAGATACCTAATAATAAGCAAGTAGTGACAACCTTAGGTAGTTAAACAATAAGGGAAGAGTATCAGTGCATGGTACTGGATGCTTTACATTTTCAGATTCAAGTAAAACACCTCTGTAGCATGACCTCATGCCCATATTTTTAGAGGCTGTTTTTCTACTAATATTGTGGATGCTAATCAAAGAATGTGAAAACACTTCTTAGTAATGGCTTACCAAAGGGTGTTTGATTGTTTTTGCTTTTGGAGCTTTTTTGTTATGCCATGAGACATAACAGCAATCTGCAAATGCATTCAGCAGCTAGTGCACAGGCACGGGGTGGGAGTCAGGGTTCCCACCACTGCTGGAATTTCTTTCTCTTGTCAACTGACTCATGCAGAGAAGTGCACATGTCTCTTGCATATGCATGCTGTCAGAAATCAGTATCAGGACAGAAGGCTTGAAAGTAGGCAGCACCAGAAAATTCAATAAAGCTTGGAAAAATATTTCTATTTCTAATTTTCTAATGTATTGATCCTTTAAAGGAAAAAAAAAGCCAGTCAAATGCACAGGAGCTATATACAGAAACATCTAGTGTATTTATTTCCTCCAACCTGGAATGACCCAGTGGCTACCTCTGCTTTCATCTTTAAAGCAGATTTTCTTTTAGCAATGAATGCAAGGCTGCTGGCTTTTAGCAAACGTGAGAGAGCTAAGAAGGACACGCAAATACAGGAGAGGTGATTTGCTTATAATGTAAAGTTCTCTGGCAACATTTCTATTTTTGTGTCTGGATACAGGAAAATTTACTGTATTACCAGTGTCTGTCAAAAAAAACCCCACCAAAACCTCCAACAGAAAAAATCCCTAACCCCAAAACAAATCCTTTATAAGCCCCTTAGTTTGAAAAATAATTAGCTTTCAGCCTACTGCTTTTTAAGGGAAATCTGGTTTTTCTTTCTTCTCTCTGCATAGACCTCTGCATCACTGAAGAGAGATTTGACAGGTGGAGACAGCTTGTAACAATGTACTTGAAGCTCTGAAAGACTAAAATGACTAATTGAAACCATACTAAAAAAGATTTTTTTTCATGAATCTGTCTAAAAATATATGTCACAGAGAATTTCTTTCCCCCTTTTTCCACTCCTCTTTTTTTTGTTTGAAGTAAGGTGGGTATTTATACTTAGCTGCATATCATTATGTGTGATTTCCCTTTTCTGTTAGTCACATCAGGTCTTGGCTTGCAGTCATAAATGACGTAAGATATTGCAAAATGTCACTAATAAACATGTTAAGAGACAGTGAACTAGAAATAAAACATGGAGATTCCAATGTGAATCTCACCATCAAGTTCTTCTGCCATAGCCCACTTTTGCTGAAATTTAGATTAAGATGAAACATTTGTAGGAATTATTCTGAAATGGAGAAATATACTCTGCAATTCCTAGGTCTCAAATGCTGACTGTAAGGGGCAGAACATGAAAGCTTCCCTCCTTCTGTCACTTGAAATATTTCCTTTAGGCTTAGAGGGCTATTAGAGGGATTTGAGTAGGAACACTTCTGTGGGAACACTTGGTCTGAAGGCATTCTTTTTGGGTTTCTATTGAGAGCTGACTGTTGCACTGAATGCCCAGTCATCTGTGCCACGAACCCTAACTGGATTAGAGGGAATGCTGGGGAGAACTTCACAGATGATGGAGGAAGAAATGGCTATCAGAGCAATTTTGTTGCTAGCACAGCAGAGGAAAGTCTGACATTTCTAAATGAACCTATACATATTCCCTGTTCCAGGTTATGAGCAGACAGCCTGACATATAGCAAGGGTCTGGTTTACACACGTGCTGAGCACTTTATGGTTGTGGTGTTGATAGCTGGTAGCTCTGAAAAAGAAATCTATGATTTCTCAGCACAGGCATCCATTTATGAATGCAGGCAATAAAAGTTTCTGAATGGCTAAAGCTTTAGAATACCTGATCAGGGTTTGTGTGTGATTTGTGTAATTAGTGAAATCAGGGTTTGTGTGTGATTAGTGTGCTTAGTCATTGAGTGTTAACTATAAATGAAGGACGTTTCAGTGCTGAGGGGCTCTTTTTGCAAAAACCCTAGAAACATTTGGCTTTTCTATATAATTCAGACCATAAAGAGAATCCTAAACTTTCAGAGTCCTTCTAGGAAGTCTTGTTATATAGACAGGAGGATTAAATTTTACATGGAGTAAATAAACAGAAGTACCTTGTGTAATAAAGGGAATATACCAGGCAGTGGAGTACTGTCCTCTGGAATATTCACAGGTCCTGTTATTTAAGATGCTTATAAGACTGACTGAAGCTCTAGAAATAAACAGGTAAGATTAATTCTATGCTAAAATAAGGCTTTAATGTGATTCCCCACCTCTAAAGGAGTGGTGACATTCCTTTGCTGTGGCAAATTCAGAGCAAAGAACAGCAAGCACTGAGTAAGGGTGTCGTTTGCCAAATAAGTGTCCCATTTTCAGAGTAACCTTTTGACTGCCCTAGGTTTTCCTGTCTGACTGCAGTTCCAAGGAATTGATACAGTACCTGGCAGCCAGCAAGGTTTCTTATGACAGCAAGTGCATACACAAATAGTCAGAAGCTGCTGGGTTTCCTAGATCTTAGGTAAATAATTTCAATTGGTCATCAAACAGAGAAAGCCCAGATTTTTGCAAGTGTGTAAGTAACTTCATGGGGCTTTGTTTTCTGAAGCACACAGGCAGATATAAAAAGAGGTAGTAGATAATGACTATAAATGCATATTTACATTATAAAACCATTGTTTTGTCACTTCTTCAAGTTAAATCACATCCCAAATGCTTATAATACACAACATGGATTAGTGAAAATTTCAGCAAAGGACAGACAAAGCCTGGTTATGCAATACTGGTGTGATTGCTTGGTAGCATTGATCCTTGATAGGCAACTGATACAGAGCAGTGTTCCATCACCTTATTTTAATCAGAGTTTGGGCCAAATTCTGTTATGCTCGTAAGTTTTTAAGTCCTCATTTATCTATGAGGTTAATGAGACTATTGTAGGAATATGACATTTAATTAAGATCATCGAGTATGTGATTCTGTCCCTTTGCTAGTATGCTGTTTCCTTGTTTTACTTTCATGTTTTAATTGTCTTTGTCTTCTCATTCTATAGTGTTTCTCAGTAAAACTGCACTACAAAAAGTACTGTAAATAGCAAAAAGGATAATAAATGATGTGATATCAGAAATGACTGCAGGAATGAAAATTTTTGTGATAGAGACTTTTTGCTAGCAACTAAGAACAGAGAGTATTGTTTTGCATCTTATGTACCTTTTGTGTTTCCAGGAACTTAAAAAAGAATAAATTAATTTTCACAGCTGAGGAGAGAGGAACAACATCCCAAAAGGCTGGATAACTTTCTCCTACCAGGCTCTTCTCAGAGACACTTGCTCATTAAGGGAAAGCACACAGTTTCAATTTCAATGGATGCATCTCTTATTTATTCTGGTTACAGTTGTTAGGGTGATTCGCTGTTTTGCTAATGAAAATTTGGTGTTTTGCCTTTAAAAAATTACATTCAAGCAAAACAGATTTTGCTTACTACTTTTGTTCTGCTATTTTAAGGCTAGGATTAGAGGACAATGCATAGGTAGAATTAAAGAGACAGGTTTGTCCTTGCATGAGCATGGAATGAAAGCACACAATTGAAATCCCAGTGAACTGGAAAAGAAGGTGTACAGTGAGTAATAGCAGGTGTACAGGTCTTCACGTCTTGGACGAAGTGTAATGTGACCACAATCTCTGCCTTCCTCTGCACAGTGAATAAGATGACAACACAAAGGAAGAAAATGGGGCCACCTTAGTGTAAAATGTCACAGCTCTGCTGAAGTAAATGGGACTCTGTTTAATCACCTTAGGTAAGGATTTCATCCTTTCACCTGGAACCTTTCCAGACTTCCACGTAGGTGTCACTCCACCCCACCTGCCTGATCTTCAGCTTTCATTCACTTAGGAAGCCAACAGTAATACTGCCAATACTGCTTACTCTGTCCTGTAACCTGGATCCTGAGGCTATGCCTTCCTGGGAGGAAAGCTCTGATTGCATTCCTGCAAACAGTGATGGCTGCCCTGGGTCTCAGGGACACCTTCCCTTGAACTCCATGATCTCACTTCTCAAGGATGTGTGTGCAGGTGTACATATGCACACATTTTACATGAGATTAAACAATGTATTGCTTTTTGTTTTATTAACATGGAAAATATGCAGATCTATTGGGGGGGGGGGGGAGAGGGGGGTAATAATATGCTGAAACCCAGAAGCATTTTTTCTTCTATTTTTTGTTAGCAGAATTTTGCTTGGGTTTTGGATCTCTGTGTCCCTGTTCCTTATCTTTCTGCCAAGTCATGAAGCATCTCTTCCTCTCTGCTGCCTATTGACCTGTTTGTTCATTTCTCATAGCCAAATTAAACACAATCCTCCAGCTGCTGTAAAAATATGCTCCTCTCTCCCCACCCAGACCCCTACTGAGTAATTCTGTGACATTTCTTGATTTATACCTCCTCTGTGTTCTTAAATGACACAATTACCTAGGATTTTCTACTTTCACATTAAGCAGTAAAGAAAGCCCAATTTTCTTCCAGCTTTATCTAATTGATTGCTCAGTACAGGTTCACCTGAAAAGATGGACTTTTAGGTTTGGCTACAGTTTGCTTTTCTTTGTCTTTGAGAGATATTACTTAGCTGTTGCCAGTAAATGTGTCTATAATAATGATGTTCTAGAATATTGGTTATGTTAAAAATTTAGTAAAATCTTTATTTTCATGAGCTTTATCTAGTTTTCATCACAGATAGATTGTCTTGCTAAATCCCAAGAGAATTTTCATAGTTTAATAATTTCAAAGACAATTTTTAATGGTACAGATTATCACAGAATCACAGAATCTTTGGGGTTGGAAGTGACCCCTGGAGATCATCTAGTCCAATCCTCTTTCCCCCTCAAAGCAGGTTTAACTGGTGCAGGCTACACAGGATCACATCTGGCCAGGTTTTAAATATCTCCAGAGAAGGAGAGTCTGCATGGTCTCTGGTCAGACTCTGTCACTATTCTTTACAGTAAAGGAATTCTTAAGTTCAGGTGGAACTTTCTGTGCATTAATTTCTGCCTGTTTCCCCTTGTGCTGTTGCTGGGAACCAGTGGAAAGAGTCTGACGCCATTCTTTTGACACCTGCTGTTAAGGTATTTGTGTGCATTGATAGTATCCCCTCTCACTCATCTCCTCTCTGGACTAAACAGGCCCATAAGAGGGGCCTGGCCTCATAAGAGAGATCCTCCAGTCCCCTCATCATAGCCTTCCACTGACCCTCTCCAGTAGTTACTTATCTTTCTTGTCCTGAGGAGCCCAGAAGTGGACACAGCACCCCAGATGTGCCTCACTAGGGCTGAGCAGAGGGGCAGGATCACCTCCCTTGACCTGCTGGCAATGCTCTTCCTAATGCACCCCAGGACACCATTGGCTTTCTTGGCCTCAGGGCACTGGTGGCTCATGGACAGCTTGTTGCTCACCAGGACCCCCAGGTCCTTCTCTGCAGAGCTGCTTTCCAGCAGACTGGCCCTCAGCCTGTGCTAATGCCTGGGGTTATTTCTTCCCAGGTGAAGGACCCTGCATCTACCTCTGTTGAACTCCATTAAGTTCCTTTCCTCTCGAGTCTCCAACGTGTCCAGATCTCTCTGAATAGCAGCACAGCCTTCTGGTACATCAGCCACTGCTCCCAGTTTTGTATTGTCAGAAAACTTACACTCTGGCCCTTCATCAACTTCATTGATGAATGAGTTAAGTAAGACAGAAGCCAGTTCTACCCCTGGGGAACATCACTAGACTACATCCAGCTCCCTGTAGAAGACTTCATTGATTTTTTCTACCTGTCCAGGTGGCCTCTAAACAACTGCACCACCATGTTACCCAGCCCCTTATTTCTTACCCACAAACTCTCAACATGTTCTTCATCCAGCCCTGAGCAGAGCACCATACGTTCCAGCTGCTCTCCCTCACATAAAGAGCAGCTCTATCACCTTGATTTGCTGCCTGTCTTTCCTGAATAGTACAGAGCCATCCATGACAACATTCCAGTCATGTGGGCTATCCCACTGTGTCTCTGTAACCCCAATGAGATCATGGTCCACACACAAATCTCTAATTCTTCCTGTTTATTCCCCATGCCATATGTGTTGTACAGGCAGTTCAGGGGGGCAGTAAAGCATTCAGGATTTCCAGGAGGGGTGTAAGAGGATCCACCAGAGCCATAGACACCCTTGAGGTGGTTGGCCTTCTGCTTTTGCTTCAACCAAGGAACATTCATCACTTATTGATATTTTTCTGAAAGTTCTAAAGCAACTCAAACCCAGAGCTTGAATCTACTGACTGCTTTGGAGAACTTATTTCCTAAATATTTTACATCTTAGGCTACAGCAAAATTAAGGAGACAGTTCTTACCATAATTTGGTTGAAAGAGGGAAATAATGGACATTTGTTCCTACTTCAATTATAATAAAATAGAGAAGATTAGATAACTGCCAAAGCCAAACCTTTTAAGAAGAAATCCTGTCCTACTAAAGACAATGAAATTATTTCCTGTGACTTGAATTGTGCTCATGTACAATTTTACTGTTTCATTGTAGTGATTGTAGTGTGTAATACCAAAAGAGCCCTTTTTCATATACAGTGGTTTTTTGGGTCAGGTGGCAACACATAAAAGATAAGGACAGGTGGCTTCAACACTTGTAAAGCTTGGACAGCCCTTATAATTTGAGGGAGGGAAGGCATATCATGTGTCTATGAGAAGAGACAGAGGAAGGGTAAGTGATAATCTGAAGTGCAGACTTGAACCCAGTGCAACTGGAATAATATTAGAGAGTAATGACCTACCAAGATGTTGTGACATATTACCACTTGTAAAGTAAAATAAATTCTGCTCTGATATATATATATATATATATATATATATATATATAAACTCCAGAAAGGTTAAATTTTAAATTTTTTGAGTGTCTTAGGAGCACTTTTCTCTGCTACACAAGATGAAGAAGGGGAAGAAAGTTTTGCCTTTTTCTAATTGTTCAAACCACTCTGGAGATTGCACAGCAACATTCCAGTCCTGGAGTTTGAAATTACCTACTAATGACACAGGAAGTACCATGCAAGAAAGGTCTGTTCCAGCTGCCCAACAGCACCAGCTAATGTGCTCAGATACATTTTCAGGGGTGAGGAAGCAGGTTGTTTGCTCTATTCATTCTGTGCCAGGGTTGCCAGGATGTTGAACAAGGTTGTATTTACACAAGAAGCTCTTTGCTGATATGAGAATACTGCTGTACTCTGTTGGCAAGAGGTTTTCATGCAATTGCAGACTACAATAGCAGAACTGTGGAAAGGCTCCCCTTTCCACAGTGAGGCAGTGGGAGTAAAACAACTCTTTTTTTCTGGCTTAACCCTTTTTGAATTAGAGAGTCCTGAGAGTGCAGCTTTGTTGGGACAGAGGTAAAAGGAACTGAAAACTGAAAAATACTTCAATATTACTGTGTGCAGAATGTATTGTAACTTTTATTACAAGTTCCTGAGTAAATACATGGGTGAGGAAAAGAAATGTTAGGGTGGTTGTAATAAGAGAGCAATGAAAGTTGTCCTTTAGTGGTTCTTGGAGATCTGGAATTTACTTCATGTAAATTACGGCCAATTTATATTTTTGTATGGGGACAGAATTGTATCATTCCATGGAATAATCCAGGAGGGAAAAATCAGGAAGGAGTGAGTCATTGATACCCCAGATATTAACAGAAGCACAACAACAAATGAGTAAAAATTGGGCAAACAAATTTAGTATGAAAACCACAAAAATATTACTAACCAGTAGAGGACTAACATCCTGTAATTGCTTCCCAGTAGAGAAATTGTAGTGGAAAGAACTGTCAGCTATTGAGAGACTGACAGTAGGGTACTATTCACCAAAGCACTTGATGACCCAGTAGGAGTCTTCCAGCCCGAAGCTCCCAAACTCACTTTAGGAGTTACAATAGAAGACAGCAAATATTTAGGAGGACAGAAGTACTGTTTCCTGGATGTCAAATACAAAGGAGTTTCAGCTCCAAAAGATGTCTAGGTGAAAAATGCTACTTCATATTGTTATTTCTGGCTACAGGTTTTTGAGCCACTCATGTTGTATAAGGACAATGTAAGAAATTAGCTTGAAATTACTTGGATAAAGTTATTTTTTAAGGGAAAGCCTGTGGCAGTTTGCAGAAGACTGTAGTGGGAGCAATAACCAACTGTTCTTTGTCAGCAACACATTTCTTTGTGGATCACATCCACTGCTGGACTTCTCAGGAAAAAGAAATAAGAGCAACTGCAGGTGTGTAGAGTTTCTTCCTTGTCCCCACTACTGAGCTGTAGTTCTTGCATCCCAAGCAACTGTTCTTCCTAAGCTGCATGCAAACCTACTACTGATGAAGAGGAAGATATCTGCAGGAGAAGGAATGACCCAGGTTTTATCAGGTAACTCAGGAGAAAAATGCTCCCCTCTGCCTGTCATTGCTGGTTCTTAGAGTCAGTTTTCTCTAACTCAAAATTTCTGCATTCCTAGTGTTGCTAGGTATTGTGGAAATGGTGAATAAAGGATTTGAGCCTGCCCTGAAAGACTGTTGTATTCTGGTTTATAATTATAGATCCTTTTAAAACACTGCTGCTCTTACACAGAAAATTATACACCTACTGTGAATCACGTTAATTACATGACAATTCAAGTGTCACCATAGTACCTTATATAGTGGAAATGCCACCATCTGGTGGTTGCGTCTCTGCTGGCAGACTTCCTTGGTGGCATTGGGGATTGAGCTGTTCCCGTTCATTGGGGAAGCCCTGTTTTAGATTTAGAAATTAAGGCTCCCTGAAAGTTACAGGTTGGTTTTTTTTTGGTTTATTTTTTCTTTTTTTTTTTTTTTTTGTGTTTGTTTTTTATTTTAATGTGATTTTATTACTGAGAAGCTTGTGATGTTAAGAAACTTCTAATATGAGCTTTGATTATAATTGCTTTTTTTGGGAGGGCTTTCTAGGACAGAATCACAAGATGACTTCTATAAGAAACACATACAGAGGCCATCTGCAGATTTCTTGAACATGCAGTTTCTCCCTTTCTCTCTTGAAATGATTCTTGACACCAGCAGGAGCTTATTGTCTCCCAACAAGACACTCTTTAGAAAATCTTACCTTTCTCTTATAATTTTTTTGTTATCAGTGTCACTTTGTTCTGAAGAGATTTTAGTTAGGGTGTAATTTTATATGCATCCTTCTGAGGTAAATTAATGAGTTTTGTTATGATTATCACCATGTTCTAGTGAAGTAGGCCAAGTACAAATATTCTTGAAATTAAAAGAAAAATCTATTCCTCATTCCAGGAAAGCATAAGACTGTCTGCTTATATTTACAAAGCAAGAAATGAGTGATAAACTTTGAGGAAGCCAGAAAGTTTTATGCCTTTTGACTGAGGAGTTTTGAGTTTACTTCATTTTTGTAAACCAGATTTGTGATTAGATTTCTGACCTATTCTGTGCTGTAGATAAGACCTGAAGTTCACAGCAAAATGAATTCATGCTCTAAAGCAAAATTCTCTTCAGCGTGGCACAACAGAGCTGCAGAGTGAGATATTCTGCATAACTTGTGAAAAATTTAAAGTGAGTTTTGATGCATTTCAGCAGTATGTTATGTGGAGCAGCTCACCTATGTGACTTGCAGAATATCAAGCTTTTTGGTCCTATTCCAAAAACCTTGTATTATTTTGAATTGCATTTATAAGTCTTGAATACAGGGCCACCTTCTCCTCACAGACTGTTATGGTACCTACTCTGTGGGACATCAGTCTCTGCTGGGATCCCTTGGCAGTATAACTATGTAAGGCAGGTCCTCTTATCTTGCAAAAATTACTTTGACAGATACAACAGCCCATCCTTGGCTCTCTCTCTTTCCTGACTACTTCTTGGATGCAGGCAGGGGAATGTGGGTAGGAAATACATCTACTCACAATAAATCCCATGAGGTAAAATAACTAACATGCATGGATTGTAGGGGCTTCAGGGAGAACTGGAGATGCAGCAGGGTGCATGCAGGAAAGTTTGTTAAGGTCTAAAAAATCATTGAAAATTGAGCAAATTGAAAAGGAGAGCAATTAATAGATATTTTTTCTTGAAGTCTTCCTTCTTTTACTCTGCCATGTGAAGTACAGCTGTTAATGCATGTTGTATTTCTTCAACTGGCCACTCAGCTGCTTCCTGCGCCTCAGAGCTCCCTGCTCCTCTGTCTGATGTGTGTGTCATAGCCACTGAGGAAGGCAGGAGCTATGTGACTGAAACATGACAAAGAGCTTTGCAATTGATTTTTCCTCTGCATTGTTAGAAAACATCAGATTGCTTAAAAGATCTCACTGGGAATTGCAACCTTCTTCCCCACTGGCTTTTTGTAACTTGCTGATTAAACATGCTAGCATGGGGTTTTTTTAGCGGCTTAAAACAAGGACTAACATGAAAGCATTTTGTCAATGGATAACCTTCTCATTGCAGGCATTTTTAACCTTACACTGACAGTGATTTCAGCTGCAGTGGGTTCTTGGAATCCTTGAGCTTCCCATTGGTGATATTCATTGCCAATGATGCCAATGGCAAGCCTGCACCCTGTCTGTCCATGTCTGGTTCCTCCCAACAAACTCAGTGTGCAGTGACAGATGCCAACAAGCAAATGGAGAAAAAAGGCCCAGAGAGCAGGTATTTCCACTTGTTATGTGAAAGGCCATCTGTCTGCTACCTGGCAGCTAAGTCTTTAATGGCTAGCATGTGTGCCTGGTTGAAGAGTTAATTGTCTACCACTATTATTAGCTGCCAGTTATTGAGTGCCAGCAATGTGTTCTCCTGCCCTACAGTAGGAGACAGAGCTTTCTCATCTTCAAAGAGCTCTCAGGAGAGAAGGTAAGTAATAAACAATCATAAGCTACATGGATGGGCTTAATTCTTACAGAGATAGATTTACTCCCCTGCTTTTCCAACAGATGTGTGTCTTTCAGTAGATTCCCTAAAAAATGCACAAAAACCCAGGAAAAAAATGGATTTATACAGGATGTGCCATCCTGTTTTATTTGCTCCTAAGGATTGTCTGGGATTACTGCTTTGTCCAAATATGTAGAAGTTGAGTTTTAAAGCCACAGAGATTTCAGGCTCTCATGTACTTAATTCTTCTATTTACACCATCCAATTAGTGCTGGTCCTATCAAGACTTTCAGGCGCCTCAGAGAAAAAAATATTACTCCAGGGCCATGGGGACATACAATGGAGCAAGACAATATATGTCCTCTAAACACAGGAGATAAACTCCCCTGATTCCTCCCCACACTTGAAGCTTCTGGAAAAAAGATAACCAAAATAAAGAACTTCTGAAGTGATTTTTAGATGCATGACAAATTTCATATTACATTGCTTCTAAGTTTCAGATTAGCCTTAACAGAAGTATGTTGTTAAATAATTCAGTAATCACATTAATTTCAGATTCTGTTTGACTGAAAACTGTATGAAAGAGAAGAGATAGCATAAACATCAAGAAAAACACTTTTATATACACTAACTAACTTAGTCACTACTTTGGCAAAGTAAGTTTTGTTCCTAGACCACCTAAAAACTTCAGTAAGCAAAAAGAAAATTAAAAAATTCCAAGCTATTTGGGAGCCTTCCGTCACCTTCTAGCTGAATCTCTAGGGGTTTATATGTTTATATCAATTAATATAATGCCTGAATGAGGTGATAAAAATAGGTAAGGTGCATGTGGCCCAAAGTCCTTTGGAAAAACAGGACTTATGCCCTTCATACACTCTGGAAAATTACAATCCAGTTTTAATATTCTGTAGCATAATAGGATGGTTGGCCTGAATTGGGTCATTAAACAAAAACTGCTGTCAGGTTTCTCCAACAGCTACAGTTTCAGTCTTTAATTTTCCACTGGCCTGAACTTCTTTGTCAGACATCCACTTCATGTATAAATGTAAGAAATACAGTTGTTAGGTCTGATTCCTACACCATCTCCTCAGGCAGGAGTCTGGCAAAGACACTTCAGGTGGTAGGCAGCCTGGGCTCCTACTTGCAGGTTACAATGAGAACTAGACTAAAAATAGTCCGTGCAGTGGTCTTCTTCCAGATATTTATTGTGAACACTGGGGATCAAGACCTCTCCATCACTGTGCATGGCCCTGGATGAGGTTAAACACTCAGCTGAGGAGTTTGCTGTGTAGACTGCATGTTAAAAATGGGGGATTGATGAAGTTTGTCAGTCATCTTGATACAAATCTGAGGAACAGTATCTAATTTAAAAAGCAGTTTTTGAAGATAGATTGATAAAACAGCTGGGGAAGAAGAGGCTTCAAAGCATCTCAAACAGCAGTCATCCAAAAGGCATGAGAAGGTTGCTGAGCAGATATAGTCAGGCTTTTCTGAAAATGCTCTTAGCATTAGGCCATTAAGGTACAATGCAAGGTGCCCAGCAGCCAGCTTTAGAGGCCTTCTGGGTGGGTAGAACCCATTAGATGGAGGCATATGATATTTTAAATTTTTTCTCTGGATTCAGGGATTGAGTTAAACTGTTCAGCTGGGCAGGCAACGATTGACTCAAGAAAATGCCTGCCTCTTTTACGCACCCTAAATGTGACCAAGGCAAGTGTTTCATTCATATCCTCCCTGTGACAATTTAAAGGATCCAGGCAAAGTGAAACAGCTAAATTGAGAAATGCTTAGAATTACCAGCCATCAAACATAGCTATTCATGGAGATGTTCTGAGGGTGTTGAATTGCCTCCTGGCAGAAGAAGGGAATGAGTTTGTATGTACTGCTTTCTGGGCAGTCTACTCAGCAGTTTGACCAGAAAAGAGAACTGCACCAGCTCTCTGAATCCTCTGTAAAACTTACTCCATGTCTCTCACTACCTCAGCCCAGGAGATCTTGCTGATTTTCAGACACTTTGCAAAAGTAAAATTGCATTTTCTTTTCAACTGTTTCTCCTCCTCTGTGTTGCCTTTCCCCTCTTCTCCCTCCAGTGGGAAATGCACACTGACAAGAGTGGTTTTCACATGGACTTATGAATAAAGCTGGGAGCATGGAGTGCTATTCCATTGCCTGTGAGATATAACAACCTGGACATGTTTTGTCATGTTTTCCCTCCATCCCAAGATGATTATTTCTTATTTCTTCTCACCCATCTGCAGGAGACTATAAAACTGTCATTCTGATCCAACCACTAAACCTGTCAATGAATGAACACTAATGTACCTGGCCAGCAGATGACTCCTGCCTCAGTTATGCATTTCTGGCATGCTTACACCTATTGCTCAGGCAGTCAGCCAAACCATTGCCCTGTCAATGTTAAAAGATTTCCTGAGGCTCAGCAAGCTTAAGGATCCACATGGTGGCAACCTTGGATCCTCTTGTTCTTGCTTTTCCTATATAATTCGTATTTCCTGAGCCTTAGTTATTTCAGACATCATGCAAAAAAATTATTACCAAGGCATTGAAATAGGCCCGCTTTGAAGGTGAGATAACACAAAAAGATTAAATTATGAAAAAGATCAAAGTTATTTCTCTTTAAGACAGCTGAAACCTGAAATTTGAAATTTTCACTAAATTTCTAAAATGCTGGACATAGACATCTTTTTTATTTATAATAAAACCTCAAATACTCTTATTGAGAATGTTCTTTATCCTGTTATAGAAAAATAAATTGTTCACCTAATGAGTTTTTTTATTTATTTTTCATTTAGCTATTTCATTTGTTTATTAGTATCTGAAGATGGCTTTAGTTTGCAATTTTAGCTTTCAAAGCATCTGGCACCGAGTTGGGTCAGAAAAGCCCTGTTGGACTTCTCCTGCTGTGAAAAGTTAGAATCTGTGTATCTGCCTATCCGTTTGGTCTTTAAATCTGAAACTGAAAGAATTAGCAATATAATGACTAAAATAAAATTATTTCTGTTACTATACCCTTATTCATTTGAAGTCTTTGCAAGTATGAAGAGAAACTAGGCAATTAATTTGGAAAACCCCCAAAACCTTGGCTAAGTGAAATGAAAATAGCAGTACAAAACTAAACAAAAGTGCCTAGGAAAGTCATGCTGGTATTTAATTTAATTTGCCTGCTTTCTGGTTTTATTCACAGGCTTATCTGTTCCCATCACTTTGGACAGGAAGTTCCCTGAAAGCTTTGTCACTACATGAATGCAGTGCTTGGTAGTGGAATAATGTACTTGTCTTAGGAACTAGTGCTAGTGTGAACACAGTTCTGTACCATTATGGCATTGTCCAGACTAATTTGCTAAAGAGAAAAGTTGTCAGTGTAGCAGTGGATAAGTGATCCCATTTTTTTTTTTTTTTTTGTATTATCTGTGTTGAAAAATGATGAAATTTATTGGGATAACATCACAGAGAAACCAATCTGTTTTTCTGCTCCTGTAGGGCTTTTTCCAGAGGTACCCAGCTTGCACTTCCACATTCCTCGAAACACCTAACAGTTTTGTGCCCACACACACAGCTGTTCACAATGCATGGATTTAGGGCTCTCAGGCCCCAGGTCCTGGTGTGACATCCAGCTTCCCTAAGTTGACAGACATCTGCCAGGGCACAGAATGTCTCAGCAAACATGACAAGCCCACACTGCCAAAAGTGCTGTGCATGCACATGGAGTACAGATACGTGCATGTTGTGCTCAAGGTCTGGGAAAACTGGCACATCCAGCAGCATAATTTCAGTCCTTGCTGGTGAATATAATTTGCGTTTTCACCTAGGGAAACTTCTGTGCTGAGATTATTAATTTCTTTCCCATGGTTGAGATCATTCTGTTCACAGTTCTCTTACTGGGAAATATCTGTCTTAAGAATCTGATAGCAACACTCCAGAAGGTTGAAATTGAATTATTGCTGCATCTCTCTGATGGAGGCTGTTTTGCTTGAAGATGATAAGATTTAATTTCTTCATAAGCAGCTCCTGAACTGCTGGAATATTTCACAGAATGATAAACCAATGCCAATTCCTACTGACTGGAGGACACCAAGACCAAAACTACAGCAGTTTAGGAGCTGTTAAGAGGCAATCATGGTCAAAGAGAGGCTGGGCATAAAATTAAATCAGAATGCATGCTGCAAAGATAATTTTTTCATTTATTGCACTATGTAAATCAGAGGCCATAAATGCTGAGGCTTGTCTGTGAAAATCTACAATCCCACTATTTCCCTCCCTTTCCTCCCAAGTCTATTTATTTATGCTATATGTCTTTCAGCTTTCTCTTTCTGTTAGCTTTTAAAATATTTTTCCCCTTTTTCATTTAATTTTCTGTCTGAAGTGTAGCATCACATGATATCCTGAGGGAAATACTGCAATGAGGAGAAACGGGTGATTAGGTGATGTTGTGGCTTGATCATTATAGGCTTTTCTTCTTTTCTCAAGAATGCTATGCTCAAGTGCTGGAAGATGTTAATGGCTGCCATAAAGTTTGTCTTTGATCTGCAGAAAATTCCAAGCCTCATTAATCCCCTGGTTATGGGGGCACCTTCCATTCAGTCTAAACAAGAAGCAGCAGCTAAGCTCCTGTACGAAGTAAATTTGCTAAAAACAGTAGAAGCAACCACCAAGGCAGTTATCCTACAAAGACAAGCTCAAGTATGAACTAATTTTTGAAAAACAAAGAACTTTCTGGGAAATTATTAAATATTCACTGAGACATTAACTGATAGGAGCTTTGTGTTTAGAAATAATCAGAAAACTGGGATAAAACAAACAGACTATGTGGGTGGCCCAGGGAGAAAGCCAAGACAAAAAGCTTCTGTTGAGTAGAGTACCTACTGGAAATGGAAAGCTAGATTTCTGAGTAAAGAAATAACCTTCTGCTGTTTGTTCCTACCACATTCAGGGAAATGGAGCTTTGTGTACATTCTTTGCAAATACACAGGCTTTCATCAGAGGCACTTCAGCTGCCCCAAATCACAGCTTCTCCTATGACAACAAACATGTCAAGATGGTAAGTGGTAGCTAAACGTTGGGACAGGAAAACAGTTGATTGAAAATGTGAGATATTTTGAAAAGTTTGCTTATTTACTGAGACTGTAGACTTTTTCTACCTTGAGTATGTCTGTTCATGTCTGTGACTGCCTCAGTGAGACTCAGGGAACTGAGGCATCATGCAGGTCAGACTGCCTTTCCTTTCTCACCATAAGTAACTGCAGAATAAACCTGCCAGATGAATGATCTCCATCACTGTACAAGTGAATAACCAAATTCTAGTAGTTTTGGTGAATTTCTCCTTAACTCTCAATCCTTACAAAGATAGTTCCCACTTTTACTGATGTATATGGTTAAGGAAGATTAGAAATCCATAAATCTGCACTGGGTTGAGCCTAAGATTAGATAGAGGTGTTTCAGGCTGCTGATCTGGTTTGGTCACTGTCAGAGCTCTTTTGAATGCATACAATTGATCTAAAGAAGCTTTTTGTGTCAATGAGAAGTGGGTCATTGGTGCTTTTTTATTAGGCCATAGTCTAATGATAGAGCTTATTTCTACTCTGATGCTTCTACCAACACAAGGCTTTTTCCTAACTTGTGTGATAATTTTGTGACCTACAGGACTTTTCAAGCTAAGAATTGTGAGGAAAATTCCCTGGAATTGCTTTCAAAAGCAATAGAAATTTGTGACTCAAAAAAAAAAAAAAAAAAACCCCACAAAAAAAACCAAAAAAAACCCCAAAACCCTGATTTATATTATTTTACTTTATCACAAATGGCTTTGGGATGAATTTATTTTCTATATGTATCTTTATTTCCTGCAGAGTCATACATTTATTTTGGCATTTATTACTTTGTCTCTAGACTAATAAGTTTTGAAAGACTCTTTGAAGTCCTTGTTAGCTAATATCATCTGTGCTTCCTTTCCTTTGGGACTGCTTACACGTATTTAACCTCCTAAGCCTGAAAAAAAAGTCACTGTAAGAATCTACTGCTTCCCCATTCATACTGTTCTTTGACCCATTTCCATCATTGCTAATCTAGGCCAGGTATCTTAAAATGTATCTGGATCCAACAGCACAGTCAGACTTGAGTATTTTTGGATTTAAATAGGTATCTTGAAACAGTTTTGTATTTCTTATTTAGTTGCAAGATAACCCTGGAAAATTTTGCTGCTGTGAAATCAGAATCCGAATAATGTCTTTTGATCGCAGTATACAAAACAAATATTCAGGAGAAAACATGTTAGTTCTTAGTTATCAATTGTTACAGCTATTTGATTTTGAACTGGTCTATCTGATCCCTTTCAAATTCCTTCTGAAAAGAAAGCATACTGAAAAATGGAATTGCAAAGGCCATCTGTATTTTTTCTAGTTTTTATAGACTTGGCAGGGGACTAAAAGCCTGGAAGGAAAAGGTATCTGTGCTACATCTCTCCCTGTGTGCCTGTGAGCACGAATGCTGTGTGGTTTGGGGAGTTTGCTCAACAGCAATCTTCTCAATAGCTGCTCTGCTCAGGGAAAGCCTAACCAACCTGGCACTATTTAACCTCCTAGAAGTGCAAACTTTGCCTTGGAAATTCCTAAGAGGCAGGATTTTATTTTGGCTAGTTTTGTTCCAATTAATTTTTATTTGTAAGACAAAGAAAATGACAGGCACATTATGCCAATGCATTGAGTAAATATAGCCCAGCTATCTAAGCTGACCTGCTGTTGGAAAATCTAAGTAACTCCAATCCTTCCCTTCATCATTCTCTCATCCCCAGCGTAATAAAAGCAGAGCTAGAGCAGCGAACACCTGGCATGCTGGTCACGCAGAATGACTTTACATTGTAATCATCTTGTCAAGGAGCTGAAAATAGCATTGTGCTGCAGTGTTCACTGGTGCTTCAGGAAGGAAGACAATAACCAGCATTTGGCATCAGCCTACACTCTAACTGTGAGTGATACAGAAGTATTCCTCAAATTGTTTCCCTCCTCTCATCCTGAAAACATTCACCCTGTATCCCCTGGTAATGTATCACAGAGGCCCTCACTTCCAGTCTCCAACTAAAGATGAGGTGGGCAGTCACTGTGCTGCACACAACCAAGTAATCTGATTTATCACCACTCTAGTTTTCAACAAAATAGTGCATTAAATCAAATTAATTCTAGCATGTTTAGCATGCTATACAAATTCCAGGAAAAATGGCAATAAAAGGCTTTGTTTGAATGAATTGAGGTGAATTATGTGCAGATAGGAGTGATAATACACAATTATTGAACTATACAGGAACCCAGGAATACAAGATTTAAAATAGAAATTTGGACAAGAGACCTTGCCTAATGATAACTTTTGAAGGAGTTCAAGAGGGTGGAGAGTGTTGCAGCTAACCTGGCACCAAGGAGATGCCACACAGGATTATAGGGATCACAGAGATTAAATAAAAGTCAGGCAATAGGCACCATTTTCCAAAAGTGGATGCTATTGTGGCAGAAAAATTTTATATTAAATTCTTGGGGGGAAAAAGCCACAATATTAGGAAGATGTAAATCTGAGCATTTTCATGTTCAGTCACTCATTCATATGCACAGCTAATGCAATAATCAGTGGACTAACAGCACTTGTACATTTTTGGGTTTGGGGAACTGAGTATTTAATTATGAATTTTGTTGTATCACTTCATTACTTGAGCATAGCTCTCTAGGTTACTTTCTGCAGAAATACATTGGAAGGAACAAACACAACAAAGGCAAGAGGCACAGAAATGTGGTGTAATAGCAATGTTTGTTCAAATTTGATGCTAGGTTAGCAATTTAACTGTATAGGGCCAGTCAACTTGCATTCACTACCCTGAGGTGGAGGTAATCCATGATCTGATTACTAAATTTTAAATTTTGGCATACTGGGAGCAAGCAAGAATTCTGAGTGCTAATATTGTAATACTTTTTCAAAAGTCAAGTAAGACGACCCCTAGATATGTGGATTATTATGCATGTCCTCATTCCCTGGCACAGTGATAAGAAAGCTGGTATTCCCCTGATAGAAAAGTATAAATGTAATCAGTACAACTCCATGTTATTTTATAGAAAATAGTCAAACAACTATGCTTTTCTTCACTGAGGAGATTACTTCCATGAAAATTCATTTATTTACCTAACACATAGCCTGCTTGGACATATTCTGGACACTTGAGTCAGTAATACCTGGCTTTCTCTTTAAAAAAATAATGCTATACAGGGTAAATCAAGCATACTGCATCACACAGGTTAAGAACTAACTAACTGCAGCCCACCAAAACAATCACCAGAGGGAATTGCTCTCACTACATCTCACTGGAGATGCTTTTCCTGAAGCTTTGTAGAAACTCTGCAGAGAACACCATGCAATGCATACAAAATAACATGGACTGAGTGGTAAAATAAAACCCTTTAAAGAAAAATATTAGTGCAGTCAGGGGAAAACTTTTCCTCCTCTGTGTTGCATGGGTTGTTCTGCACAGGGCAGGGCATAATGAAGAGCCTCAGAAATAATTCAAAGACTGAAGAAAATGGAAAGACCATAATGAGGCAGAATTTAGCTTATTAAAACAAGATGACAGAGTATTTAATTACAGAGTGTAAGTACAGTAAGTAGGAAGAAAATAGTGGTTACTGGAGGGTTTTTATTCTAGCATAATGAGAAAGCAGGAATGTAAAACAAACCCAAGAAATGTTAAATTGGATTTTTTGGCAAACAATGAAATAGATTACCTTCAGAAAAATTTTCCAAAGGGAAGAATTCATTAATCTATTTTTCATAAATTTTTAATAATAATTGAATTGGACCTGATGCTGAAATGATCAAAAAAATGTCGATCTTTCTGCAATGACTGTCTTTTTTTCTGGTCAGAGCCTTTTTATTCATCACAGATGATGCCTTAACATCCTGTTTCTGTGCAAGCATTTATTATGAATGTACTTTTAATGCAGTTTGCTTGTCTGAGTTCCCCTTTCTGAGCAGCCTATTAGGTGATAATCATAGGGGTAAAGTCTGATCTGCACTTTTATTTTGTCAGGCAAAATTTAGTCTGATCTGTGTTTTTTTTCACTTAGACTAACAAGCTCTGTTTTTTTGGTTTTGCTTTAATTTTTGTTTGGTTCTGCCTTTGTTTTTTGTTTTATTTTGTTGTGACAGGGAACTAGCAGAGGTAAAACATGGTGGAAATTTTTGTAAAATTAAATTTTAAGCAATGATTTTATTAATGCATTACTTTTTCACAAGGGTCTTCTCAGACAAAAAGGCTGAGAAGAAAAAAAATTAAAACCTGATTACTCTTTTGCTGTGAGATTTGCTGATGTGCCTCATATGCTATAATATTTCATTGTTTGGTAAAATGACAAATTTTGATGGAGGCATGGAAAACATGTAAAATTAAGACTTTTAGAAAGTGATGAAAGAGAGAGTAACCTATGATGAGTTTACCATGTCTGAATTCTACATGATGCTCAGTCTCATTGTTTTTTCCCCACTGAAAGTCAGGAAGTTTTCAAATAATTATGTTTTAGCACATTGTGTATGCTGGAACAAGAGAAAGCGAGAGAGATTGCTTATAACTCATGTGCACATGACTATTTATACTCTTTTTTTTTTTTTTGCAAATTTTAACCTCCTTAATTGCCTCACTAACCAATCCATCACTTCTCTGATTTTATTTGCTAAAATAATATAAATTGAAGAGAATCAGCTCTGCACACACTCTCTAGAATATGAAGACATAAACACACTGGAAAGCAGCTACCTGAATCAGAGTAGTTAAGTAGCCATGGCTAAAACTCATCATTTAAGATTTATGATCACTGCCTGTGTTACTGGAAAATGAGCTGAATGTACATTTACAGCTGCTTTCATTGGTTTCTTCTGGGGGCTGGAACCATAAATGCATTGGTTTCTAAATGGTTGGTACAGAAAAATGGTAGTGTTGTGCTTTGTGTGCCCCTTCCAGGTTTTGGTTTATTGATCCTAGATTACATAGTGCGTGGCTGCTGAGCTGCAGACAAATGGGACTTGACAGTTCTCTCTGTGGGATATGGCTCTATGATTCAGTTAATGGTAGAGGAAACTTCTACATAATTGACTTTTAGCATATTGAAATTCCTTCCTGGGCTACTGTCACAAAACCCATCAGCTTGACTCGTGTCATCTTTAGTAGTTCTGTGAGAGAGAAAGGCTAAAAAGTCAGGAAGAATGATTTATCATGTCATTCCTGAGAGGGGTCTCTTCTGCTTCAAGAGTGAGAGACAACTCTCAATAACAAAGCTCACGTTGCCACTTGGCACTCATAACCTTAATCTGTCAACAATAGTACTTAGCATTTATATAATGCTGTACTGGCATTAGCTAATTAATTCTTACAACACCACTGGGAGATGAGTCACTAAACACCTTTAGAAAGACTTTCCTTTTAATACCTCTGCTGATGTTATGTGCTGAAATGCACAGATTACTGGCACTCATCTCAAAGAAAAGCTAGAAGGTGATCTTAATACTTTATGATTGTTTCTTTAATTAAAAAGAGTAAAAAAACCCTCTGAAGTTCAGCAGAGTTTAGTAAATCTTGATCCAATTTCACCTTTTGTCAGAATGAAAGGAAATTCCACTATAAAGCATTATTTCAAATGAAATCTCAAGGAATAGTGATTGGTGTCTGTTGAAAACCCAACAATATACTTGCTGTAAAACAGCAACTTCAGATTGTTAATACAGAGGGGAAAAGGATCAAAACAGAAAAAATGCAAATATTTTCTCACCTCAACAGCTGGGCCTCCCAGACTGTACTGAAAGATATCATTATCTGGCCAGAATAGAGCTACACTGCATGCCAGAGCAAACCCTGCTGCAGCAGTGGAAATTTACTTTTTCCTCACTTAGAAAGCACCGTTTTTGGGGTGGGGCTGGTTTCTGTTGGGTAAGCCCCATGCTGTTCTTCCTCAGTGGTGGGCACAGCCAGCTCTCAGCAGGTTAAAGTTCATCCTTCCACCTTTATCTGTCTGGCAGCAGACTGCTGGAGGCAGGCTTTTTCAGGAGCAATTTCTCTGCTTCTATCCTGGTCCCTACTCCTCCTAGGGCACCTGAGCTCCAGCCTGCAGTGTAGCCTCATGTCTTGCAGGCAACAAAGAGAAGGGCAGAGCACTTATCCCAGTGTTATTTTTACTGGAGGCAGGTGTTGCATTGTCCTGATTTCAGCTAGGATATGGTGGCTCCTCTCAGTAGCTGTTACTGTGTTTTGGGTTCAGAATGAGAATGATGTTGGTAACACACTGCTGTTTTGGTTTTTTGCTAAGCCATTTATCCTAAATCAAGGACTTTTTACCTTATCTTTTGCTCTGCCAATAAGGAAGTACACAAAAAGAAACTGTGAGGGAGCATTGCTGGGCAGATGACCTGAACTGACCAAAGGGATACTTCACACCACAGAACATCACGTCCAGTACATAAACTGGGAGGAATTAGCAGGGAGTGTGGCCGATCTGAATTTGGGAAGGGGATTCTGACATCAGTCAGTGGTTGGTGGGCAAGTGTATTGTGCGCCACTTGGTTTTCCCCTTTTATTGTTATTATTATTATTATTATTATTATTAACCATTAGTATTGTATTTGACTTTCTTTTAATTTATTAAACTGTTCTTATCTCAACATATATGTTTGGCTTTGATTGCCCTCCCCATTTCACCAGGGTGGGAGGTTGAGTAAGCACAAGCATGTATTGCACAAGGCTGAAAAGACAATTGTACTGTTGAGCTGTAAATTAATAGATCTTGCTTTTAGTCTCACCTAGAATATCTCACTTCTTAGCTGAGTGCTGACAATTTGAACTCAAAAGCAGATTGCTCTCTCTGCAATCCAGGTATGAAACATACAGTTGGCAACTTTCCTGTCAGTAACACGACTACAACCAAAGGGAAAGCAGGACCTGAAAGAAGGGAAGGTACCATGGCATCTGTGTCAGACAAACAAGCTGCTGTTTGTTGTGGTACTATTTACTTGCACACAGAACTGCACTACTGTATATCAAAGTACAACTAACCTCTGGTCATTGTATTTCTGCTGTATGACACTGATTTTTACAGAGAAGGAAGGACTTGGGGATTTTACTGTTCAGAAAATGCATTGCTTACACTCATGCACAAAATAATTAATCTTAAAATCAATGCTTGGCATTAGGAGTCACTACCCACACAACTTTTCATAAATTTACTTGTTTACAAGGACTATTCAACTCAAAATGCATCTCAAGTCCCTATCTCCCTCTAAAATAACACCCAAGGGTTACAATACATAAGCTATGTATTGTAAATACAATACAAAAATATTTAAAGTATAGAAAGTGGTTGCATTACAGTCTGCATATAATTAGACCAAACATGTAAAAATTAACCATGTCAGTTCCTAAAATATTCAAGTTTTTTATACATCATAAATATCTATATATGTATGCAACATCAGTTTAGAAGTTCTCTTAATGTGATATAAGTTTTTTTAATAATTATATATTTTGTATATCATAGGTATGGTCATAATAAAGTCATATCTGTTGCAACTGGTATTTTGGTCAACACAGAATGAGAACACACATTTGTTGATTTAATGTGTGTAAAACAATAGGAAAACAAAGTATGCAAGTAATCTGTATCTGATTTTTTTTTACCACAGAACTTTTATGTCAAAATACTTATATCATTGGCACACACCTTGTATTCTGTGGCAAAGATTTAATTGTTTTTATGTGATTAATGTGGGATATTGGATTTTTTGAAAAAAAAGCCTTTGAAGATAAGATTTTAAAAGCAGCCTGTGAGAATTCAGTAATTTTCTTTAATTGAAATCAGAACTGACTTGTTCTTTGTATTAGCTTTAAAATAAATTCCAGAAATTCTTTAATAAAATATCTCCAGAAACTTCTTTTCACACAAACACCTCTGATTTTACTTGCATACATTTAGAAACAGACAGGAATGTTATACTCTCATGAAAAGGACATTGATTAACAAAAATGAATTAAGTCTGAATGCTTCAGCACTTTATAAAAAAGTAGATGAAATATTAATATGGAAAATGTTTCCACAGAACATTTGCAAACAGGCATCAGATTTTGAGAGATGACCTTACTCTAATAAAGGATGTCTGTGACAAGAGGCAAACAACTAGCACTACTTATATAAACTGTTTTATTCAATGTTTTTCAGTGTTGTGTTACTGTGTGTGTTTGACACACTGGTCTCTGTGACTTATCTCTGTGATTTATAAAAGGTTTCAAAGATAACTCTACTGCCCTATTTAATGAAATATTTTCCACTTTCAGTTAGAAACAGTAAATGATTGATACCTACTGCTTTTTTTTCCTTAAGGAATGCCAATTTGTCCCTGGTGGAGCCGGCAGCCCCTGCCAGCTCTCTGCTCAGCACAGGAATAGCCAGAGGGCTGGGATGGATGCACTGGTAATGCAACACGTGGACTGTTTGTTTGGAGAACTCAAACGAAAGCAGGCAGTATGATCAAGATAAAGCTTTTAATGATGTTTGCCTTATTATAGTTATGAATGCTCTCTATTGATTCTCCCCCTCATTTACCCAAATTGCTAAGTTGTTTTCAATTTCTTCCTACAATTAACATGAATGAAGCTGACTGGTGGCTGGCTAGAAATCTTTGCTACTCAATCTTCATTCATTAACAGATGTCATGAACAGTGGTCAGGCACAGAAGAGGTGCCTAAAATTTATACCATACATGGAAACTAAATGAATGACCAAATGCTTTAGAAAAGACTTGTTTATTTTAGACTTTAATTGGTGCAAAACCTGATGACATATGACAACAGAACAGGGGTTTGACGTAATTTGAACAACAAAATGGAGTGCAGAATTGTTCTACTGTGCCAGCCTGAGTTCCTGCCACATTATTGCCCTAAAAATTGCTGTTGTCTCATTTCTTCAGCACAGATATTCCTAGAGAGCATATAAGGAAGAACACACAGGAATTCTAGCTGTCTTCTACTTACATTTTTCTTATTGACTTGAAAAAAATAATCGCTAAAAATTTTTAGCTATACAAAAAATTCTGAGGTGGTATGTAATAGAGATGTTGGACTAGTGGTCACTGAGTAATTTGAATAATTTGTTGACTGGCAAGAAGCCACAAAGTAGGTGTACTGAGGCCAAGAAGAAGCCATGACTTTCCAATTACACACCACTGGCTACATTTTCATTTAGTATACAACAACAGCAGCTGTTTTTTTGCTGCCTTTCTTTTGCATGCCTACATCATTGACTTTCTCCTTAGTATTGATCATTAACATTTCTATCCAAATTTAGCTCTTTTAAGGGGATGAAGATGAGTGGACAGTTGCTGCTCAGCTTGTTAACAGCTTGCATCAGTTAACTCTACCAAACACACTTCCTTCAAGTTCTAGAAACTCCACCTTTCTGACTTTGGAAAAGAATTGGTGCTATACCAGGAAATACCAGAGAAAGCTCAGCTCATAATGAAAATATGTGATCTGGAGCACATTTCTGATGAAGGATATACACAGACTTAATGATAAAGGAAAACCAAAATATATACAAGGCGAGCCTCTTCTTTTCTCTTTCCCTCTCCCTTGATGGCACTCCTACAATTGCTCTTATTCCATTAGCTGTGTTCTGGATGAAAAAACTTTTTAAAGAGCCATAAGAATGATAAAGAATTGGAAAATATTTGTATAATATAAAGCCTAAGAAGCTCAGTGCATTTAACTTACTTGAAGAAAGGAAGAAGGTACAGGAATATATTCTATAAATTCTTGTAACAGTAAGATTAGAAGACACAGCTCTTCAATCTATCCCACAAATGTGTAACAGTCTCTAATGGAAGATAATATTAAATAAATCTAGCCTAGGAGGGAGGTGCAATTTAAAAAGTGCAGGTAGTTAAACAGAGGACCAATTTTTCAGCTTTAGAATAGATACTGATTTCACACAATCTTACAACACAAATGGGCCTATTTATAAAATATATTTCTCTGGCTGTTAAAATATATATATAAAATATATTTAACTATGGCTGTTGAAATCAGCTAGCAAAGTGACAGATTTCCCGAAATTCTACATTGAAGGTCTGACCACAAAAATCCTTTATAATCTTAGTTTTAGTATGTTTTCTGCTGTTACTTCCAGAATTACTGACACCAGATAAGTGCAAGTGTATGTGGTCCCAATTGCAAAGTATTTGTTTTTTAAAAAGTACTCCCATCAACAGTTAGCACTCCTGCATGGAGATTAGTTGGATCTTACTGAAGTACTTCTTATTAAATGCTGTTAAACATTGTCAGTTCTTATATGAAACAAAACATTTTAAATGAAAATGTGTGCATTTTAAAATATATAGCGTTCATGTTTGCACAAGTTCTTTTGCACCAGAATATTAGTAAGCCCCATGTACAGAGAGAGAGAGGGAAAACAAAAATCGTGGAAACAATGCTAGCAGGAATGAATACATACACTCCACTCCCGCAACAGTTTCAGTCCCTGTCTTGGAAAACCAGATGTTGCCTGTTTGCCTTCTAGTGGCTTGAATTTAGAATAGCTTCAGCCAAGAATAGGCTTTGCAAAAGAGCTAAGTGAAACTGAGAAGATCACAATCACTTACTATTATTATAGCAAGCTCTGAAATGTCAATATGCCTCTGGGGGGAAACATCTGTGAAATGCCACATACTCTATTAAGAATGTGTAAAAGATCAGTGGTACATGTGTATGTAGCAACTCCAGAGAATCCTGATTTCAAAAAGACAAATGTTTTCCAAGTAGATATGGCTTCTCTGATAATGGCTTCTTTTCATTCAAGCAGCTACATCGATATTTTTGGAAATCTTTGTCACAGCTGCATCTCTGAAACAGTGGTCTCTGTGGAGCTGCTCTACTTAGTGTGGGATGGGTCTCCCCTGGCACAACTGGGCCTACTGAAGATAGGAAAAAGACTGAGTGTGCTTTACATGTCATAACGTAATTTGAAATGACCTTCACACACTCCTGTCATTCCGTCATGGAATATTTGTGACTGAGGCTGTAGGCAAGGACTCACATCTAAGTTGCTGCAATATAAAGAGACTACAACAGATAATCCTGCTTCTGCTGCTACTGAACATGTAAACACGTGTTTCTCTGTTTCATCTAAGGAAACTACATTGATTTACATTCCTGCTAAGGGTTAAACTACAGCAATATATGAATTTACATCTGAACTAACCTTTTATGATGCGATATTTTAATATGTACAAAACTGCTCCTCTTAGTGAATGAAAACTGCTCTATTAGTGTGAATGTATTTGTTTCTGAAATATATTTTTAATTTGTAGCACATTTTTACTTGTTAACCATCTAAACTATATTTAAATTTACAGGATGACCTTTCACATTAATAACACCCTCAGTTCCTTGTTGAGAGGCATAAACTCATTCAGAGATGACCCATGTCTGTTTGGACATCAAGGCTGCTGTCCAATATTGCTGGTCTTTTTCCTCTCCACTCTGGAAGACTAGTAACTAGCTCTGTGCTAGTTGGACTAAATTAGTCTGCACTACTCTGATCTGTTCTGCTGAACACTGAAGGCTTACCAGAAATCTCTGTTGCTTATATGCTGTTCTGCTAAATTTAAGTGGGTCAGAAACTATCACCATGCTGTCACAAAAGCTATTTTTAAACTTAATACAGCTCAGAGCTGGATTAATGAGTGCACATCCCTCTATCTGTGCATGAGCTCAGTATGGTCCAGCAGTAAATTGTGCCTTTGGTAAGCACACGTGAGCGGCATCTTTCTGTGTCAGTGCTCATGGCCACCTGTTCAGATGGCCTAGTGCCCTCTTGCAGTGCGGTCAGACAGCTGACTTTGGGTGCTCATAAAAGCAAGGACAGGTTTAACCATACAAGGAATATCACTGCAGATGTCAGCTCTTCAACAAGGCTTCCTGTGGCAACATACATAGCAAATTCCCATTTCTTGTATGCTTCTTGTGTGTGTCAGAGTGGTCAAGAATGCCAAATTTCTGCTGCATAATTCTGGCTGCCAAAAATATACGCATTCTGCATTGAGAGAAGATGGGAGAAGAATACAGAGAGCTGGATTGCTCCTGTATCAATTTCTCTTAATAATTAGGTATTCTAATACCTAATTATTAAGAGAAATAATTCTCTTTCTAGGTAGTCTAATTTCACAGATCAAAAGAGTAGATTTTATTTTCAATATGGAAACACTTTTCATACATATGTGATGGATCTTTTTTTACATGAGTTACAAACCCAAGTATTCATTTTCTACACAGAAGCCTTCCACAGCTGCACTAAGACAACAATTCTCAAGTGATCAGCAGCTGTCTCTGTGTGAGATGTGGCAGAAGCACTATGCAATAGGAATACTTCTCCCAGCTGTAGTAAGACTGTGTAAGGATGTTCAATTACTCAATGTATTTCACTTAATTCAGGTTATGAATGAGCCATTATTCCATTAAACACCTGTATAAGAACATTTAAATATCATTTAGTGTACTGTTTGTTTTACTCTTGAAAAGTACCTGGTAGAAAAATTACTGTGAAAGACTCAGAAAAGCTTTGACTTCTAATTCCATTTGCACCTCAGATAACTCTGAAAAAGAAACATTTTTCAGCATACCCAGAACCCAAATGGGTTTGCATAGTAATAGTCAGAAAAAAAATTTAAACTCCAGAGGAGGAAAAGAGGGTCTTTAAAGATTTCTTCAAAAAGTAAATCCTGCCTATGTTCTAGATAATCCTTATGACCTACTAACTTATAGGTATAACTGATAACAACCTCTATAGTAGTTTCTAAACATGAATCCAGATATCATTCTGGCTTCTGGCTGGATATCCGACTAATGAAAAATCAAGTTTCTTGGAAATGCTGTGGTCTTAATGCAATAAACTCAAGATTTTCATGTAGGAAATTGTAAGTGAATGAAACAAATGACAAGTTAAGATGGCATAAGCCATCTTAAAAATTATTAAGAAATTGAAAATAACAGTTTGACTCATCTGCATCAATTATAGGATTGTAATTTTATATTATTTTGCATGTTAAGTTCAAGTAGCAGCATAAATATAGTAGAATTTTTTATTGTTTCCATGTGGAAGTGTTCTGTTCAAAAACGGAAGCACTTGTTTATAGTTAACTAGTAAAATTAATAAAAACTAAGCTTTCCCTTGGTGTAATTAGAAGTTACATTATTTAATGTACATAGACATTGTCAAATCAAAATCTCAAAATACCTAGGAATGGAGTCTCTATACTCATAAATGAATGAATGAAGAGAAATGTCCATACAATAACACAAATTCTTCAGGTTGTCTTCTACAAATCCTATTCTTAGTTTGCATATGTCTGATGCTTTTTCAGAGTCTCTTGTCCTGCCCTCTGCTCACTGGAGCCATATATGTGTCCATAGCTGTCCTCATGGCAAGGATATTGCCTTACTAAGGCCACAATACCGTGACACCAATGAAATAGAGTGAACCAGTTATTAATCACACATTAATAACATATTCAGATACTCAAAAATAAGGGTGTTTTCTTATTTTGGAAATTTATTCACAGATACATTACAAGGAAAGGCAATGAGAATCTGGCATTGTCACACAGCATTACCAAAAGGCCTTTACATCCTAGAATAAGACTGTTTTGTCAAAAGCATACTTACTCTTGTGTGACTGTTCTAGAAATATCAGAGAAAGTAATAGGACATGAAAGTCTGTAAATATTCTCCATGGGCTGCTCATTAGACCTCTACAGTGACCTGAGAGATTACTCTATTATAATAAGCTTAAGTTCAATCTATTGTATGCCTGTGTCTAAAAATCTCTAAGTACTTTGAGGAAAGACTGATAGGATGTAAGTGATATTTTGCTTAAATAACAAGGCTAGTGTCTGTTTTATACAGCCACTGTAAAGATGCTTTTAGTACTAAACTGGGGAAGAAGGATGTTGTTCTTCTTCCACTTCCATCCTGATCAAAGAGAGGAGCATTAAGGCTTTATGATCAGAAACGTTTTCTGACAGACAGAAAGATCATGGTAAGAATCTTCAATAAAGTGGGGTTACAGTCCTGTAGTGATTGTAGAGAAGGGACTGTTAAGTACATGGTCATTAAGTTCATGGAAAAATATAATGTTTTAGAGAGAATAAATAGGCCAGTATGTTAGGAGGCAGCTGGGATCAATGAGCTACCACTGTTTACCAGCTGGTAAATCTCCCATCCAGAGAGCTGGCTAGCAAGGGTCTTTTCTAATGTGTGTTAAGATAATCTGTATTTTTTGAGATTCATGAACCTTCTCAACTTGGCTTACAGCCAGAAGACAAGTCATAATGTTGAAGAAGGTTGCTTTTGGCTTTCCAATAGATATTTTGTACCAAATTATGCGCTGTTGGCTGTAAAGGAAGATGTATTGGAGGATAAACTAAAGACAACGCAAACTCTGAACACTGGAACTAACAAAATATTCATGACACTAATAAATTTTGTCTGATCTGACAGTGTAGCCAGGGAATCAGGAAGGCTAGAAGACAAATATGTTTAAAGTGCTACAGGCCCCACTGTTTAAAAAAAGAAGCTGGAATGAATCTCAGACATCTTTTCCTCTGGATCAAAAGGCAAAGCATTTCCTATTCTCAGTTTTTACAGTCCTATCTATCACTGGCTGATAGCATCTTTGGGATATATACACTGTGAGTCAGTGCATCTTTTAACTCCTTCTCATGGCTTGACAAGAAACGACCACTGAGTTTTGCCAATAAAGCAGAAATTGCACCAAATTCCTGGTTTCTTCTCACAAAAGCTAATCCCTGTCTCAGCTCTCCTCTAGTGCACAAACAAGGAGACAAAGGGAGTCCTTGGAACATGAACAAGAAACATAACATTTCAGGAACCAATTTTTAACACAGTTTTAAAAGTTAGATTTACCACTAGGTCTCCCCAAATCATTATCAAGTTTCCTAAAAGGTACTGAGCAGTACTAGTGGCAGACTAAACTGAAGCTTTAGAGTTGTTCTTAAGAACTCTGGTCCTGAAGAGCTCCCAAAGAAAGTTTCAGAACTGGAAAAAAATTTAGGAGAAAATTTGTATTCAGATTTGATACCACTCTTAAAGCAATGTTTTTAACAAATTATGTTTGGTTTTTTTTAACGAGTTCCCAGTGAACAAGGAGGATGATCACTACATTTTCCCATCTGTAGACAAGACTGATGTTTTTCTATGCAAGCATAACATAAAATAGTCATTCTCTCATATCAGCTGTAGCAATGCACCTGATTTCTTTAAATTTTTGTTTGGTTGGTTGGTTGGTAGGTTGTTTTTTAACTAGATAATTCCCTAATAAAAGAGTAGGAGAGATTTTTAACTTTTTAGATATTTTGTCAATAGAAGTACAGGTCAGAGAGCTAGAACTTTTGGAAAAACTTGGAGGGAAAAGCCATTCACTCTTGGGACATACTTGCGCAGTCCCAGTGATTTTTCAATTCAAGTTTGGAAGAAAAGGAAATGCCAGATCTCATGATCCAGAAAGACTTGAAAAACCTGAAAAAAGGGAGGAGAATCTTGAAATCAGTTTCTCTTCTTTGAATTCCAGAAAAAGATTGAAAGCAAGTTGCTCTTCAAGTAACTCCACTCAAATACTGGGAATTTATTTCTTACTTGACTGTGGACTGCCATCTGATGGTTGTAGTTAATAATGCTGTTGAAATTTTTTCTAAAAGCCCAGACAAACCTAGCTTAAAGAAACCCCAGGAAGGTCCTCATATTACACTTTTCTGTATAGATTTCATTTGACTGGTGATTTGCAATTTAGATTAAATTTTTTACACAGTATTTCAAACTTACCATAGCATCCCTCTGAAAGGTTTTTCACTGCAGTGAAGAATGTCTAGGAAATTCCAGTGTTGTTCTACAGAACAGCTGTGCCTTTAAGTTGAATTTTGCAGGATTCATGTAACTCACAGATGTCTGGCTGGCTGAGAATTTTTCTGGAAAGGAATACAATCACCTCTT
Organism: Passer domesticus; assembly: GCF_036417665.1. Classification (NCBI taxonomy): domain Eukaryota; kingdom Metazoa; phylum Chordata; class Aves; order Passeriformes; family Passeridae; genus Passer; species Passer domesticus. The sequence continues at coordinate 40,938,332 of NC_087478.1, read as the reverse complement.
GCAAACAGGCTTTAATGACCTACCTCTGGAATATCAAAAAAAGGTCTCACAATGGGCAGAGCCCAGTTAAAGGTGGCAGACTTGTTAATATAAATTAGAGCTCTTTGAGAAGCAGACAAGTGTCTTCATCAAAAGCGGAAGTGTAAAGAAGTTCAGTGCATAAAAAACTGATACAAGCTGTTGATGACCTTGCTGGTTATTGCTAAAATCTAATGCTCTTTGTTTAAGAACTCAGTTGAGAATCTAGAAGAAATACCAATGCCAATTTCTTCATGCTTCAGGGCACAGTACAAACCAGACTGAAAACTAACAAGAATATTCTCTATAATTAATCTGCATCCCCCAGCATTGTCAGTGTTTGCTATATGTTGGAAGACATTTTCACTATCAATAGACGCAAAAAATTCCCCTTTCTCTACGTGTCAGTTGGCAATACTTATTCTAAGTGAAGAACTGAAGAAATCTCTCATCATAGTGTAATCTCTGAATTTTAAGAGAACATCAGTATTCTAGCACTAAACACTTTTTGGGTTGAATACCATAAACTCTCCTAATTTAAAATAAAACATACCAAAATAGATATAATGATGAGTATCTGGCTGTACTTCATGAAGGGGAATTTTCCCAGCTGGGGAAAAATAAGAGCCCAGCAGACTTAAAACTATGAAATGTGGCTGTTCAGATAATCAACATTCAGCTTAAATAAGTTATTAAGAAAGAGTTTATTGAAAAATGTTTTATTGCAATCCTTTTAACTTTTAATTGTTCAAATAAAATGCAGAGGGTTGATGGTTGATAACAGCATGTGAGACCCTTACAGTCTCACTTAAGCAAAGTTTTGGCACTATGTACTCAAGCTAAATGCCTTAGCTCCCCATAGGCTGTCTGAAAAAGGACAAAATTTATGCAGTAACAGCAAATGTCAAGGAATAAACAATCACTGCTTAAATCCTTAAAACAGCCTTCTATGCAATGGATTAATTTTAATTTCCATGTTAATTAATTTGAGTAGAAGGTCACATACATCGGATGAGTAATGCTCTCTAGAAGAAATATTCACTGTTTTGACCACCAGAAGGCCTCCTTACACTGGGAAAGATGCTGTAGCAAAGTCAATGAGCTTCTCTCTCCTGAGGCTGCAAATCATTTGCTTAAAGAAAAAAATATATATTTTAAAAATATTTTTCTTTCTAGCAACTTCAAATATGGGGTTTAGATGTATAAGGCTTTTTAAGAACAATGTTTAAGAAATATTCCTAGTATTACATTTCTTTTCCTGTCCTCTCCACAGAACTACTTTTTTTTTTTTTTTTGTATGCTCAGTGATGGAATTTTTCTATAAAAACCCATTTCTTTAACTTCTGGTCTTCACTAACAAATGAGTCACTTGTGCCATATTTAAGCTGAAAAAAGGCTGAGAGTCCTCTCATATTGTGTTGTCTTTTCTAACACAAATAAGTTCACAATTTCAGATAATTCACTGCAGCAATATATTGGAGATTATTTGTAACTTATTTTCTCCTCATGAGATTAATTAATGCTGAACTTATACTGAAAAGCTCTTTTCTTTTTTGTGTTTTGTTTTCATATTTTTGTGGAATGGGGTTTGAAATTAAAAAGGTGATAGGAATTAGCACTTGTCATGCTACACAGTTCATCATACAAAAAATTCAGCTTTGCAGAGCTAGGGAACAGTTACAAATTACCTAGACCAAAAATATGAAAAGTATACACCGATTTGGATTGCCCTCATTTTCAGGTTCTCTAAACCAAGGCCCATTATTTACACTTTAAAAGACAGGTGTTTGAAATCAGTGAATGCTTTAAAACTTGAAACTGTACTACTATACTTCATTTAGTCCCATTGTAGTATAAAAGTAATTGATTTAAGATTTGGAGGGGAGAGTAGCAATACCTATTATTTTCAAGGATGTTCTCATCTTATTTACTACAGCTATTCCTTTCTTGTACTGGGAAAAAAGGACAGATAAGCCAGAGTTTATTATATTCCACGGTATTTGTTTCATTAAAATGCTGTATTATGATAGGAGATACAAGATATAGAAATAATAGAATCAGAGAATCAACTAGGTTGGAAAAACTGCTGAATCATTGAGCCCAACCTTGGAAACTAGACCATGGCATTGATGTACTGTCCAGTCTTTTCTTAAACACTTCCAGGGACAGTGACTCCATCACCTCCCTGGGCAGCCCATTCCAATGACCAATGACTCTGTCTGAGACGAACTTCTTCCTAATGTTCAAAATAAACCTCCCCTGGTGCAGCTTAAGATTGTGTCCTTTTGTCCTGTCCCTGGTTGTCTGGGAAAAGACACCGACCCCCACCTGGCTACAATGTCTTTTTGGGGAGTTGTAGAGTGGTAAGGTGTCTCCCGAGCCTCCTCTCCTCCAGGCTAAACCACCCCAGCTCCCTCAGCACCTCCTCATAGGTCTTGTGTTCCACACCCTTCACCAGCCCTATTGTTCTTCTCTGGACATGCTCCAGCACCTCAACATCCTTCCTAAACTGAGTGCTCCAGAACTGGACACGGCACTCAAGGTGTGGCCTCACCAGTGCCAAGTACAGGAGATAAACCACTTTCCTGATCCTACTGGTCACACTATTCCTGATACAGGCCAGGGTGCCATTGGCTTTCTGGGCCACGTGGGCACACTGCTGGCTCACATCCTGCTGCTGTCAGTCAGTACTCCCAGGTCGTTTTCTGCCTGGCTGCTGTCCAGCTACTCTGCCCCCAGCCTGTAGTGCTGCACAACACAGGCTATTGTGGTGGTAGGTTACAATATTAGTTATTTTTCCTTCTTATGGCTTGTTTCCAAGCAAAAATATAGAACTATTAGTTCAATCTTCAGCTTATTAGGATTGCTGAAGATAATTCTAGTGTCAGGAATAAATGCCAGACTTTTGAGAGGAATTGCATGTCTGCAAGAGAGCATCTGAGGAGAAACACAAAGGACTTCCTTCCACTTTAGCCAGAAAGTCGGCTTCATTGGGGACCCAAATTTAATGCCTCTATGCAAATGTACATAGTGTGAGGAATAAACATGAGAACTTAGAGGTGTGCCCACACCTACAGGACTATGATCATATTGGCACCATGTAGATGTGGCCCTTTTGATTGTATTATTGGAATAGAAGGGTACAGGTTTTTAGGAAGAACAGGCAGAGGAGACAAGGAGAGGATATTGCCCTCTATGTCAGTGGCCACCTGGAGTGAATGGAGCTCCCTCTGCCTGAGGGTGGATGAGAAGCTGACTGAGAGCTTATGGGTCAGGATTAATGAGAGGGCAGGCAAAGGTGACATTATACTGAGGGTCTGCTACAGGAAGACTGAGAGGGTGAGGGCCTCTATAAGCAGACAGAAGCAGCCACACATTCACAAGCCCTGATCCTCATGGGGCACTTCGACCATCCTTGTATTGTTTGGAGGGACTGCATAGCAGGGCATAAACAACCCAGAAGATTCCTGGAAGGTACTGATGAGAACTTCCTACTCCAAGCGACAGACGAGCCAAAGAGATGAGGTACTATGCTGGACTTTGCTCTCACCAACAAGGAGGGGCTGGTGGGGAATGTGAAACTTAAGAGCAGCCTGGGCTGCAGGCTCCTTAGGGGTACAAGGAGAATGCACAGAAATCTTACTGACCTGGACTTCAGGAGATCAGCCTTTGGCCTCTTCAGGGGTCTGCTTGGGAGAGTGCCATGGGATAAAACCCTGTAGGGAAGAGAGGCCCAAGAAAAATGGTTAATATTCAAGGATCACCTCCTCCAAGCTCAGGAGCTATGCCACACTGCCCAAGTCACATAACATAAAGTCAGGGACGGGTAGAATAAAGAACAGCCTGCTGCAGAAGATCAGGTTTGAGAACATCCTAGAAGTTGTACAAGTCCATGGGACCTCATAAGATGCATCCACAGGTCTTTAGTGAACTGGCAGAGGAGGTGGTAAAGCCATTATCCATAGTTTTTGAGACATCATGGCTGCACACTTAAGCTTTCACTGACTGAGAAAGGGGCAATATAATGAAAATTTTTAAAAAGGGAAATAACAAAAACTGCCATAACTATAGGTCAAATTCACCTTTGTGCCCAGCAAGATCATGGAGCAGATCCTCCTGGAAGCTATGCCAATGTACACGGAAAATAAGGAGGTGATTGAGGACAGCCAACATGACTTCACTAAATGCAAATTGTTTGCCCTATTTGGTGACTTTCTATGACAGAGTTACAGCGGTGGTGGGTGAGGAAAGAGCAACTGATCTAAGAGTAACTAACATATGGGCTTGTGCAAAGCATTTGATGCTGTCTTGCATGACATCCTTTTCTCTGAATTGGAGAGACATGGATTTCCTGGACAGACCACTCAAGTGGATAAAGATTTTGCTGGATGATCATGCTTACAGGTTTTCAGTCAACCACTCTGTATCAAAGTGAGGCTCTTCAGGCAAATGGGGTTCCTCAGGGGTTGGCATTGGGACTGGCACAGCTTAACATCTTTGCTGGGGACATGGACAATGGGATCAAGTGCAGCCTCAGCAAGTTTGCAGATGACAATGAGCTGTGTGGTGTGGTCAACATGCAGAAAGGAAATGATGCCATCCAGAGGGACCTGGACAGGCTTGAGAGATAGGGCTGTGCAAACTTCATGAAGTTTTCCGTGGCCAAGTGCCAGACCCTGCATGTGGGTTGGGAAAATCCCAAGCACACGAACAGGCTGGGTGAGAAACTGGCTGAGAGCTTCTCCTGCAGAGAAGGACTTGGGGATACTGTTTGATTGAAAAATTGGATACTACCTGCCCCACAACTCACAGCCCAGAAAGCCAACCATATGTTGTGCTGATTCCAAAGCAGCATGGTCAGCAGGGTGAGGAAGGGGATTCTGCCCTTCTACTCTGCTCTTGTGACACCCCACCTGCATGCAGATCTGAGGACCTCAACATGACAAAGACATGGATCTGCTGCAGCCAGTCCACAGGAAGGCCACCAAAGATGATCAGAGAGCCGGAGCACCTCTCCTATGAAAAGAGACTGAGAGATCTGTGGTTGTTAAGGCTGAAAAAGGGTCTAAGAAGACCTTATAGCACTTCCAGCACCAGAAAGTGGCCTATGAGAGAACTGGGGAGAGACTTTGGACAAAGATGTGTAGCAATAGGACAAGCAGTAATGGATTTAAACTGAAAGAGGATAGGTTTGCATTAAGTATTAGGAAGAAATTCTTCACCATGAGGATAGTGAGACACTGCCAGAGATTTCCCAGAGCAGCTGTAGATGCCCCGTTCCTGGAAGTGTTCAAGGCCAAGTCGGATGGGACATTGAGCTACCTGGTGCAGTGTAAGCTGATACTCCCCTGGCAGGGATGTTGTAACAAGGTGATCTGGTAGGTTCATTCCTACCCAAACCATTCTATAATTCCGTGATAACTGTGAGATTTATTTGTTTGCAGCACATTCAGTCACACATTATTTTTCTCTCATTCAAATATTTGAAGTGTACAAAATTGATTTTTTTTAATGAACAAACACATGAGAATGTAGGCTGTGAAATATAAGTTTTAACACCCATTGAAGTTAAGCCAGATAACTATGTGAAAGTCATTTACATGAGTTTGATTTTGCCACTTCAACATAAAGTCAGTGATAAAAGAACTGCCCAATTCTTTCTCATGTATATGAAAGCAAATAATACCAATGATTCAACCAACTGAGTGAATGTGTAAATTAAAATGGTTTTCTCCCACATAGAAATCTACATAAACCAAACATTCCATATTCATTCATTACCTATTTTACAGTGTAAGTACTCCTTAGATATCACTCATCTAAAGGACAACACTAAAGTTCAAAGAGCAAAAGACTGAAAAGTCAATATTTTTCTTTCAGAATATTTAAAATACTAAGCATAGTCTTTATTTTTTCCCGATCCTATTGTGATGAAGCATGATCAATGCATTTTGCTTACCAGAATTTTGTTTAACCAAAATTGCATCCAGTACATCCAGTACTTCCACAGCTGGGAGGCCATTTTTCAAACTATTCACACCAGAGCTGAATACTTAAAGCGTGGACACCACACAGGTGTGGTGAGCAGGTTCTTGAGCAGATTTGAGCCCTGCAATTCAAGGAATCTCAAAATCAGTGTTAGTGTTAGGCAGGTATTTCCAGCACTCCTGAATTTTTAGGTCTTTGAAAACTTACTCTCTTACCTTACACAGCCTACTGGTCTCATCTTGCCTCTGTGAGCACCTTCTTCCAGATCTTGCTGGGTTTCAGCTGTCACACTGAAGCACTGATTTGAGAATGAAAACTATGATCTGGCTCATCACTCTTGAAAGATTACCAACCCCCTCTCTTCAGTAATTACAAGCTCCATATCCCAGGGAAAACATCACAAAGAACAAAATTCCCCTCACATCAGCACCAGACATCTCTATTCACTGGGGATGCATTTTGATGGCAAGGGATGTTCTAAGAGCAGACTATGCAACAGATACCTGTACTACCTGCATGGTATGGGAATAAGTGATCTCACTGGGCTGTATTTAACTTAGTTGTAGGTTGTATTTGTGAACCTAAGTATCTCTTGCAATTTCTCATCACCTAAGTTTCCCTAGGGTAGAATGGGTAGAATTCATTAGCATTTGAAAAGCCATCTAAGATCTTGAGATGGAAGGTGAAGCATAAGTGCAGATCAAAGAGAGCTGTGCCCATACACTGATAAAAAGGAGAACACCACAACTCAAGCTTTAGCTTTAAGTACACCATTAACTTAACCTCAGTAAAATTTATCCAGATGAGTGGAGGTTGCGAAGGATGCCCAAGGACATGGGTAAGCTCTTGAGGATTTGAGGGGTGTCTTCAAAGTCTCCCCAGGTACCTTCTCACTTTAGTGGGAATTATCAGTCATTATGACCTGACAGGACTGGTTTGTAGACACACAATGTTCTTGTAATTTTATTTAACATCTGTTTAAACAAAGCATTAATACAAAAAGATCCCTGATACAGAAGGAATGGATCAGAAGTCCTTTTATCTGTAAGAAAAAGGAAGAGTGGCTGATGAAACAATTTTTTTGAGGTAGTTGATAATTTATGGAATGAGAGATATACTAACATGAAGAGCATCACAAACATGCCTAGACTAAATACAGGTATAATAATATAATCTTCTCTTTTAAGCTCTTATGCAAACAGATATATAAGGAAAACTTCTTTTAAAAAATCATCAGAAAAATCTGCTTTTCCATTACCCTTTTCAGGCACATAGCCCATGATTTCATCCCTTGCAAGGGAGAAGACAGGAAGAAAAGGTCATAATGGTTAACAGAATAAAGTCATTTTCTGAGCTGAGTCTTAAAAAGCTGTTATTTTTAGATTTCCCACAGCAAATGACAGATCCTTTGTCCTGTGACACTGAACATTGTTTAGAAGGAAACATAGTCAGTTTAGACTATGACTCTGCTCTTCTCAAGTAGTAGCATTGGTCTGAAAACCTCAGGTATTTAAAGGTGTTATTTAATTCTTCTTTAAAGTTGTAAGAAAATTGCACTGATGTACCCTCACACCTTCTTTATCCACAGACTGAATTTATGAAAAACAGCTGTGATTAAAGTAACTGATTAATGTGGCTTCTAAGGCAACACTGTGACTTATCCTGAATGTATCCAACCACAATGATTTTAATCTCAATTTTGCCATCAAACACCTTTATTTCTGCATGCAGCAGAATTACTCTAATTATATGGGGTTCCTTTCTTTTTTTTTCTTTTTCTCTTTTTTTGGTTGGTCCAAGAACCCAAAGTGCTTTGACAGCTATAAATCAGCAAATAGAAATGCTGCAGACTAGCCCTCAGAACTCACAGATGTTCTTGTACACAAACCTACCTACAACAACCTTGTCTCCCCACCTTCCCTCACTCTTCATTTTGCCTTCTGCAGCTGCCTGGGCAATACACACACCAGAGAGCACTCCTCTGGGAGTCAGGGAAATCTGACCAAACAGTGGCCATTTGAATGGATCTTGTTTGAGAGCAGATGGTCTAGAAATGAGAATGCTTCAGCTCAGATGCTCCAGGATTATCCATTAATACTTCTCACTGAGAGATAGACAAGCTATTGTTTTTGCAAAGTAAATCAGAGATTTTCTTTGTGACATCATGATGTTAATCTCGGGATGTTTCCAGCACTGCTGGAAAGTGAAAAAAAATGCTCAGATGACTTGGAAACACCCTCCGAGCAGTAGCAGATACTCTTCTAAGGGGCAGGAAAGGTCCCCAAGCTTCAAGGTCCCTATTCCATGCACAGTTACTTCTCTTTTCATTTCCCTAGAACTATTGGTCTCCCTTATTTTTCTCCTGCTTGTATCAGTTACAGTTCCACTGAGTCACCCATATCTCCACTGAATATATATATATATATATATATATGTTCTCCCTGCCTATTTTTCTCTTATTAACCTCTGTTTCTCACTCTCCTAAATACCTTTTCATAAGTGCTTGCTTTTCTTCTGTATCCTGCCTGTATTAATGCTTATATTCTCTCCTGTTTGCTATAATAAAATTGTGTCCTTGTCTCTAGCTAGAAACTGTATCCTCTTTCCCATTCCCACAACAGTTTTTCTGCTAGTGCCACCAGGAAAAATAATTCTCTTTATACATCTGCTGGTAGGTACTGCCCCTGCCTTCTCTCAGATGTCCCATTGCCTTTCTGCCTGGATGCTGGCAGCTGGGAAGATTGCTGATGACTCTTTGGGAAGCATTTTAGGTGAACTAAAAGTCCAAGATATGTATGTCAGCACATCCCTGACATCAGGACTGAATAAGTGGACAGACATTTATATACCAGACAACATGTAATGGAACAACATTTAAGTGCCTGTGTCCAATATTGTGTTGTGGAAAACTTCTCAGCTGCCACATAATTCTGAGGACCTCTAAACTGTTTGCTCTTTCAGGTGTTCTTGACTAGAAGCTCTGCAGATACAGGCTTCACTACTATTTAAATCTGGTTTTGAGTTCTGAGCAATTCAATATACCTATAAACACAAGCTTTAGATCTCACAAAATATAAAGTATGTGTCCCTTTCTTTTGAATTTCTCAAGGTGTTTTCAGAATTAATCCACAAAATAAGACTAACCACAATGTGGGAGGTCTGCGTTTAACTTTGTTTTCTGAGGAATCCATGTCAATGTTTCCTGTCTCTTAGAAATTAGTCCAAAAACCAGATAATAGACCAGAGATGTTGGCCAGAGCCCGTGGAAGATGATGATATGTAAGACTTAGTGATGGAATTCTGGGAGCTCCAGAAAGAGTCAAGGACATGCACCCTTCCATATTATATCTGCATATTGAATAACTTTATGGCTACAAAATTTAAGTACCAGTGAGGTTTCCCAGAAATGGGGATTCCAAGTAGTTTCCCCTGTTGCTTGTGCCTCTCTGCAATAATACTTTGAATCTACATAGTTAAAAATATGTTCAGTGCTAACAAAAGTGCCTTCCTGGGGATGTGTTTGCTTGTCATTTTCCTCAAGTCCAGAAGTCGAGTAAAGCTTATAGATATGTTAAAAAATCAATGAGGACTGATTGTTTGCATACAAGGATCCCCATTCAGTCATTTGCTCACTATTTTATTTATGCAGTATTTACACAGCATTTACTGCATTCACAGTGTATGCAATAAAAAAAGGATCCCTCTGTTTTGGCAGTATTTTATAGTGAGCCATCTTATCTATAGCTTTTCCCTCTGCCTTCCCCCTCATTCCAATTTTTGCCTTGTAACACCATTCCCCAGACTGCCATTTGTAGGGGCTAGGGTATCTCAATCACAAATTGGTGAAGGACAGAGATTCTGTGCCTGGGTAAACAATCCTTATAACCACCAGTGGGTCATTTTCTTGAGCTTTAAAAAACAGTCCAATTTGACTTTTAGCCATACCACAGAACAGTTTAAAATAATAATGTAACAGAGAGAATAAACAGATAGTAAAAGAGTGAGGTTGGGATATTTTTTTTCATTATATGGCTTTTGTGCTGCATATTTTGTGCCCAGTCTGATGGTTAAACTTGCAAACACACCAAGGTCAAGTCTAAAATTCAGAATAGAGATGGAGTTGTTTTTGTCAGGATCAATTTGTAGCAACAGCAGTTTTATCAGCAGGGTGTAGCAACTACAGCAGAGGACTGTCAAACTGCCAGCTGAGTCCCTGGGAAGCCTGTTATCAGACAGGGTGGTGATTACTACTACAGTCCCATCGTCTTGGCTTTGCTGAAATATTGTTGTAGAAATGTGAGAACACAATTGATAGACACAATAGAGAGAATGAAAGGACTTGTCTCTAAGAGTATACCTTTCCAATAGACCCTCAGTCTGCCTCCTCACCTTACTGAGTAAAAATGACTGAAAAGAGTTGGGCAAAAAGGTGAAGGCAATGAAGAAAAACCTAGACCCTTCCTTCAATATTAAAAACTAAGAACTGAGTGGTAAAATCCTGTACATACTGCCCAGATCCCAAAACAAACAGCAGAAAAGAAATCTTCTATAATGCTGATCAAGTTGAATCAGTTATAATATGGTTGCCAAATACACCAAGTAGTACTTACAAAAGTGTAAAGAAAAATATCTGAGAGGAAGGTAAAGGGAGAAGTGTGTAAACCACCTACATTGAGGGGAAAAATAGTGTCCAAAGACATAATAGTCAAAAACCAAAAAATACTAAACAAGTGAGAAAAGGAGATATAGAAATGAAAAAATAGAAGGCTGGTCCAGCAGTTAAGGCATAAACTCTCTATTCACAATAGCTTGCTGTGGCCACACACGTGCTGCCCACAGGAAGTTCATTCCAAGGTCCTGCCCAAGGTCACTTTCTTGTGATTGCACAATAGGCAGAAATATTTCACTTTCTGGTATTCTTTTGGCGAACAGCTTTCTTCATAGCAGCTTTGAAAATATGATACAGCAAGGAATGTACATATCACATGCCTTAGGAAGAGTACTGAGCACCATGTACTTAATGCATCATTCTTTTCCTCTATATTTCTGTATTGCATATAATCTAGGGGAAAGAGGAAAAGCGGGGTAGAAAAATTTTACTTTTTTCTATCTCTCTGTCTGTGTTTTCTATATGTCTTCAAATGTCACTGTCTGAAATATATGTACCAATCCCCAAATAACATGTCAATAAGTGTATGTTGAAGTCACCAAATATCTTATCTTGCATGACGTCAGAGATGCAGATGGAAAAGAATCACAGTGATTAGTATGAATCTTTACTCCACCAATTGTGAAGATTTCCTAGTTCAAATTAAAGGCAATTTGTAACAGAGGCTTCTGAAATATTCTCTCCCTCATCTTTTTTTTTTCTTTTTTCTTTTTTCTTTTTTTGCTTTGAACCACATTACTTGTCACTAACAGAGACTTTTCATTCAATAAAAGCAAGACAATTTATTCTCTCTGAGTCTTCACTTGGCTCAAGACCACATCATTTTCTAATATTAGACCAAGATTTCAGGTCAATATAAACAAAAAGGGTGAGGCTTAAAGTAGCTTCCATTCTTCCTTCTCTCTTTCTTCACAATCTATTTCTCTAATTATTTCTTATGGTTTTAGTGTGACCATTTTGTTTAGATTATCTACCCTTTGATGTAACTTGTCTCAATCTCCCTCAGACACTTCCTGTGCTGCAAAGATATATAGCTCTTTCTGGACAGTCAATTTACTGCCATTACAGTAAACACATCAATCTTCCAGTATTAAATCCCGCAGCTAAATTGCAGGTCTGTCAGAGATGTTGAAATTTTGTTACTGATGCAAGAAAAGGGAGGATCAGGCTTTATTTGATGATTTCTTCCTCTGCCATTCTTTAGTTTAAAGATCCTGTGTTTGCCAGGTAGGTTAAAGTTCATTAAAAACAATGGAAAAGATATGTGGTTCCAGCCTTCCCACGCAGCATTGCTAGCATGTGGGCATGGAAGGGCATGTATGCCAGTGTTCTCATTCCTCCTTCTATTGTAAAGATTTAGAAGCATAAGCAATCATCTTCTCCTTCTGACTGTTAAATCTTTCTGATTCTCCACTTTAAAATAAGTACTTCCATTGAAATCAGTTGTACTAGTCATAAATAGGACAGAAACACAGCTTTCACAGAAAAGACAATTTTTTGGTGTGTTTCTCAAATGGTCCATTATTTAAATTCTAAAATTGAGTTTGGAAAGTTCATTTCTAGTCAAGCCTGTTTTTCAGTTAGAGGGGTTTTTGGCTCTCTTAAAAACATTTATTTGGCTTTGTAACACATTTGAAGGTATAGGGTGTGAAGGAATATAAGTGAGGAAAAGTGTTTCAGGATGTATTAACCATTTGAGTTATAAGAATTTTAAAAATTAATTTTAGTTAGATATCATTGCCAAAAATCTGAGCAGAAACAGGAAGAAAAGCACAATTTGACTCAGGTAGGCAGAAATGCATCCATACTAACCCTCAGAGTATGCACAGCTTTTGAACATCAGTTGAGGTCAGAATTCTTCCATGATCTTGCACTCAGTTACCTCTCAGGACAGAGATAGTGGAAAAAGACAGAAAAAGACCATACGGAGCACAGAAGTACCTCATGTATTGAACAGCTGAAAAGAGACCACACCCATCATTGCTCAGAGTCAGCAGCGAACACCATGGGCAAGACCTGGCAAGGTGGAAGAGCACAGCTCTTTGTTCCACAGTTGCCATGTTCTGTGTCATACTAGCCTTCATAAACAAGGCATATGGCAGTAAGCCGAGATCTTCTCTTTTTTTACTTCCTGCAGTCTGAAAAAGAACTTTTCCATTTGTAAGAAGTAACAGAAACAGCAGTACAGCTTCACCAAAGACAGGCTGGCTTCTGAATTGAGGGAATAAGAGAGAAGACATGGCCTTGCTTGAGAGGAGCAAAGCATCTGTCTGGGCAAAGGAATGACAAGAAGTCTATTCAGACTTTACCAAAACCCTGGGTATTGATGGCTACAATGTGCCTCTCAAGCACTTCATTTTAACTCACCCCCACATATGAAGGCTGACCTCTTGATTTAGTGACAAACAATATTGCATAGTAGCATTAAAGCAATGTGTTGTCAAGTGTCCCAGTGAATTAAACCCAACATTTCCAGTTCCCCTGGCAACCTAATCCTAGGGTGTGTGGATATTTCACTGCTAAATAAAACAAGGACATGGAACAAGCTTGAGCACTGGCTTGATGATCATATGCACTTTTTTAATTGCTAGCATGCTTCCAGGCTATTTTGGTCTATGCCAATTCTTTGGGAAGCAGTGCCTAAGCCTGGCTAGAGGGATAGCCCATGCAGGGATCAATTCCAGTAGGCAGTATTAGACACCATGGCACCAGGTTTTGCTCCCTCCAGCCTCAACAGTCTTCCAACATTATTCTGGCTTTGCATATCCAAAAATTCCTCATGCTTTACCCTAGAGCAAGCAATGTACACAGGCATGTATGAAAACACAGATCTCATGTATGACAATATAATTCTGATGAGACCCCAGAAAAATGCCCAGCTTTTTTTCACATGCTTGGTAGTGAAAAATAAAAAGAAAATCACAGAAAATAGTTATGTTTTAGTCCTAGAAGGGTACCTTCACAGGCAGCCAAACATTACGCTAACTGTGGCTAGGCTGGGCTACCCACTCTGAGGGTCAGAAAATTACTCCTTTCTCATTTAGCAATAGTGATGTAGGGATTGTGTCTCTCAGTGGTTCTAGAGAGTATTGTAGCAACAAACAGGCTTAACCGCAGCTAAATTTTGACATAAAGAAAAACAGGAGAAAGGGTTCCTTTTCTTTTCCATTATGCCACAGGAGCAGCAACATGATCTTATCTACAAAACACTGAGCAGCTCAAGGGAAGGAAAAATCCAGTGCTGTCTGTCATTGCTCCACAGGCACCTGCAGGGCGTGTATGCAGGTCAGTGCACTGACAGCTCACTAACTCCTGTTTGAACAGATGGAGTAAGTAACACAGATGACCACGTTCCTCTAGTAATCCTCCAAGCACTATGACCTGTCATTCTAGGCTGAAACAGACATGGCCTTAACTTAAACTGAGGTGTGACTTTATGGAAAAGAAAAATGAATACTCACAAACCTTATATGGAAAATATAAATCCCCCAAGCTGCACCTACATCCCCATATCTCAAAGATAGTGCATCCCCAGACTTCTCCTCAGTACAGCCCTGTATTTCATTTATCCCAAAATCTGTCAGAGACACACAAATTTTAATATTTTTTAAAAAAATTTTCCTTGTATATGGAGTTCTATCAAAATTAATTCAAGTAAATTCCAGCAAGAGTTAATTTTCCCTAGAAGTCTGATTTGGCTGAAATTCAGGGTATGTGGACAGAAATCATAGCTCTCGGCACCCAGGCTGCAGTATCATAACACAGATCTAACAAAACCCATGCAGCCTTCTTGTGTGTTCTTTACCCCACAGAGCTGAGTCCTCACACAGCTATTATTATCAATGATCTTGTTATTCTGACTTTTAGCTGCATCTCAGTATGAATGAGCTTAAAGGTCACTATTAGACTTGGGGACCAGTATGCTGGGGCATACATTAAACTCCCCACCCATAGATAAATCCCTTGGCTCCTGTCCAAAAAGCTTATTATTATAATTAAGATTTATATGATAAAGGCATCTAGAGGTGCCAAAAGAAATAGAGATCCATTATGTCATAAGTACATCTTCTGCATAAATACATAATAAAAAGCAATTCTTGCCTTGGAGAACCTGCTGTCGTGACCTTCAAGCAACTGCTAAACTTGCAACTGCAAGTTTAGCAACAAAGTTTGGGACACACCCAGTTTAGGCAGGAGATTAACGTTTCTGCTATCAGCTGCATTACTTACTCTTGCCTCCACACGGGGTTGAATCATGCCAAATTAAAAACAAATGCATTCTGTTTCACAGAGCAAAATGACAGGAATAAGAAAGGACTGATGCTACCTCTTCCTGTCAGATATTCTGTAGAGGATAGTCAAGGGCACAGTGCAATGGTTTCATCATTGGCTGTCTTTCAGCTATTCTCATTGGAGAATATCAACCCTCTGTGGTCTGTAAAAATGTTTTAGTATCTATTTCTTTCATACTATTATCCTCTTGTCTCTGTAAAGTTACCTGAGGAATTTCCACACTTTTCTATAGTTATGTAGGGATCACGCTGAAATAGCAGGAAGGTAGGAATTTTATTTGTTACATAAGAATCATAGGATCTATTGTAATGTCTCTAAGGCTTTTGAGATACCACCAAGAGGTGCCCGTTGTTTGAGCTTTCAGTTTGCCTCTTTCTCATGCCTCCTCAAATCAATAGTTTCTAACAAATAGCAACCCATCAAAATCTAGATATCTGGGGATTCAAAGAATATATGAGTCTGTATGTAGAGGAAAAGTGGTTTTCTGACTTCATGTCTCCTGGTTAGGACAAAAGTTAATGATCCTATTTCATGTAGAGGCGATAACAGAGAATTGCTCTTAAAGCTAATTTCCTCAGAGGACCTGTGAAGGTACCCAGCCACAAAGGGAGTGAAAGGAAAGGTAAATGGACTGTATCAAGAGGGTTGTGAATTTATTCTTTCTGGAGGATAAATAAACTTTTTTAGTATTTTAAAAAATTTTTGGAGGACTTTTGCTTATGTATGCTCATATACTTATGATATAGAGTTGTCCATGGCAGCTCTGTACATACTTCCCTTCTCTGTACAAGCTTCCCTTCAGTATGCTTACCTTATTTTACGGTTGCAGCAGTTACCTGTATTGGTCCCAGTATCTTTGATGATCCCATGCCTAAAAACCATGAAGCTGGGCTCTGCCTTCCATGAACAGTCTAAAGCCCAGGTCTACAGCAGGAATATAAACACCAGGCACAGCAGCAAGATAACCTGCTCCCTGCACTATCATCCTTGAAGCCAAGTTGAAGTTCAAGATTTAGACTCTACAAAAAATGACCTCACTCCCCATTACAACACCTACTTTCTTGACGTTCTCAACTTTCTCTCTGGTGTAGAATGAGCAACTCTGGGTCATGCACCCTCACTCCTTTCTCCACAGGGTGAGGGTCAGCATATTTCAAGGAGTTGACTCAAAGGAGCTGATGGCAAAAGCCTAAGAGAGACTCCTATACTCATTCTCACCAAGGCACAGGAAGAATAGAAATTTTTGCCTTCTAAAATTCATACTATGACTGTATAGTTTAGCCTGTCTCCAGCAGTCTGCTGGAAATGTTTCTCTCCACGTTCATGTGCACAGAGATCTCAACCCTGCTCTTCTGACCCATTAATGAGGGTTTTTCCCTGCAGGTTACAGGGTATCTTTGACCAATGCTGTATGTTCAACTTGGTATATTTTTTCATTCAACTCACTCAATTTTGTATAGGATCCTTGATTATTCTTTGAGTTATAGGAAGGCACATCCTTTTTCATGGTAAAAAGCGTACTTGCATAGAAAGTGCAGGTTCCTGAGCTTGACGGGCTAATGATAGAGAAAAAATGCAAACTGAAATATTAGAGTTTTCAGGAAAAGCTCATCCAATGTACTGCTAATGGCTGAGGATGGTTATATTGTTCATTTTTACTGAGACAATTCAGGAATGGTGATTTTAATTCAGATGATATTTGGCAATAATTCACAGAAATACAGTAGAAAATACCTGAATATAGAGAAGGAAACTTAAATATCCTGCCCTTTCAACACAGTTGCAATTTCTCACCATTGAGAACAGAGTAGAAAATTCAGATTTCATCTTTAGATAGCTCCATCATTTCATTCACCTATCCTCAAATCCCTCCATGCAAAGCACTCAGACATTTGGTGTAGTACAGTTAAAATATTTAGTAGTTGTCTGGGTTAAGGACTGGTGTCTGCAATTCCAGCTGACCTGCTCAGTGTAATTCATGACACTGGGTCATACTCATTGAGGCGCTTCAAAACATCCTGTGTTTTTAAAAACAGACAAAGTAATCTAAGCACTCTGCTGAGAACAGAATTTCTACCCCAGTCATAAGAGATAAAGCAAACTGTATTTGACAAGAGTGTGTCACAGTATTTACAATGCTATAAGGTCTTGAATTTCCTGATGGTATGGCAAGTATTCATAATGGAACAGAATACAATGAAATAGGGCATTTGATCTTTCTTCCAGAAACCTGAGATTCACCAATACATTTTTAAAAGGTAAAATCAAAAGTGTATTAATTACAAAGAAACATGTAGGATGCTACCATTTTAGTCTGCTGCCAGCACCTCAATTATATTCAGTCTCTAATGTGCCTGCAGCCACAGGCATGTCAATACTACACACTGAACGAAAAACCAAATTCATGTCTTATTAAATTTGCAACTGTAGCCGCACCCATTTCACACCTGAATTTCTCATCCTCCAGGCAAATTTCACTTATGCACATTCAAGTAAAATGCACTATGCAAGAATCTGTTTCATCATTTAGGCTCATGAGCATGGTCTTTTGTTCTTCTTAAAAAAATTGTATTTGGGTGGTCAATGGAGGATCATCAGAGCATTCTCTCTTTCCTTCAGATTTAAAATTATAAGAATATGGTGTATGATATAAAGCTCTGGTTGCATAGTCTGTTTTTCCTACAATAAGGATCCAGAAATTATAGTTCGACCAGCTTCACATATTTTCTCATCAGGTACATGTAAAAGTGAAAGGAACTGATTTGTCTTCTTAATTACTTAACTTTTTGCCATATTCTGTAGTTAGACAAGTTTACACAACTGACCTTCCTTGTCTTTCAATGTATACAGGTGAGACTTGGCTCACCTGGTATTACAATTTATTTATATGATCAGGCATTTTAATTCATAGAAGAAAAGCAATGGTAGGAGAAAAGACAGAAATTGCTTGGGTAAGAATAGATGTAGTTGACAATTTTATTGATGAGATACAGGACTTTCTACCTTTTCTTCAGTTATTTACTATGAGTTAAGAGAACATTAACAAGGGACACCACAGAAGTTTCCTGGTTTCTAGACCATCCTGGCCAGCTGGCTGGAACACTGGTCTTACTGATTGAACCTGTACATTTACATCCCCTTAGGCAGAAGGTGGTTGCGAATTCAAGTCTCTCACAACCCACCTGAATTTGCTAATCACCTGGCTACTGGATGGAGATGCAAGGAGAATTCTGCTTCTGCTATATAACTGCCCCGTCCACTGGTTGTGCAGGGCATGACCAGAGAGAGCTCTTCAGAAAAAAACCGCATGACCTGGCCACTAAGGTGCACAAATTGAAGAATATGCAATCTGTGAGTCTCCACAAAGCTCAGGTGCCTATGGTCTCAGTATTGCCAAAAAGACCATTCTCACAGAAGCTCTTGTATATGTAGGGGTGTTACTGAGGAAGCTTTAAATGCTTTATACTTTGGGCATCTTTAGTGCCAGATGGCATTTTAGTAGAGGGTTTGGAAATGAAATCACTAAGCTTAGGAACTTGTACACACAGCAGGTCACTTCCATGTGAGTACAATCCACTCGCTAATTGATAGGAGATGTGGGCCTGCTGGAAGGCAGGCTGTTTTTTCCCCCTTTGTGAGGAAGACTGGTCATCCTCAGGTAAGGAGACTAGTCAGCACATGCAAAATAGTCATGACTCTTGGACAAGGAGATGGAATAGGACTATAGATTGTGGTACCCCCACATATCACAGGAAAGCTACTGTGCCTGTTGCTAGCTCTTTTCCATTGAACTAATAATTTCTGTAACTCTTTTGACGGGCTGTACACTGAGGCAAGGCAAGTCTCTCAGATATTTTTCAAATATACTGATGTTTAGAAGAGTCATCACTTTTCCAAGATTATGTAATATTCTTGTGACCGATATCATTGGCCTGGGAGGACCAGTTCCTTATACAAAATACAATTCATTTCTGCAAACCTGTAAAATCCTCAAGAAAGAGGACAGAACGAGAGATCAAAAAGTCAGCTGGAGTCTGCAGAATTTTTTTTCCTAGATGCTTTCTATAGCTTTAATCAAATACTTCTAGCTTTTGAATCAAATTTGCTGCTGTCATGATGATTGGAACTAAGACTACTTCATGCCATTGGAGATTTTGGTCTCATGTTACCTTCATGGTATAATGCAAATGATACTTAGTTGTCACTGTGAGAGCTGGAGTGAAAGTTTTGAGAGATAGGTCTTATTTGCAAAATGCTGCCTAAAGCTAAGTGAAAATGGAAGTTACCACAGTCTGACTAGTCCCTTTATTCTTTACATCACTATCTTATTTTTAGTTACTCATCAGTGTTCTCATGCTTCCTTTTCCTTTTCCTGAGACGTCATCATAAAGCAACCATTTAAAGCCAACAGACTGCTCACAGATCCTGATCAAGCATAACAAATGTAAGTATAGTTCAGGTGTCTGTTTTTCCCATTTGCTTTTAAGATTATCTGCATTCGATATATGCTAGTCTCTTCTTTTAGTCTGTGTGGTGTGTCCAAGTATTTTAAAGCATAAACCAGAAGGACATTGCCTGAGCTGGTAGGAGGGGATGGAGGAAATCCTATACTGGAGGAACAATTACAGGAAGCTGACAGAGTCATTAAGAAGTTTAGAAGAATCAACAGAGATGAAAGTGGTTTTGGTATAGTGCCAAGTTGGAGAAGGAAATGACTTGTGCACAGGGTTAGATTTCAAAAAATAAACATTAAAAAAATATCTCAGAAATTGTTGTGGTAGCATTTAGATGAAAACAATCTTGCAACTTTGACAAGGACCCAGAGACAGTCTGTTGTCTATTCACCTGATTCAAAGGAGGCAAAGAAATGTCAGAAGTCACATCTTTCCAGGGAGGGATTCCCTCAAAACTGGGGATACTCGCAAAACCTTATACCCATCTTCATATGTCCTGATTTTGAAAATGAATGTAACTGAATTGCATTGTACTTGGGCTCTATCCAAATGGCACATTAGAAGTTTTTCATGTCTGGCACAATTTCGTGGTGCCAGAAAATCTTGCTCATAATCAGAACTGTCTGAGAAATGAAGAGGCACATGTGGCTTTGTTCCTCACCTTCAAAACTTTTGTAAGTAATGGTTGTTCTTCCTAATCTCCTAAATTTTCAGTAAAAAGACCTTTAATTTGCATAATCCCAGTTAAGACCTCCATTTTAAAAGTTAAAATTTTTGTGCTCATGAGGCATATTCACATCCTGTAGCTGATGGCAATACTGCTCAAAAAGTTCATGTTCCATCATCAAAGAAGAATTTCATATTCTCTGCCAGCTTGGGACTTGCAGATGAGACAAGCCTGCATTTGGTCTATCTCTACAGAGTAATTGAGTATATAGAGAAGAGGATGGACAAGTGCATAAATGGACATCAGAAAGCACAAGGTTGTGTACTCTGGCAAGTAGACTACCCTTATGAACTACCCTTATGAAGACTGAAAAACCTTTTTCACAGGAAAAATAAATAAGTAACAAAAAGTATTGAGACTGAGGACTACATCTAGTCTTATAAGACAGTAAGAGAAATGAAAGGGAGTGATGGGATGAGTGGCTGATCAGAAAAGGAGATAGGAGTAGCAGTACCTGGTTTTTTATTAACATAAAATTGGAAAACAGTGTATGGAAAACTGGTGGGTTAATATATGGAAAGGCTGGGATTCCATCAAGAGCAGGGGTGTCTTACAAACATTGGGACAAGCTGGTCTAGAAAGCTGAAAGTTTCCTCTTGAGGAGGAAGAAAGCAAAAAAAGTAGAACAGATTCTGGGCAATGAGATGAAGCAAGCTGAAAAATATTGCTGTGACAGAAGTGAAATTGCTAGAGACTAAACCATGGTGTAAGAAAAAGGGTGGAGAAAGGGATGGATTGAGAAGGGAAAGAGAAGCAAAGTGTGAAAATGGGCAAAAGAGTCAGTCTTAGTTAAAAATCATTCTGTTCCATAGTCTTCAGTGGAGCCTTACTGCTGTCAGAAAACATCTGAGATCCACAAGTCAAATGTTAGCCTCGTACTGTCATTAGTGATGTCTGCTTTGGAGGACTCGTGTATTAATTTATAGGAATTAAGGCTTAAGATACCATTGATTCCCAAATGTTCAAAAAGGAATCCACTTTTGGCTTGATGACAGGAGAAGACAGAAAATGTCTAATCACTATTAAAAAAAAGTCACTTCATGGTTTCTAGTGCAAATTCACCATCTTTTAACTTATAGACATAAGTACTTGTAATCTCTCTTTTAAGATAGAAATCTTTCCCAATCTATTGTTTCTCATGGCTAGAGTATTTAAATTATAAAAAAAATTCATTGTTTGATAAGTTTGATTTGTTTGGTAGTATTTAAAGGCTAAACAGATTGAGCCATTTAGGTTTCTCACAGTTTTCAGATGGCAAATGACTTTTGTTGCTATCATTTACACAAAGCCTTTCTCTTTTTGGTGATAGCAGTTGGAATTACTGTCATGATTTATTGAACTAACCCAGTTATTTGGTTTCTTAAGAAACTGACATCCTAGATAAATTCACACCGTTATTAAGCAATTACTTAAAACATTTAGGGGATCATGCAACTAACAACAGTGGGCTTCACTGGTAGGTCTTTCATAATTTGCCAATGTAAGTTGAAACCAAGGGTTCATTAAGAAATACCAGAACTGCATATGAGTTCCTGAGTTCATGACTCTATTCTTCTGTGAATGTCAATGGGCATGACATTGATCTTTTATTTGATCCTAAAATAAGGATTAGACTTTTAGTGTATGACCATTCCTAGGAGTCACACAGCTTCAATAACATCCCCTAGCACATTTACATGCCCAAATATTTAGCAGAATTTGGGTTCATTTGTCTGAAAGTAGTAAGAAAAATTCTTAGGAGAGCTTTATCAGGAGTTACTTCTGTTCTCAATTTCATAACATACGTGTGTGCCATTTTATTATACTACTCTTTATGATAACATAATAATGCAGTTCATCTAGAGTTATAGCATGCACTTTATAGATAAATTGTCAGTAATGAGTAAGATCATTGTATGGACCCAGATTCTCAGTTCATTACATGAAACAATTCACCTTGAGATGATCTTATCTTCTCCCTCACAAGAAAGCCCCTTTGTCTGGCATTTCTCAGTTGCAGGTAAGGGAGCTAGCCATACATATGTCATTCATACTGAAACTGTACATTTCTTACATTTGATGCATGAAAAGGTCATGTCAGTCATTGACAATTTTCAGTTTCTTCCTTATGATTGTGTTTTGCTGTTCATAGGTCTGTCCAAATGAACTATCTATCTCATTATTAAACTTAGTGCTATGTGTTTATGCACCTTTTCCCTATTTCAGGATTTGTGGTATAATCATGAATAAGTTGCACATTGTCGCTTAGCCCACATGGCCTAGTTTTTATGTAGAAGTTAAGATTTCCTAGTCTCCTGCTTAACCATACTGTTGTCAATTCAGCAATATTTATGTCTTTTTCAGTTTTACCCTTTTTAAAAGTAGGAAAATACACAACTTCCATGTCTTTCACACTACAATAATACTTTGAGTATTGAATACGAAGTCCCAGACATATGTGTATCATGCTGTAGAGCAGCAGTCCTCATCCACTGAGTTTATTTTAAAAGGGCCTGAGATACTACTTTTCTCCGAAGTAGATATGTGGGAGAAACACAATGGTCTCAGGAGGTTAAAAACCAAACTTTTCTGGAAAAATTTAGAAAATCAGTAATTTGGCAAAATTTAAAACAAATAATCGAAATGAAACATTTCACAGAGCATTGACTTCACAAACTCTACCCATCCAAACTTAAATTACCCATATTTCAAGAAAAGGAAATTATGAGTAGAAAAGAGACAAAGAGAGACAAAGAAAGAAAAGCAAGATACAGCTACAACCTTGGACCCTAACATGGACTGAGCTGCCATAAGATCCAAGGACAATTGGGACTTGACCATGTGCATATCAGGGCAAAAGGTTTTATCTGCTCCAGCCTCCTGTGACCACCTTCCGCCCAGGTGGGCCACCCGGTCATCTGGCCACTCTGGGGCTAGACTGTGGTATCAGAGGTGGGGTGTGGGGCACGGCTTCAGGTGTGCCAGATGTGGCAGGGACTGTGTTGGACTAGAGGCTCCATGGAACAGTCCAGGTCCCTGCCCCCCAACACGCTCTTCAGTAGTCTTGAGCCAGCAGTCGTTTTCTCCAGTCTGTCACACTTGCCAGTTTAGCAACCAAGATTATACACTCTGTGATGCAAAGTATTACTTTTTGAAGGAAGGCTGGAGTTTCTGTGTGTGATGATAAACAAGGCACAGTACTTTGATTTCAAACATTAAGATACATAAATAAAGTTTATTACTGCTTCTTTCTAACAAGACCTTTCCATTGATACCCATTGTGTGTTCATAACTTTTGCTTTCTTTCTCTATCTAGTTTTGGCTGTTGGAACTGCAAAGCAGAGATTTGTGTATTTCCCTGTAAAGCACTGCTGTTTGGTAAGAGAAAACCTTTTCCAAGTCCCAACATATTACTTGTAATTAATGTGGTCTGTCATGAATTGTAGTGGATATAATTTAGTAGATACAGGGGGTTATCAGTGACTGTCATGTGAATAATAAGGTTAGGTCGTTTTAATATCCTTCTCTGTAAAACCAGCACACATAATGTCAAGGAATACGTCATTCACCCAAAAGATTCATTCAAGCACAGGCCAGTAGGGCAACAAAGACTGGTACTATTGAGGAGGCAGAAGAGAAAGCCTCAGGCATACCCCAGTCATGACACAGTTCAGGAGGCTATGCCTGGGTCAGAGAGCTCTGTGGAGAGAACTCTGCCCCCTTTCCTCATAAGAAAGTTGCAGGAGTATAAGACATTTGTGAACTCAGGAAAGGCCTGTTGCAAGAAATGTTATTTGGAGCTGGTCAAAGGAAGAAACAGCTGGTGGGGGTTGGGTGGGTGGCTTGCTGCTGGGTGTGATTTTCAGGAGACAATTGTATCTCACACAGTCCTAGTCTTTCCTTCTGAGACAGTAAAATGTGGAGTAAACACAGGGGAAAGCTGAAAAACATCAAGACTGTCTGCAGGGAAAGCACTGCATCACCCCTTGGTGCACCCACATCTTTTGCACCCCACTAGTTCCCACAGTGTACAGTCTGCTGCCCCTGCAAGAGACAGAAGGTGCTAATTGTCTGAGCATGGCATCTGAGATGGCAACAGAGCAAGTGGTGGGCTACCACAGCTGTCCAACAGCCAACACAAAGAACAGCAATAAAACTTCAGGTTTGTCTGTCTCTATGGCTTTCTGAAGGAATGTCTCCCACTCTAGTCAGGACTGATAGCCCTACACCATCTTCTGTCTGTTCTCTCAAGGAATGCCTTTTACTGTAGAAAACCCTCCTTCTTTCAGTCACCTGCTTGCTAATGATCATACCTTCCCTCAGGGAAGAGTCAGTTCAAACATATCTTGCAATGATTTAAGCATTTTTTACCTCAGGAGACAGTTCAAACACAGTCCAAACAGTGTCATGAGTGCATTCTTTGCATGGATGCCTTCTTTAGATGGCATCTTATTATTGAAATGATGAAGTTTTCGTCAAATATAAGAACAAAGGCAAACTCCTATGGGCTTAGACATTAACTAAGCAAAAAGGAAAAGCTAATTGCTAGATCTGTTCTGGGTAATATTTTTTGTAAAATGCCAAAATCATATCTGAATTCTACATGTCTGAATTAATTATTGACAAATGTTCTTGAACCAATAAGTCTTAATTACACGAGACACTTAAATCCTATAGGTGAACAAAGCATCTTATGTCTGTGGGTAATTTAGATATCTTCTGCTTTGCAATGTGAGTGATGTGCCATGCAAAGCAAAAAGGTTCCTGACTATGATGGGGTAAGTCTATCAGTTAATATGTTATTAAAGCATGGAATACCTCAGGTATCACAGTCCGTGCTGTGATACCTGAGGCTCCTTCGTGAGCCTTAGCACTCTAGACAGTGGTAGAAACATGAGAGCCTGCAGAATGCAGCTCTTCCTCTGGTTCAGTCAGCAGCCAGGCTGGGGTTTCTGGATGGATATCCTGTTCCTAAAAGTGCAGGAAGATATTGTAATGCCCATGTCCTTTCACGGAGATAGCTCTATCTCTAATTTGAAACTGCAGGGTTAACATACAGTGATATTTTGCAATGGTCACCCACTTAATCCTTTATTCTCCTTGGAAATTAGAACTTCCTCATTTTCAAAGTCCTGCATAGCTGAAAGACTGTTTAGACTCTTGGAATAAGTGGTTACATATTCTTAAAAAGGAAATTGAGTCTATAGATGTATAGATTGTGTTCAAGGGACAACATAAAATAGCTTTAAATATTATAGATACTAAAATTCATAAATTTTCAGAAAAACTGACTAGAAGAAAGAATCCAAACTATCTCAAAATACACATGTATTTTTTCAGTGGAAGACTTAGAGTGATTTTTACTTTAGTTTTCAGTAGTTTATTGAGAAAAATTACAGTTGTTTTTTTAAAATTACTTGTTTTACCTAGAAGAGATTAAAAATTTGGTCATCTGCATGACTAAATCCACATATCTAAAACATCAATGCTTGTTCAAAAAATCAACCATCAGAATAAAAGATGGCTTAAAGCTTTTACCATAACTATATTTTAAGCCTTTATTCCACTCAGAAGTCTTAAGTAGGAACTTGCTTGTTATCTATTCCATTAACCAAGGATTCTGCAAGAAGATATTTTTTCTTTTTGATAAGCTATAAAATAGTTTGTTCCAACCAGTGTCAGGCACACCAGAACTGTTAATATGCTCACAGAAGAATCTGCCCCACCAGAAATGAGGAAAAAAAAGACTTCCAATTCACACAAGTCTGCTACAGTGAGTAGTGCCAGCTAACACAGCTCAGTTCCTCAGATACACAAAATAGTCCTAACAACGTTGTGCATGGTAGATAGCTGGAACTCCTGTTCTTTTTACATTTGTATAAATATAAATCAGAATTATAAGCCAAGGAATTTTCAATAAAGGATGGCCAGTACTACGCTTCAAGAATGTTCATATAAATACTGAAGATAGAATTTTTTTTACATTACAACTGATGAAGTAATTGCTTTTCACAGTAACTGCTTTTCATTCCTATTAGCAACAACTGTGTCTTTTATTTAACAGTAGAACTTAATGGAAAAAATTATGGGCACAGCCCTTGCACTCTGTTTTAAACACTCCATTCAAAACAGAAAATATAAAGTTACCAGAACTGTAAAAAAACTGACATTGCAGAATTTCTTCTGTGCTCTCCACAGCTTAAAAGCTAATGTTGTCCTTAAAGAACAAGGTGGGAGATTCAAACATTCATTATTTTCCTCCCTCTGATCTACAGCTTTGACTGACATTGTGCAAAGAGCTTGAATCTTTATAAGAGGGAAGATGTTCCATTGAGTCCTTCAGTCCACTGAATTTCTCCGCCTCTAATGTAGGGTCTCCATCACTATTTTGTCTAAATTCTTAGCCTCTATTATATTAAATATCCAACATAACTTAGGCAAGATTCTTCAGTGCAAAATACTAATACAAACTAATCTGGGCTACTTGATCTAAGTTGAGTTGAATTGATGCACCCAAAATCAGGGGCCTAAGGCAAGATTTGTCCTACCTAACGCAGATGCCTGAATCAGGAGTTCAGTCTCAGAAACCTTAGAGAGAGACAGAGAGACATATACTGAGGCATTTGTGATGCTGTGCTGGGAGATGTGCCTTGCAGGGCTCTTCATTCTCCACTGATTGCAGGAGGTATAGAGCAATTTCACTCCCATTGCAGGATAAAATGAGCTAGATCTGTCCCTCAGTTCTGCACTGGACACCTGGAGAGTACTGTTGATATCACATAAGTACCCTCTACAATCTGAGCTAGACATGGCTAAAAAATGTGTAGAAGGAAATGTATAATCATTGAAATGCATTAGAATATGCCAACCAAATTTCAGACTTGGAAATTAGTTTACATACAGCTATTTCCCTTGCCAAATCTGATGTATTCATTTAAGGAGTTAAACATGAGACTTTGCTCTGCTTTACTAGTAAGGAAGGAAAGAATGTCTCTTTGAAAAATTTTACATGCCCTTCTCTCATTCTCTGTTGTACGTTTCAGTTGCTGTTGTCATATTTTCCAGTCTTAACATCCCCTTGAGTAATTATTGCCATACAATTAAGAAAACATTTAGAATGGAAAAGCCATTTGTTAGAGTTGCACTCTAAACCAATGGTGTACTCCTGTGCTTTGACTGATAACCTTTCCCCTGACAACTTGCTGGGATCTGATGACTGTTTAGGTTCACTCATTACTGATTCTTGAGTTGAATTTTCTGTGACCTGACCTTTCCAGTAGTATATTTTCTTGCTGAAACAAACACATTTTACAGGTCAGTAGGGGCCAGCTTGACACTCCTTAAAGCACAGAAGACAAATTTACTTTGTTTAGAGCACAGAGACTTTTTCAGCATTTTTCTTCAAAATTTGATGGGCTAACTGATAGCATTTTCTATATTAGGGCTGGATTCTGTATTGTTCCTGATATGTTCTCTGCATCTTTATGATATGCACTAAGCAAACTAATGTTACTGTAAAAGCAGTCAGTCAAAATTACTAATAGCAAAAATGTTGGATTAAACTAGAAAGAGAGTAAAATATGTCACTTCCCCCCCCCCCAGAAATCAGATTATTTAAGTAAAAAATTCCATGTGCAGTGCATTGGTGTTTAGAAGACTATATTGAATATATTGCATATATTCCAAGATAAACACTTTTAGAGTAATACTATTGGATATTTTTCAAAGATACACATTAAGGTGGATGATCCTGATGAGGCTAATAAAAGGTTACAAGCCCAACTCCACCCCTCTCTGCAGCTGTAAATTTGACAATGATAACGGGGCTGTGCAGCAGCAAAAATAAAGACATAGAAGGGTTGGGAAATAATGGAGACTATTACATTAGAAATTATCAAATAATGAAAGGTAAAACTGCATGCATTTTATTTATTATTTCCATCTTTAATAAACATACAATGCTACACAAAGTTGGCTAATACAGACAAGTGCTTAAGGTATTGTATTAATATTCCTTCTCATTTGCCTCATTTTAATATTTCAGTTTTACCCTCAGCTGTACCTTTTTATCATCATTTTAAAAGCTCTGAAGGACTCCACTGTACTTTGCATGCCTACCATTGTCAAGCAGCATTCTGCTGTCATTCTGTTCCCCAGTTTTGTGCCTCTGTGTTTATTTTACATTCTTGACAGATATTTCTGCTTTTTATCCATAAAATATCTTTTGTGAAGAATAACCTTTCAGAACACTTTCGGGAATGCTTCACAGAATCACAGAATATACTGAATTGGAACAGACCCATGAGGATCATTAAGTCCAACTCCTGGCCCTGCACAGGACACCCCAAGACTCACACCCTGTG
Source organism: Passer domesticus (assembly GCF_036417665.1). Classification (NCBI taxonomy): domain Eukaryota; kingdom Metazoa; phylum Chordata; class Aves; order Passeriformes; family Passeridae; genus Passer; species Passer domesticus. The sequence goes on along the minus strand of NC_087478.1, from coordinate 40,909,841 downwards.
CCTGAGATCATTGTCCAAATGCTTCTTGAATTGTGTCAGGATTGGTACTGTGGCCACTTCTTTTGGTAGCCTGTTCCAGTGCCCAGCCACTCTCTGGTTGAAGAACTTTTTTCTAAAATCCAACCTAAGCTTTCCCTGACTCAACTTCAGGCCAATCCTTTGCGTCCTGTTAGTGGCCAACACAGAGAAGGGTTTCATGAATGCCTGGCATATATCAGGAGTTAGTATTATTATTTTTTAATTCAAAATAAATATTCTGAAGTTGCATGCTGTGACTGATGCTGTACACATTTAATAAGAGTGCAAAACATAATTGGACAAAGAAAATAGACCATTTTGCAAAGGATCCATAATGTGTTCCACTGCACAAATCCACTGTTAGGATTTCATTAACAAGATTTGAAATTTCTGAGTTTTAATTCAATTTGAAATTTCATTTTGCCAATTCAAAATTAAATACACCAAAGAAAATGATCTGAAGTACTAATGGGCATTATTAGGACTTTAAAAATCATAACTGCTTACAAAAATATTTTGAAACTTCAAGGAAAAACTTCTGCTTTCAGCTGTTTATATTATTGATTGTTCCAATAGTGAACAATCTGTCTGCATTAAGTAGAAAATAATAATGCAATTATTATCAATACATAGTATCTAAGAATAGTATGACATCATCTCGAGTACCAAGTTCAATTTCAGCCATGCCTTGTAACAGTAGCTGACACAGCGGAGTTTGGACTAGATAATGATAATTACTAGGAGAAGTAGGAAAAAAGCAAGATATTTCCTTATGGAGAAACAGGAATGTTACAATTCCCCAATGTAATGACTAATGACTAGCTGTCAGCTGGGAATGCAGGCCTTCCTGTTTCATTATTCCTCCTAAATCAAGAATCAAATACAGGCACTGATATTGTCAGGTATCTATTTAAAGCTGGCAGATTGAGGTAAGGGGTTTGTTTTTGCATAATGTGTAATTAATGGCATTGTTTGGACCATTGTTTTGAATTTATGGCAAAGCTAAATAGGTTGAATAGGAATTTTTTAGTCATTACACAATTAAAGAGGTAAAACCCCCATTTGATTATATATGTGTGTGAAATTATAAACACAAAAGAACTTCATTGAAATTGCAACATCATTCTTTAAAATAAGTTGGAAAATGGCAGTTTCAATTTTGCCTGTACAACATTAATTCAGAGTTTTATCCATGTGATTATAATAGATGCTCAAGTTAAATGATCACATCCTTTTTCCCACAGGACTTCTGCCTAATTTCAGCCATGCTACAGGGTCATGTTCTGGCAGAGTCAAGTTTATCTGCCTACACACTCAGAAAATCAGGTGTGAAAACCCCAAACCTAACAACAATAAAAAACCTCTAGTCCAGAAGCTGTACAGTCCTGTTAGCAAAGTACTGCTTTTGATTTAAAATGCCTCCTGCAAGAAATATGCATGGCTTCCCTTACACAGCTGGCTTGCTTCTGGCCCGGGGAATGCAAGTGCAGTATGCAGGGCTCTGTGCAGCTGTCCACGTAGCTTTGCCAGCAGTTATACCTTGCCAGAGCATTCATACATCTTCATTAGCAGATGCAGATTTCTAATTTCAAGAATATTAAACTCAGCAGTGCTCTTAAGCAACTTATATTTTCTACTCTTTAAATTTATTCAAGACAAAATGCAGCTCTGCGTTACAGACTGTTTCACTGAGTGACCTATTACTCCAGGGAAGGTTACACAAAGTGTTTTGCATCTCTAAACACTTTCCTTACAATCCCCAACCCTTTCTGGTTTTAAAATAGTCCTAAGACAATTATACCTATGAACAAGTGGCTTTCAAAATGCTGGTTGTTACCACAGCATTTCAAAATGCTGGCTGTCAATATTGTGGGGGGTAAAATTCAGAAGAAATGGTCTCCGCTGTTCTTCCTTCTTACCCTCAAGTTTTTGCTGCAGAAAAAATTTGAATGGGATGTGACAGAGATGCAAAAGTGCTGTGTACTGTCACCTGTGTCTGTGAGTATTCCTATATCACACAATATAAAGCATCCAGCTGACATAGCACATATGATAAATAACATGTGCCAATTTTTAATATTAAAAAAAAAATAGTTTTGTTTAACGTAAGTCTTATTGAATCTGCATATTGAAAACACTTGAAAAAAACCCCAGCCATTTAACCATTTTATCCATTAGCATAATTTGCATCTTCACTATGAACAACAACAACAAAACATTTTCAAATGCTTCCATAAAGTTTAGGAGCCCAAGAATGGCCTGTTTCAAACATCATCTCCAAAAATGTCTTTTTATTATTCAATTATTTAGAGTCTGAATAAATGCACCGAAGGGCAACATTTCAAGGAAAGTAATTGCCAGAACACTTTCAATTCTGTCTAAAACCTACCTACAAACAAACCTAAAATTTACAGGGGAATGCAATAAACTATATCCTGATATCAGGAAAAATATGTGATTAATCCAGTCCATTTGTAAATAGTGTTTTAATTTCAAGTAGTGTAAATCCAAAGTAAATCTCCTGACTCAAATGAAGTTCTTCAGAGTAAATAAAGGAAGAATCAGGCATGAGAGATCATAAAATACTTTTTCAGGACAGTGAATTTAAAAGTTTGACATAATGGGTTATTCTGATCATTTTTATTCTCCTAAAGGCTAGAAGGATAAGCTGATTAATTGTTGGAGAATGCATCATGTTCTTTCAAAGTTATTCAGCATGCTTACAGTCCACTTAAAATAAGCTTATATTTTTAAGGTCCTCTTAAGCACGTATTAATGCTTTGAACCTTTAAAATTCCTAAAAACTGTTTCTTCAGACCACTTCCTAGGAAAAAAAATGGAGTTATAAAAATTGCATTATTAAATACAGAGTGACTGACTAGACCTGTCAGCTCTTACAGGTCACCTTTCTTAGAGCACAAGAGCTCTCTATCCCTGTGTGTAAGAAGTTCAGCAAGACAGGCTGGACACTGGCTTGACTAAGCAAGGATCTGCTCCTCCAGCTGAGGAGTAAGAAGCAAATACACAGCCAGCGGAAGCAGGGACAGGTCACCCGGGGAGAGTACAGGTATATGGCTCATGTGTAGGGATGGGGTCAGGAAAGAGAAAGCAAAGCTGGAACGTGGCTTGACAAATGACCTGAAGAATAGCAAGGAGGATTCTGTAAGAACATAAGTCAGTAAAGAAAAGGTGAGGAGACTCTATTCACCCTGATAAGCAAGAAGGGTGAACTGGTGGTGACTGTTATAAAGAAGTCTGAGATACTCAGTGACTTTGCCTCAGTCTTCACTGCTTCTCTCAAAGTACCCAGTCCTCTGGGTGGTGGAGGCCAAATGAATCCCTCCCACTACAAGTGAAGAGCAGGTTCAGAACCACTGATGAAGTCTGTGGGACCTGATGACATGCAACCCAGGGTCTTGTGGGAACTGGCTGACATTGTTTTCAAGCACTATTCATCATCTTAAAAGACATGCCAGTCAGATGAAATCCTCATTGACTGGAAAAAGGGAAACATCACTCCCTTTTTTAAAAAGGGAACAAAGATGAACCATGAAACTACAGATGGGTGTGCCTCACCTCTGTGTCCAGGATGATCATAGAGCAGATCCTCCTAGAAGATATACTATGGCACATACAAGACAAGGAGGTGATCCAAGGCAGCCACCATGGCTTCATGGACAATTTGTGCCTGAGCAAACTGGTGGCCTTCTATGATGGAGTGATGGCAATGGTTGACAAAGACGTCTATCTTCTGTTAAGTCTTCAGTATGGTCCCACATGGCATCCTTGTCTCCAGACTGGAGACACATGGATTTGATAGATGGACTATTCAATGGATAAAGAATTGGCTGTAGGGATGCAGCCAGAGAGTTGTAGTCAATGGCTCTATGTTCAGGTGGAGGCCAATGATGAGTCCCATCCCTCGTGGTTCGCTCTTGGGATCATTCAGCTTCAGTACCTTCATTGATGACAGACAGTGAGGTCAAGTGCAGCCTCAGCAGGGTTGATGACAGGATGCTGAGCTCTGCAGTTGACACAACAGAAGGAAGGAATGACACCCAGAGGGATCTGGACAAGCTTGAGAAGTGGGTCCGTGAGGATCTTATGGAGTTCAAGTCCAAGTGCAAGGTGCTGCATCTGGGTAGGGAAAATCCCAAAGATGAGTTCAGACTGGTAGAAAAAGTCACTGAGAGCAGCCCTGAGGAGAAGGACTCGGGAATTCTCATGGATGAAATGCTGGTCATGAGCCAACAGTGAGCACTTGCAACCCAGAAGGCCAACCACATCCTGGGCTGCAGCAAAAGCAGAGTGGCCAGCAGAGTGAGGGAGGGGATTCTGCCCTCGTGAGACCCCACCTGCAGTGCTGCACCCAGCTCTGGTGTCCTCAGCACAGGAAGGACATGGACCTGCTAGAGACAGTCCAGAGGAGGGTCACAGAGATGATAAGGAGGATGGACAACTTCTCCTACAAAGACAGGCTGAGAAAGCTGGGGTACAGCTTGGAAAAGAGAAGGCTTCAGGGAGACCTCATTGCCACTTTCTAGTACCTTAAGAGGACTTACAAAAATTAAAGAATGAAATATTATATAAATCATAGTGGGGCTTTTATCAATATGGAACAATTTTTCTACATAGACATTACAGCAGCACTAATGTGAGGTTCCCTTCAGGTTAATTGTTCTGGGGAATTCAACTTATTCAACAATCAATAGAAGAATTGTAGAAGAGAGAAGTACCCTGAGCTGGCCCACTCTAACCTCATGTCTGTGGGCAAAACGGGAACTAATGCTTTAAGTTTTGCCTAAGCAGTAAGAAGGAAATGGTGCAGTGATAAAGGGCACTTGGAATATGCTGAGTCAAGGCAATTCACTTTGTATGGGAAAACTCTGACTGTGGGAAAAAGCTGTGGGAAAAAGCAATAGGCAGTGAGTTCAGATGAGTAGACACAGAGATGTGTAGCTAAAAAGGGATATATGTGAGTTACATGTTGGCAAGTTATAGCCCCTGAAGGGTTTATAAGGTGGTGTATCATGGACTGAATAAAAAATTGGCATAAAAAAAGGGGTTTGATGCATAAGGGCAGGCCTGTGGCATTCACATATTTACATGAGGAAATCAACTCCCAATCTAATTAATTTATGTGATGAGTAAGCAGTAAATAGGATGCTTATTATCGTAGTATGTAGCAAAAAAAAACTGACCAGTTTGAACGTTTTCTGAAACATTCCCAGAAAGTGGTGAAATTTAATAATTCTACCATTACTTTAAAATTTGTAATGGCTAACTTTCTGAAAACTGTCTCACTGTAGCACTCTAGGTCTCAGTAAATTGCCTATTAGGCAGTATTGAATTATGTTTTTGCATTAAAATCTGCCTCACCACAGACAAATTCGTATTGAATATGTTTCACTTCACAGTAATGCCATTACTTAAATAAGAATGCTTTCATAAAAATAAAACTTTGGAGAAATTTTGTGCAAAGATGTTGCCAGTAAATGACTTTCTGCAGAACTGCTTTCTTTCTTTTGCAGATATTCTTGGCTTAGTTATGCCATGTTTTGTTCCCTCTCTTTATATTGTGTTAAACAAGGGTATACAACATAGGTGCCCATGTGATCATCTTAAAGCAAGGGTAAACTAAATCAGTGAAACTCTTCTGGTACTGATTACTCATGGACACCCATGAAAGCTGTCTTTGGACCACCAATTTCAATAAAGTTTCCAGTCACATGCTGCTTAAGCAGACTCTGACAGGAAGACTATGTTCCTCACCTTAAGTAGTTCTTGTTCTAGCTAACACAGAATCTCAAGGAGATTGGAATATAAATTCAATTTCCAAAGATATGCTCAAACACAGCTTGACTATAACAGAAATGGTGGTGTGCAATCAAATAGTAGCTGTAGCACATGATCTTTACCAAAATTACTGATAGAACACCTGTCTGTGCACAGCACAGTCACACTCTCTGTGGTACACAGAATGCAGAACTAATAAATAAGTAATACTAATCTTCAGTTTAATAGTCCACTTATTAAATTGGATTAGTTGCTTTCTAACAGAGCTACATTTTAAAAAAATAATTAAATTAGATCCATTAAATGGTTCCAGACAAAGTGGTGTCATTTGAAATTTTACTTGACAAAATGTCCTAGGCATGTATTGTTCTAATGTTCTAAACACCTGTGGTTTTCCTTTCAAATACAAACTTCTTTTTACTTCACAGAAAAGCTAAGAAGATGGAAAAAGAATTTAAATTCTCTAGTGAGAAAGCCACAAAACAAAATGCAGTGAAATCAAGCAGTGCTACTCATTACCTCCATACTGAGGGGATTGAAAATATCCTCCTGTGAGCTAGATATCCCCTTTGCATTCCTCGTGTATGTCAAAGTCTACATAAAATCAGTGAGAGCTAGGATAAACAAATAATGCTTAATTCATGACACTGACATAAATATGCCCTTATAGCTTTTCTGCCACGCTACCCTCCAAAACAGGCATGAGTGTTTGACAATACTTCTGCATAATGGATCATACTTAAACAGGAATGTGACTTGTAGATCACATACATCTCCAGTTAAACAGCAACCTTATGGCAATGGCAGCATGTATTTATATGGAAAAATAATACTGGGAAAGTATTTTCTCTAATCCTTAGTGCCATTCAATGTGATTTATTATTTAGAAGGAAAGGAAGTCACACCATGTGTCTGGTGTGAACTTTGCAGATCACTGACTGCAAACTGGGGAAAACTGTTCTAGATCATATGAGATTTGCAAGAAGTAAAGATCCACATCTAGCTGATTTCTGAATACTTACTTTTTGCATGCTTTCGGCTCATCAGAGAAAGCCAAGGTCAGTAGCATATCATACACTAGAGGAAGGAAATTAATCTTACTCTATACTAGACTATTTCTGGAGTGAGGAGACCCGACTTACTTAATTTAAAATGTACCTTTAGTGACAGATATTAAATATACTAAAACAAATGGTACAACTGAGTAATTATCTTGGCTTTGCAAAATACTGGTACCTCAGAGATCACAATTTGAGAGCGGCTACTACATTACATTTATTTTAGAAAGTGCTAATATATACTTTGAATTCAAAGTACTAAGGAAATGAACTAATAGGATGAATAACATCGCTTGATTCATAAACAAGTTTTTCATACTTCCAGTTTTAAAATTTTTTTTTGTTTGCATTTATAACTATATTAGTGGTTATTTACAACTCTGATTGAAACAACTGTGTTCTTTTCTTTGTAAATGTAAACTTCCACCTTTTTTTTCAGATGCAAAAAATAAATTAATTTTGATTTACACTCACAAAAATTTGTAAATTTGTAACAGCTTTCAGAGACACAGTCTTTTTTTTTTTTTTTTTTTTTTTTTTTTTTACTAAGGACATTTTTTAATATTTTCCAATATTTGCAGCAAAATGTGGAGTGCCCCTGTTCCCAAGAGGCAGGAATTTGATCTTACCCTACTTGTGTGATGCAACAGCAAAAGTCCATCAGATAGCTGAATCACAGCTATGTGGAAATGCACAACTACAACTCCCACTAGAATAGCATCTAGAATTTTACTGAGTCATAAGATGCTGGTATGAAAAATGGATTTTAAAACTCTTTTGTTATTCGTCCCTTCATTCAGCATAGTTGATTTAAAGCTAACTTATCCCTGGTTGCTCATATAATGCACCAGCCCACTCACACCAAAGTATTCACATCTGCCTAGGTGTGAGAACTTTGCAACTTCTGCTAGTTATCAAACATATATAATTTTTATATGCCCCTGTTCTGGATAAAATATAAGTAGCCCATGCAACTTTGTAAAATTGGCAGAATTTTTTCCCAAATTCATGGTATGTGACATGTCATGATAAGATTCCTTTAGTTATAAGACTCTAATCTTATCAATACAATTTTATCTTCCAATAGTTAACCCTGGACTGTGGTTGACCATGTGGCCAGCCTGTCACTTCAGTCCCAAGGACTGGTCTGTGTGGCTACTGACATGTACAGAAACCACATTGATTGGCTCTTTTTTGTCAAATTTTGTTAGATCAGTCAATTACCTCAGCAACTGTCAGACTGTGCCCAGCTAACACCCATGGGCCAAGCTCTGGGATCAAATACATTGAATTTGTTCATCACATTTAGTACTACAGCTGGTTGGTGAGTCCAAGTGATAGGGAGAGAGTAATTATCACTATGTATCACTGGGGAAGAGGAGTTGCCTTGACCTAAGAGGGAATGTCAGCACTTTCTGAAATGTAAAATTCTTTAAGTTATCTTAAATTGGGTAGCCATCAATCCTGAGCCTTCATATTCTGGTGCTTAATGATTTAAACTTAAATGCTAATGTTTAAAAAATTCTGCTAAAAGTAATAGCTAGGTTAAATCACATAGGAAAGCCTTCTTCATAGACTGGTTCAGTCTCCTTGAAAAGGGGAAGGAAGGTGAGGAAGGTTACAAGGGAGGGACAGAATAGCATTTCAGAGGTTTTCTGGAGAAGAACTTCTTGATAGGCTGTTCTGTGGAGAGATGAGGAGAATGAGGTCATCTGCTACAGGTAGTACTTGTGGCCAGAAAGGCACAACCTTCACAGAGCATTTGGTGGAGGCTGGGAAATACAGGTCAATGGAGTGAGTAAATGAGACAATAGAGCCTGTAATGACAGAATTTATCCTGCAACAGTTAACACTAGAGTGTTAGACTTGTTCTCTCCATTCCAGATTAAAGCAGCTCTATTCACAGCAGATGATATGTGTCAAGATAAACTATGTCTTGAAAATACTTTTACCAAAAAAAAGTGTATGATCAGTTAAGAGGAACCAAGAAAATTAGTTTACCTCTCATGATTTGCTGCATTTTTTTCTGGCTAGAGAAAGTAAACATAGGACTACAGCCTAGTGAGTTGAGTATTCCTGAGCAATAATTAAACAGCCTAATAAAATTTTGGCAGATAAGAGTGGAGAAAAAAATACCCCAGTAATTTTTATTACAGTTTCCTTAGATTTCTTTTGGCTGCTTCCTGCCTTTCTCAAATTTCTTCTGTCTTCTTCAATGATAGGCTTTTAGCTTCAAATTTGCTGCCAAAATAGGCATTAAAAATCATGAGTTATTTATCTGCTCTGCACTTTCCACAGATGCTCTGCAAATACCTAGACAGATAGCCCAGACAGTGTATGTTGGCATATTTTTTTCATCTCGTTGGAGAGGCGACTATGACTTAACTGTGCAGCCTGGTAACAGGACTCCAGTGACATTTTCAGGATGCTTCAGTTGCCATGAACAGCAGGTGGCAATCATGCTCCCTGCTCTTGAAACTCCCCCTAAGATCCTATCTTCCTCATCCTCTGGAGGTACCAAATTTTTTCAGCAGTGCAGGCAAAATTGAATGGTAGGGATGTTTGAAGGAAAGGACTTGAACCAAGCCTGTGATGGAAAAGTAAGCATTAGAGTGGTTGTTGATTGATATTTTTATTTCTGCTCTCCTTCTGACTTCTTAGGCTCACCAAAAAGAGTTCTAGCCAAACCCAGTAGTTGTGCTCTGCAGATCACTGTGCAGATCCCATCCTTCCTTCTGCTGTCTCCCACTGTGCAGTGACTTGTTACCTCAGATGTATGACAGGGAATGAGCTGTATCCACAGAAGGCTACTGCCCTTGAGGTTCAGCTGCCTAAGTTTTCTGTGCCCAGAATAGGTCCACAAAATGTCATGGGTATGGTGAGACTATGATTACAGACAATATGGAGGCTGACATGGTTTTCCACAGAAACTTGATACATGATTATATCTCCAGGATTGCATTCACCAAGATCCTATAAATCTTTATTAAGAAAGACAATATCTCTTTATTAATGACAGATGGGGGGATTGGGTGCATCCTCAGCCATTTTTCTCTGAGTGGTGCAGTTGATATGCTTGAGGGAAGAAAAGAGTGACATTGACAATCCAGAAACATGGACCCATGCAAACCTCATGAGGTTCCACAGAATGAGTACAAGGTCCTGCAAATAGGTTGCAGCCATTCCCACTGTCTGTACAGAGTGGGTGATGACCTGGCTGAGAGCAGCCCTGAAAAGGGCTTGGGACTACTGGTTGGTTGAAAAATAGTACATGAGCTGGCAACATGAGCTTGAAGCAGAAAGGCGACTACATTCTGGGCTGCAACAAAAGCAGCATGGGCACCAGGTCAAGGGAGATGATTCTGCTCCTCTACTCAACTCTGGTTACCCCACCTGGAGTGTTGCATCCAGCTCTGGGATCTGCAGAACAGGAAACACATGGCCTCTATTGGCATTGCTCCAGAGGAGTGCCACAAAAATAATAAAATCAAATGGCTGCAGCATCTCTCCTGTGAAGACAGGCTGAGACAGTTAAGGTTGTTTCTCCTGGAGAAGAGAAACATTGTTGCATTCTTTAAGTATATAAAGACGTCTTATTAGAAAGATGGGGAAATACTTTTACCAAGGTATGTAGTGACAAGGGACAATTGTTTTAAACTAAAAGGGACTAGATTTAAATTTGATATAGGGAAGAATTTTTTACTGTGAGACCATTAACACACTGGAACACATTGCCAGATTGAATAGCTGTGGATTACATGTGGTTGCAAGTTCTTAAAGTCAGGTTGATGGGATTTTGAGTAACCTGGGCTGAGGTTCTCACCCATGGCAGAGGGGTTGAAACTAGATGATTTTTAAAAGTCTATTCTAACCCAAAGCATTCTGTAATTCTCTGGTGTTCTGGCATTGCAGTACCTCATGCATAGAGATAAACTGGAAATTCATTGTCACAGCTGCAGCTTTTCTTTAGCTTAGTTAATACTGGCAAAAAATTATCTTTAGCAAATGTGAAGCAAAGTATCCACTTAAGAGAATCCAGTGGGGTTTATCAAGTAGTTTCACAAAAATACAGAGTCACAGATTCACAGAACTGTTAGGGTTGCAAGGGAGCTCTGGAGGTCATCCAGTCCAAAACCCTGGGAAGGCAAGGTCGCACAGAGTAGGTGAGACAGGAACATGTCCATCTGTGTTTGTCTCCAAAGAGGGAAACTCTACAACCTCACTACTCCAATAGCAGCCTACTCCAATACTCTGCCACTCTCAGTGTAAAGAAGTTCTTCCTCATGTTGAGGTGAAACTTCTGGTGGTTTAGTTTAAGACTGTTGCTGCTTACCCTAGCATTGAGCACCCCAAAAAGAGTCTGGTACCATTCTCTTTGGCATCTGCCTTTGAAATGTTTATATGTATTGATAAGATCCCCTGTGTTGTCTCCAGACTAAACAGGCCCAGCACGCCCAGTTTCTCCTTATAAGAGAAGACTTAAATGCTCCAGTCCCTTAATCTCCTTTGTAGACCACCACTGGACCTTCTCCAGTAGGTCCTTTGCTTTTTTGTTCTGAGAAGCCCAGAACTGGACACAGCCTGGACTGGCCTCACCAGGGCTGAGCAGAGGGGCAGGATCATCTCCCTCAGCCTGCTGGCCACACTCTTCCCGATGCACCCCAGGCTGTCATTGACCTTCCTAGCTGCAAGGGCACTGCCAGTTCGTGGTTAACTTTTGATCCACCAATAAGACAGACACATCTGTGGTTCTCCAGGTGGTGAAGAGAAAATCCTAAAATAGTCCTTAAAGTACAGCAGTGTATTTTTACATTTTTCTGTATATCATTTAATAAACCTCTTTGGCCTACAATTTTCTGATGCTTTGAAAGAACTTGATGAAACTAACAATGTTTCTGAGAATACTAGTAACGGTGGAAAGGGTTATGAATTATCTAGAAGGGCAAATAGGCGTTCTCCATTCCTGGGTAAAGGGTACACTTAAAGTGTTATGCTGTACACTATCTTAGGTCTTAGGCAAACATGATTTTTTTATTAAGTTCAGAGACCATTAACACTGGATTTATGTTCTTAAGGTGATAGCCTAGGAATGGACAAGGAAGCCAAGAAATGCCTATTTAACAGATATGCAGAATATCATATGATGTAATGTCTCTTGTTAGACAGAAAAGCCAGAAGCTTTTATTTCATCCATCATGTGCTCTCAACCTTGCCTGAATTTTAGTTATATCATATGGTGCGATAAAATGTGTCACGTTTTTTTTCCCAAGTCTTGTGAAATGTCTTGCAAAAGAAGTTACTGTAGGAATTTGCCCTAAAGGCAACCAGCAACCACCACTTTAGACCAGCAAAAAATTGCTACTGATCCCTGCTGAGCTTACACCTATGGACATCAGAGGGAACACAACTATTGAGCTACTGTATTTTCATATGGTCTAGAGGTTGTCCTTATTTCTTTTTGCCCATTTGACATTGGTTAGAAGATCAAAATTCTTAACTCTTTTAAACTGAATTAGGTCGATTATTATCTGAAACGTTTAATGACCCTTGAAGAAAAAGGCAGTAAGTGCAGACTGTGTTGCAGTAACAGATATTTTTCAGCTCTTTACTAAGACAAGGGATACAAAACCAGTTTTTCAGCTCATTTACCTAGTGAATAAACATTTTTGTGATCTAGTGCATTTTTCCACAGCTCTGTTCTGCAATACTTTGTCACAATACACATTTTTATCTTAAGAACAGGCACCAGAGCCTCTCATAAGGACAAAGCAGAGTTCAACTGCAAAAATGTTTAGCTACATAAAGCAATGCCTTTCCATTTCAACATTTAATTCCAAATTACACCATAAAAATATTTGCATTAAAAAATGGTAGGTATTAACTAAATATATTAAAAAATATACAGTTTAGGATCACATTTCCTTCTTGAATGGGAAGGTAATTAAACATAATATAACATATTGTGTTATATAAGTATAATATAAGTTATTATTTTATTAGTTCTCTCAACATTAATGTGTGGTCTGATGTGAAATACTTACACAGCAGCAGACAAAATAGAGACATTTCTCACTCCACCCCAGTTAAAATATTGCCAAATATATTGATTTTATTTAGGCTGTAATAACTACTGGAGGCATCAACTAACTCAGGGCTCCTCTGTATGGGGGATTATTCAAACCATGCAGCCGAATTAGAACTAGCTTTACCTAGTTTCCACTGTGTGAAAGATGGACAAGAGGTGTACAGTCCTTGTGCATGCACCCTGTGCAGCAAAGAGAGAGAGCAACAGAAAAAATAAGTTTAATTAATTCCATCTGTCTAATACATATGTTATGAAGGGGTTGAGTCATTATTTGAAGGTGTCTGTTTATTTCTGCCAGCTACAGGGAAAGCCTGAACAACTACCTAAGTCTAATTTTATATTAACTTTTAGATATTTAGATTATCAAAGATAAATCACTTGCTAAATTACAATTTTTATTCCATTTTTATTAAAACAAATAGAGAAAAAAGATTATGAGAAAAGTGGAAACCAACAGTCACAGCCATCAAGCAAAATATTTATAGGCCTGAAGCTAAAGCATAAAGTATATTATAAATGCACAAGCAGTATTATCTACTGAAAGCACTTTTTTCTTCATTAAAATGCATTACTTGATTTCCTGCATCTGATGGAAAGTACACAACTGCTTTGAATAGTCAAATAAACTTATCTATTTTTTTTTTAACCTACCTTCCTCATAAATTCTTCCTTCTCACATAAGTTCCTGGTATGTGTGGCTCTCCTTTCCTCCCCTGTTTGGATTCTTGGTGAAACTTCTTCAGCCTTTTGGAGCTCAGGTTTGTTGGTTCACAATTCCTCACAGAGAAGTGGTGGAATGGGTCCTTATGGTGCATATGCTCCTAAGTTGCCACAATACGCAAAAGATGGCTCACCCTGCTACAGGTCCAGGCTGCTTCTCAACTGTCATAAATATTGAGGGATTCCTTGGTCTTCAATAACATAAATTAAAATCAGTTCTATAGTTTCAATGAAAAACTTAAAAAACTTAACTGATTTGCTCCTTACTCCAGGCATCTCATGTGCATTCTTGCTGCTGACTGAATAACTCTGAAGAGTTTTAAAATTTGGGGGCTGACTTTTCTAGGCATTGTATTGGTACAAAGCACTGCCTGTCTGACTCTATTTGTCTTTAAAGCTGCCAAGAATTTCAGTTACAGTTAATTCAGCTCGAAGCAGTGGGGGCTTGTTTTGTTGTGTTTTTGATTCTTCTTCTCCTCAGTAAGAACAACACAGGTTAAGGAAAAGGAACATGTTAATCATTGGAATAACCTCAGATCTCAAAATTCTTGATTTAATAATATTGGATCCTAAATACAAAGTTTAATGGACAGATTCTATCCTTCACTACAAGTACTTCCATTTGGTGTGAAGTCTTCATAGTGTTCTATGAAGAGTTTCTAATGCTATTCACATAGAAGGGCTACTCAATGGCTGTGCTACACCCCAGTTGCAGGACAGGGCAGTGAGCATAACAGAGGAAGGAAAAAATTAAAAATGTAGAAGAAGCAAAAACTTATAACAATTACAGCTTAAACTGAGAAGGAGCTGTAGTGTTAAAAGGCGTAGTTTTCATGCCCAGATTGTATTTCTAGTCACATTTTCTGTATGTTTTCAAATATCTAAAAAATTAATATTATTGAACATCCAGCTGTTGACCTATGAATATGCAAGTGCACGTGATGTAGGGGAATAGTATTTTAGAAGAGTTTTTATCCTAACTTTTGGTATCTTTTCAGTGGAAACTAGTTGCCAAGATAAAGATATTGTCCCAAAAGGGCTGTTTCAAAATTGGTATTTATAACATTATCCAGTGGTTTTGTGATGGGATTAAATATCCACTGAGTACAAGGTCAAGTCTACAAAATAAATTAACTTGTGACCTACTTTGGAGTTCAAATTGCTTCACCAAGGCTAGGTAGCTCATTGCACATTGCGTTTTACTTCTTAATCATACCTCTGTCAGAGGTTTATGGACTTTCTATACCAATAACCCCTGAAATACAGTAGAAAAGAGGAAAGCAAACTGTAGGAGTCTCTTCCTTTCTACATATCACAGTATCCTCTTCTGATCAACTGGTTTCCAGTGCTGCAGTATTCAGAAAAGACTGAAGTCCTGAGAGTTTGCAGAGCCTAGCTGTTTTTACACTTTTAATTTGAAATCTATTTTCTTAAAATGATCATTTGTCAGGTTACCTCAGTCCTTTGATGCCTTGCTGTAGAACCTAAATAAAACAACTTATGCATGTTCTCTGTTTTGAGCATAGCTTGGGAGAAACTGTCCACAGATTTAAGCAGGGCTTTTGCAGGAACATACTGTACCAGATCTCCCAGATATTGTGAAACTAACAAGAGGCTTAAATGTCAAGCTTTTTAGATGACTGCCCCTTAGCCAGAAACAATGTTGCAGTTAAACCTTTTCCTCTAGGCATTCAGGGAATACAGGAATTGTCATTATGCTGACAAATGACATGCTTCGGGTCTATTACCACATGCAGAGATGGATAAAGTGTGAGTTATCTGCTGCCAAAACTTTTGTTGCATTATTGAGTATAATAGTAGAATATGCCACTGTTTGGCCTACAATTTAGAATAATTGTCTCAGATACGCAAATAAAATATGTTTAGATGGACATAAATCTATTTGACAGTTATATTGGTTAATAGTGTTTTTTGTTTTTATCATTATTGTTTTTGCGGTATTGCACATCTTCCCATCTCTCCCTAGAGAGAGATGTAGTGACAATATACATTCCAAAACTGTTGGAAGGCTTTATGCTAACAATTATCTTTCGTTTAAGAAAATAACTGTGCAGAGCAGCATGCTCCTTCCCTAGGTCCAGGAATGCCTTTCAGTTCCATGTAGATGCCTTTCAGACATCTACATGGAAGTCCATTATTAGATGTACTCATTGAAAAGGAGGAATATTGAACTCTTCCAGCATCATTGTACAAGATGGAATAGTGAGTCTAAAGAGAGGAAATACTGTTTTCTTTGCATAACTGTTAGGGGAAGAGTTTGATGATACTGAGAATGTTCATGTGCCTAGAAATATATTTGCTTCTTTCACTTTTTGAGGATAATGTCTTCCTGAGGTACTGTTCAGATATTATGTTCTCATTCACATCTATGATATGGAAACCAGAAGTTATTACTTACACCTGAAAATTATTTTTCCAACTAGATAGTATAAGATAGACTGCTTACAGTCTATCTTATAAATAAATAAAATTTATTTATAAGATAGACTGTAAGCATATAAGATGTATTTATCTTATAAAATACATCCATTATGGATGACCCAAACCTTTTTCCATCCACATACCTCCCTTGATCTCCTGGGGAAAACTGGCCTCAGAGGTACCTTTTGTATTAATTTACATTACTTTTTAAACCAGTCAATCTGTGGAGCTGCAGAAATGCACTAAATTCACCAGAGACAAGGACTGAACAAAAGGAAAAACTGAATATAACTCTGCAGTAAATGACTGCTCTTGATAAGAAGAAACATTCAATTTTTAGCAAGGTATTTTACCATACTAGTTTGTATTGGAGGTAATAGGGATAAAACACTAGACAAGGAAAAAGTAGGAGAAAGAAAGTGAATCAGGAATTACTGACTGTATGATTAAGATAAATTCAAGAGTGGTGAATGCTCTAAAAGTTTTGTTGTGTTATTTGTATAAAATCTGAAGAAGCAAATCTAGGCATTGTATAATGGTGTGAAAATACAGATTAACTTCCCAATACTGCCTGACTCACCTGTAATTTGACTTTGCTTTTAATGAACATGAATTAGTCTTTCCACACAGGTACCATGTACTCCATGGAAGTGTTGCATTGTCACCCAGTGCATTAAGACACACAATTCCCATTTTTATGGACTGCTTTGCTTTCTGCAGTCAGGCGCCTTACTTCAGTTGGGATTTAATGCCAAACCTTGCTCAAATACTGGTAACACAAAACACTCCTAGGAGCATACAGAAGAAAAATTTGTTTAACTGGTGATGGTGTTTGGTTGCTTTTCCCTCTGGTGGGAATGTCTGTCTCAGATTTAAACCACACAGCTGGGGGAGATAGCCCAGGCTGCCTGCATACGGAGACTGTAATTGTCAGCCAATATAATACATGCTAAAGAAGCCAGAGATTTCATGACTTTCTGCTCAAGAGAGCCTGAGGCAGCCTCACTTAAGACTGTATAGCATGTGCTGAAGTGATCAGACAGTTCAGCCAAAGGCAAACATTAGTATACTGCTTCAACCAGTGCACTGTAGAGACTTAGAAGCACTTAGAAGCTTTGTCCTATCCTTTCAGAGCAACACCATTTTGTAGTGGTGAATATTAGCTAATTAGGCATATTAGCTCGGAGCTGGTACAGTGTGGCACCAGAGTACTCTGCTCACTAATAGTAGCTTACAGCCAATTTGTCCTCACAGAGAAGCAGCTGAACACAGTGTAAAAGAAGGAAACTGAGAACACGTATTATCAGTGCAGATTATCCGCGACTAATCTAACACACAGAGTATAAGGCTTTCTGTGCTCACATTTAAGCCATGAGCATCTGGTCTTGGCCATATTTGGTCTACTACCGATGAATGGAGAAATCTGTCATCTCTGGATACCCTAACAGAACTAATATCTTCCAAGTAAATGTCTGAGCAAAATAAACGACTAAGGCGAAGCTCTGTTCATTGCACTGCTCCAAAAATAGGTGTATATTAAAATAGAGTCAAGTGTTATACAAAGTGCCCTGGCAACAAGAACTAATATTGCAGTGAGTTGTAAGTCCCAGGAATGCAAAGAGAGTTGGGCAAACAAACTGAACTGCTCAGTTATAAACACGGGCTGCTGCTGTGAAGAAAGGCAACAGCCATATTGAAACATGAGAAAAACCTCAGCATGCTGCAAATCTAATGCACTACCTTCAGCAAAATACTGAGGAGGAAATAAAAGCTTTGGAACTTTTAGACAAAGAGGATGAGGACCAGAGAGATACAGCTAATAGAGTGGGGACAGCTTCAAGAATGTGACGGCACATAAGGATTTTCTGGTGACAGGGACAAGGAGGAAGACTAAAAGCCGTGAGCATTTTAGTCTCTATATTTGTTCTTGTCAGACCCGTACTAGCTGTGCACTATAAATTATCACCTCTAATATGTTGTGGTTGCATATTAACCCCCTGCCTATTTCCCCAGCTGCATCTCTTCAGCATGTGTTCCAGTCATAAAAATAACTTAACACACTGATCTGATGAAAATATTTAGATAACTAATAATTCTGTCAAACAAATATTTCAGAGGTTTCTTAAGAAGATTATTTTTATTAGACACAAAACAATTTCAATGGGGTTCACCCACAGTGTGCTTTCCATATGGATGCTGAGACTGAATACAGCAAAGCCAGTCAGAAATTTTACTTTGGAGAGAAGCACAACTATACTAATTTATTTCATGAGACATGGTTTGTGGTAATGCATAGCCTCCTTTCTGGAGATATTAGGTTGGGTTTTCTGAGTCCAAAACCACATATTTACACAAATATACTTTAAATCTGCTTTCTGTGGATGCTAGTTATGAATACCAGAACTTCTGGGAACTAAATGGTTGTAGTTCTCCCCAGTAAGCTTGGTTATCTGAACTATTAGTTAGGAAAGGCCAGTGTAAGACTCAGACTTTGGATGTAATAATTCTCATGAAGATCCCCGTGAGCTTTGTGACTACTGACCTAGCTTCAGATTTAAATACAGGTTTATCTTTAAAGTGTCAGCCTTTTGATACATCTGACTTTTCATAGTTTTACTATTCACAGTTATCAATAAAGAAAATAAATAGAAATGTGGTACAATAGGTGAATGATAAAAGGAAATTTTTGGTTTGTGTCTTGATTTAGAGAAACTAAGAAGAGATAAAAGTTACAAGGATTGCCAGATATGTACACAACCTTCCTTTTAGCAAAAATACACAAGTATTTTCATGAAAATGAGAATAATATAGAAAGCGTAACCTATTTTCCCACTTAAAGACATAAAAATCATTTGTGGTAGTATAGAGCAATCCAAACATTAGGTCACAGATATGTGTTTCTGTTCCTATAAAACACACAAAAAGTTAGTCATCAAGATGACGATTTCACTAGTTTCTGGAAACTATATACCTGCTCCGCACAAGAACAGTGAACTAAACAATAGTCTGGATACTAGTATGTTTACACTTGCTACAATTGTCCCTCAGAAATTATTCCTCCCTTTCAGCTTCATTTCAATGGTTTTGTTTACCTCATTGTAAGTACTCAAGACCTACCCATCATGCTTTGGCATCTGAAGTTCATTAGATCTATCTTCAAGCAAAGCATGATATTTTTCTTCTCAGTTTTCAAGTAAGCTTCTCATTATAACATGGCCCATATGACGGAAAAAAAAAAAAGCTTATCTCAATTATCTCTATTACCTCTGTTCATACACAAGGCTGTTTTACCTGCTTCTGAGCAGAAATGCTTTGAATACCTTTGCAATAAAGCCATAAAGTCTTATATCATTGTCTCTACATAGATAAAACCAGGAAGCAGATAACAATTAACAATTTCATTGTGATATGGTGTTGAATACTTTATTCCATGCCTCAGAGGACCTTAATATTTATCACTATTTTTTGTAAGCTATCTAAGCTACAGAATTCTCAGGAAGAGCAGGGTAGGGTTTCTGCAATCCAAATAAATGCTTTTTACCTTTGATAAAACAAATTTTTCATTGCACATTTTCTAATTTATAATTATTTCTGCCTGATAATAAATCTGAATAAATCTCAGTATTATCAGTGTTGCCTATTTAAGAGAAAAAAGTTATCTACAAATACTGAACTAGCTGCACAATCCTGTGTCCAAAAAGTACAGTATCACCTTATTTTCTTAAGAATCTTGTTTGAAATCACATTACTTGTAAGGTGACCTTTATAGCTCTATTGACTGTGAAACCAGAAAAAGTGCTTCCTGGTCAAACTTGTGTGACATGAGCCATATGACATTTCAGAGTAATTTAGGGCTGAACTGGATAGAAAAAGATTTTTTAAAAGTTTTACATGAAATGACATTATAATTAAAGATATTAGCGATGAAGAAGTTTGACTGCAGTGGTGGCAAAAAGTACATATGATATTTCTAGAATCTCTCTTCCTGATGTTAGCCTATAGTCAGTGTTCTAACTTTGCTTAATAAACGAAAAGCCCTCCTGTTGAATTCATGATCAAGCCTTTATCTTATTTGTAGCTAAGCAACTCTATAGAGGTTGGATTTCCATAGACTGAATGTTTACTCATCCTTTGATTACTTTATGTGAATGTCCTTGGAAATTTCGAATTTATATACACCCTTTAGTCTTGAAAATACAAGACTCAGTGCCTTTTTCTAGCCAAAATCTTCCTAGAATGAAATGACAGCTTCACATAATTTGATTTGTTTATTCTTTGGAACACCTGTTGAGGACCCCACATATATAAGCTAAGCCATGTTTGGTATATGATAATATGTTCCTTCTTCTCAGAAATTTTTGAATGTTTGCACTCATATATGTAAAATGAAACCAACTCTAATTTCAAGGAATTGTTTCCAATTTCTGCTGAGAAGTCATATAGCAGTTGCAGTGATATTTTACACTTCTTTATCAGTGTCTGTGCCAATTAAATAGTTCATACACCTCTACAGCAAAAACTGCCACTTCTGAATTTCTTCAGGTAAGAAAACAAAAAGCAGACAGTGTCTACTTTGTAGTACACCCTTCAGCACCTTAAGAAGAACTCAAATTGGCTCAAAAGCCAACTACTAAAAAAAGAGAAAAAATATATTTAAAACATTTAATGAATAAATAAATCAATATTTGTTCTGAAAATTATTTCTAATGAGAAAGGCAAATAAAGATAATTATTTTATGATGCATTGTGTATTTATAAAGACAGCCAGGCAGCTATTTTTTTCCCAAAAAACTAAGATCCAATAATACTACAACAAAACTCCAGCTCCTGTGCACTATATATCCCTCTAAGATGCAATGACAACCAGCCACACCTTTTCATGCAGCTATTACCCTGATCAGATAGAAAAAATATTAATTTAAATTAGACATACACATACAAATAAAAATGGAAAGGGTTACTCTGGATATGAATATAGAAATTATTTGTAAGGTGAAATGGCTAATATATTTTCCATTCTGTCTTCCATTTCTTTTTCTTAAAAGGGAAAAATAGACTGTTGTTACTGAGGTCATGTGTCTATAGGGATTAACAAAAATTTCCTAAGGTAATTTCTGTAGTTTGCAAAAATATTAGTAACATTTAATTAATAGTCTCAGTGAAAACAGATTAAGTTGAAGTCACTGAGTTTCTAGTCATCACTGCTTACATTGCTTCTGGCACCTTTGGGATTCTGTGTGAAGTTATCACAGACACATTTAACTGAGGCAATTGAATATTTCCCATAGAGAACACAAATCCATTTGCATTATTATCATCAAATGAAACCTTATTTCAATAATATTCAACATAATTAAAATCTATGAATATATAGTGCAGATTGTTATGAGAGAAATAAACAATTAAATATTTGAGTAATAATTCTGATTGAATATATTCATTTTTTTAAAGTTGCCAAGTGAACCTATTTATTATTTGTGCTCATTAGATATTTTTAGTGTACTGTTTGCATTGGATATAGGTGTGAAGGTGTTGGCAATAAGGGAGATGCATTAGGTGATCTGAAAAACTGGGGGCTGCCCCATGCCACACATGGCTGGGTCCAGCCAGGTCCCCAGGTCCTGTCAGCTAAACTGGTGGAACTTCTGAGAAAACACATTTAAGAAAGAAAAAAATACCTCACAGGCAGGGAGGACTGAGGAAGCAGATGTGTGAGAAGAAATCTTGCAACTCCCGAGGTCTGAGAAGATGGAGTGGGAGGAGGTGCCCCAGGTGCTGGAGCAGGTTTGCCTGTTGGCAGCTGGGTGGGCCATGGTGGAACAGGTATTTCCCTGCAGCCTGGTGAGGACCCCACACAGGAGCAGGTGAATATGCCCTGAGGGAGGACTGGCCTGCAGAGAGGAGCCCACACTGCAGAAGGTTTATCCTGAAGGACTGAAGCCTGTGGAGGGTTCGTGCTGCAGAAGGGAAGAAGCTTGAGGAGGAAGGAGCTGCAGAGAGGAAGGAACTGTTATGGGCTGACTGCAACCCCCGTTCCCCATCCCTTTGCACTGCTCGGAGTGTATAAAGTATAAAGATCAGGGTTGTCTAGTTTTGGTTTGTGTATCTCACCTTCCTGTTGCAATTTTAATGGTCAAAAAATTAATTTTCCTTGAGTCTTTTAAGCCCAGGATGTTAATTAGCAAGTGATCTTCGTTTATTTATCTTCACCTTTATCTTCACCTATTCTCTCTTATTTTCTTCCTCATCCTGTTGAGTATGGTGAGTGACATAGCAATTAGGGGGTGTCAGGAAGCCAGCCAAGCTCAGTCCAACCCCCATTGTATGTTATCTTCTGGGTACAATGGTTTTGATTAGTAGGGCTCAAGCTAGAGTTGCTAAAGGAAATTCCAGTGTGAAAATCCCATTGAAATAAATACTCGTGGCTTGGGTGCATGAAATCAGAATGCAGAAAATGAAAAGGTAAGAAAATAGGGAAGAAGCCATATTAATCCATTTTAGGGTCTAGATTTCAGATGGTGAAATGTAGTGCTGTGGTTTTAATTTTTCCCATTTCTTTTGGAAATTAAGATTTCTTTTTCAGAACTTAACTAGCAAAACCAAAGTTTGCCAGAAGGGCAACACCTGTAATTAAATAGGTACAGTAGCAATATCCACAAATAGGCAGCTTCTAGTCACTACTACATATGCATTGCACTGATTCACATACATATCAATACAAAATTGAATTTAAAACTTCATGAAAATTCATACCTATAAGAGGATGGGTACTTATATTCCTATTTTGTATGCAAATACTTAAATGAATAGCTTGTCACTGCTTAATAAATTTTCAGGATTTATATGATGAAACAAAATTTCTCTGCATGCAAACACAGCGCAAACAGACAGCTTGCAAAAGACCACAACTGATAAGTTCTAAACATCTGAGTGAAGATATTAATTTAGATAAACCGAGTTGAGTTTTGTTGAGTCAAAAATATACTACATGATAACTTACCTTATACACTTAGCTCTTCAAATACTGTTTATAGTAATTTTAGCAACTGTCATATTATTTCAGTTGGAGAAAAAAGTATCATTTAACAAGAATATATAGCAGATGCAGCCATGATGCTCCCCTAAAAAGAACAGTATATTTCCAACACACTTTATTAAGCTGAATTACTGGTAAGGTTCTTAATTTTGGTTACAGTTGACTAGAAGATTTCCAACTATTTGGATTATTATTATTTCTCAAGTGCATGGGAATTTAGAAACAAGGTCATGAAAAGCTAATCTAAACAATCATATAAATGGTTCTTTTGGGAAACTGTGTAGTAAATTCTCTGAATTGGATTGCACACTTTCAGAGGTTTCCTGAGCTGTGAATTTCCTAAGAACTGGAAAAAGGAGGAAGTGATTGACAATATAATGGCAATGCTTTCCTTCATTTTTGGTAAGGAGTAAGAAAATTCCTTGGCAGAATCCAATATGTCTGATATATGCTACACTGACTACTGTTCTGATGAGAGCAATTATAAAGAAAATGTCTGCTGTAAAATAAGCAGTTCACAGAATAATAATTTTTAACTGGGCACAGGCACCTTCACCCACTCAGCTTAAGTAAATTACACCACCTTAAAAAAACATCTTGTGTTTGATAGTCATTTTTATTTGGAACTAATTTGGTAGGGAGGAAGTTAGCCTAGAAAATAAACATTTACAATCTTGGAGAAATTTATCTTCCAGAGAAGTGTTTGTACACTATCTACAAAAGAATTACTGTCATTTTAGAAAACCAATACAGAAATACTTACCCAACTCCAGTGTGCAAAGAGTGTGACACGTAGAAGGAATATATGGAGTGAGTTTAAACACATCAGCTTGATGTGCATTAATTCTTTTGTGTTGAAATGGAGTAAGTTTTAAACCATTTCAAAATCATCATATGCACATCGATAAACATCCACACAATTCAAGCCAACACTGAATGTGTTTTGGGCAATTAGGCCAACAATAGCTTTTAAAATACTCTTTTAAAAAAGCACTTTTCATAAGAATGGAAGACTTACCTGTTGAGAAGTCCCAGAAAAGGTCAAGTACAAAAGTATGCAAGCACAATGCTCTATTTATATGTAGCAGGTATACACTCACCAATCTGAGCACTCAGGGAACTCCATCATTTAGGCATCACAAAGGACAGTCAGTGATTTATCTCCAAGTCTGCTTGTAACTGTGCTTCAGAGTCTAATGCTTCTTAAGGCTTGCCTTGTGATCAGACTGAGGTCCTTAAACAGAGTGTACTAGAGGTAGCAAGCATAATACTGATATTGGTTATCAAAACCCAAAATAAGGTGACTGGAATGCAAAGAGTAAAACATCCTGTTTCCTCAGGCAAGTACTTTTTTAGTCCCATCATACAGTCTTCCAGTAGTTACTTCACAGCCTTCTTTCACAGTTTTAGCGAGCCCTTCTTAACTGGTTATTATCCATACATTAATCATACAGTCAAATGCCAGCAATTCTTATCATCATACATTCAGTTCACGTGCTAACCACAAAGCAGCAAATAAATTATTAAATTCCTTTGTATACATATACCATTGTGCAACATCCTTTTCAAGAGTCATGTTTCAGGTCACACATATTGATTGCTATTCCCTGAATTAGCAGGACATTCACCTAGGAGCACTTAGTCATACATATTGAATAATTTTCAAGATAACATCTATTTCACTAATCTTGTTTTCATTAACTGATATTACTAATTTAATACAAATCCTTATGCTCTAAAATGATTTTTAACATCTCAGTTCTCTTAATGCCCTCAATTTTATTTCTGTTTTCTATAATCAAATTCTGTCATACTTCAGCTTACTGACAATAGTACAAATTCCTCAGCAAGATTGTGTTGGGTTGACCCCAGCTGGACACCAGGTTCCTGCCCCCAAAGCCTCTCTATCCCTCCCCTTCTCAGTAGGGTGGTGGAGAGAAATCACATCCACAGGCTCCTGACTCTGCATAAGAATGAGGAGAGATCACTCACCCATTGCTGTCATGGGCAAAACAGCCTCAGCTTGTGGAAATTAGCTTAATTTTTTTTGCATTAACAATTCAGAACAGGGTAATGAGAAATAAACCCAAATCTTATAACACTCTCTCCTCACCCCTCCCTCTCTCCTGGGCTTAGCCTTACTCCCAGTTTGCAATACCTGCTCCAAGCAGTGCAGGAGGACCTACCCCTCCTTCTTCCTTGACTTTGGTATCTGCAGGGTGCTCTCTCTCTCACAGTCTGACTCCTCTCTCCAGTTGCTGTTTCCCAGAAGTTTTACCCCTTTGTAAACCCGTTATCCCAGAGGTGCTAGCTCTAATGCTGAGGTACTTGTCCATGGCTAGGAGGGGACCTGTTGGACATGGTGGGGAGCTTCTACCAGATTCTCACAGAAGCCACAGCTATGTTCTCCCAGTACCAAAAGCTGGTCATGCAAACCCAATACACAGGAGTTTAATTTTAACAAAGTAAGATAATGCATACCCTAAGAAACTCTAAAAAAAAAAAGCAAAACTGTTTAAGTCTATAAAGTATCTTTGTTAGCTGTTTTCCAGTATTGTTGGTGTACCACATTTAATGCAATACAAGTTGTCCTAGAAAATTTAAGCACAACTCTGACCTTATTCATTAAGAAGCAAAAAATGTTCATAGCACAGCAAGATATAATTTTATTATAACGAGAGAATAATATTTAAGACTCCTTAAATTCATATTGAACCAATATATTATAGATGGATTTTTAAAAATTTATTTTAGAGATTCCACATTGTAACAGTCATTTTAGTCTATGGAGTGCACTGGTGATTATAACTGATCTAAAGCAGTGTTCCCTGTTTCCTTTTTAGTTTATTTAAATTTGCTGGAAAAATTAACTAGTAAAATTCCACCTTACCACTCTGAGAAGTATTTTTTGCACTCTCATGCTTATCTGCTATTACTCCCTGTCATATTTAATTCACACGTTTTTACATTCACTTAAACTAAAACCACAAAATACTGCTTTTATGCTTTTAGACTCACCATCTGACTTGAAGAGAAGCTTAACCTCATTACAAAACAATGGTAGGCAACAGCCACTTTTAAAGTAAATACTTTAAGGACTCGATTTACAAAATTAAATTATTTATGCCTTAGTGAATAGGAAATTTCTGTTGCAAGGAATTGTTATAAGATAGCTGATATAATCTTTCAAAATTAAACAAGTTAGAAAACACAAACATTCTCATACTTCATTAAAAAAATCCTAGAAGAAGCATCAAAATCTCTATTATTTGTTCTTTCAATCATTCAGCAAAATTATAGTTCTTAATTTGTCCACAAGACTACATTCTGTGCGATCAAGTCAGTATGTGCCAAATCTAACCTCCAGAAAACCCTGTCAGCTATTCATACATCAGCCTGCTGGATAAAGCAAGTGTTATCAGTAACAGAGAAGGTACACTCTGAATATCTTGACAGGCAACAGGCACGGCATTTACAGCTTTGCTATTTGGTAAGCTTATTCTAGCATTTAGCAACCAGTATTAAAACATGACAGAAAGTTACTTTAATTGGAAATGGAACAGTAAAGAGCACACCTTCCACAAACAACATGGATCAACATTTTCATCTTAATGAATGGACTGTATGAACCTGTTATCTTGAATCATATTAAATTGATTTTGAAACTATGAAAGACTTTTTTTCTCATCTTTAACCTGTCCCATGCCACAAGTTGTGAGGATTACCTGAGTGAGTTACTGCATCCTGTCAAAAAGCTATAGATGAGCTACAGCATCTCTCTTTCTATCATATGCAAACTCTGTTTAAAAGTTTCAAGTGAAGAAAAGATCACAAAATATCTTGGTAAACTTTTCCATTGACAAATTATTGTCAGTACTGGCATTTGTTTATTATTTTATTCCATTCTTGATTTTAAGTATTGGTTTGGCTGTTGGAATGAAGACCATGAACAGATTTATTATTTATCATTAAGAGGTTATCTTCAAGAAAGACTGTATTGTCACATCATCTTTCTGTCTTCTCTAATAGGAGATAAAACCTGCATTAGCTTAGAATTGTCATGGCTTTTTTTCTAAAATTTTGAGTCTTCAACTTCCTCTTTGAACTAGTAATTCCCTAATTTGCTGCAGTATTCCAGTGAGACAATGCCAAAGGGAGTAATATAAAATAGTCTTGCTTCTCTTTGCAACAAATTTCATTATTTTTGTATCCAGCAGCTGCCTGAGCTCTTCTCATGAGTATGTGCTTTTACTGTGACACAGAATCAGTTTAAACCTCTGTATTGGGTGACTATATTCTCCTCATAGCTCTAGGTTGTGGCCTTTTCATCTAGAAGCACAACCTCATACTTGGTTGTACTTCACACAAAAGTTCTGGCGGCATCCAGGTTGTTAAATGATTTAAATTCTTATATAGCATTGATTTGTCTGTAAGTGTTTCATTTGTGTTTATCGTTGTCATGCTTACAGCTCTGTCAGTGGTAATTTCACACCACATAATTGATAAAATATGTTGAAAATGTTGAACTAAGTTCACGTGAGATCTCATTAGAAATGCCAGCAGCTGCAGGTCTGTAATTTGTAAGCCACTGAGCTCTTGTTATTGCTCTCACATCAATCCACCTCATGAAAATATAGTGCCACAGTTAATCATAAGTCACCACAGACAATGTATCAATGTCTTTACAAACATGCTTTTAGCTCATAGGGAGCACTATCAGTACATATATATGACTGTCATTATTCATAAGTTCATTCTGACTGGTATTTACTAGATTACCCCATTCAAGTATTTTGTTAATAATGTCTAATTTTAGGTACTTTGTATGTTGCCTTTAATCAAAGTTGGATGGGTGTGCCAGTAAATACTCAGATCATTTTGTTTAGTTATTCAGCAGTTATTGAGCAGACAGATCCCTTGAACATTTTATCAGCAAATTTTTTTCCAGTATAGATGTATTAAGAAAATGAGTGATAACTTAGTATGAATCCTTTATTTCTTATTGCACATTAGATAATTACTTACCTTTATACTTTCTACCAAAACCTCCTTTTTGTATCTTTCATCTTTGTCAATAGTTTCCCATACTTCTTAGTTTATGTTTGATGTTCAGTAGCATTAGCTTCTCCCATCTTCTACTTCTTATAAGTATTTTTGTTAATTTCTTCATTTCCACTTTAATTGCTGAGGCCTTTGGTTTAGTTCCATTTCTTTGGTTTTCATAAGATTCACTTTCCTAATAGACTGATAGCAAGCTTGACAGCACCCAGTAAAATGCTTTAAAGTAATATCCAAATGTCAGTCGTGCTAAGTTCTTACTACTATCTGATTTAGCTATGTTTTTTTGCCTTTATGATAGGATCTTTTAAAATCATTACATATGTATTTTACTTTTATACTTCTATTCTCTATGCACATTGTAAATGTGATTTACTGGAGCATAATGACAGATGGGGGAAGAGGCTGAGAGAAGAGCTTGCCTGGCATGAAGACAAGAAGGCGTAGAGACTTAATAGCATCTTTCCAGCACCTAAGGGCAGGTTATCAACAAGATAAGACCAGACTGTCTACTGATGGACATGGCAGAAAAAAAAGGAAAACTGAGATGCCACCTTTACATACAGAAAAAAATCACTGTGACACTAACCAAGGATAACTAACAGAACGCCTGGAAAGATCAGGTAATCTCTGTCCTTTGAGGCTTGTCTGACTAGATGAAAATGTGAACAGCCCAGTCTGATCTCAGAGTTGATCCTGCTTTAAAGCAGGAGGGTGGATCTCCAGCAGTCCCATGCAGCCTGAATGATTCCAGTTCTGCAATAAGATCACTTACAACCGTGCCAGTATTTATTTTTAATTTTGTTTGCAATTCCCTCTGCCTGTCACAAGGAGGATAATGTTAGCATTCCGTTGGGTTGGGTATGACCATGCTTTAGGTTTCAATTTTTAGAAAGAAAGATACTTAGAAATTCTGTGATGTTTTAGAATTTGCCACGTGAGAACCAGTTTTTGTCATTCTGAGTAGATTACCTAAAATAATACAAGTTCATTAAACGTGAATGCCACTACCAACCTTTCCCTTGTTCTTTGTTTTGTATAGTAGGTAGACTATTCTCTACAACATAAAGTCCCATCGCATGTGCAGTTGGGTTTTGTCAAACAATCATTTAAAAACTCAAATTTGTGTACATTGCCAATAGCAAACTGTGACAGAGTCATAAATTAACATTCAACAGTTGTATCAATACCTTGTCAGAGGAGTTCAGGTAACACAGGTTGAGCAGTAATCTGTCAATACATATTATTTGTATTTTCAATCCTAGGACAGCTCTTTAACCTTTATGTAATTTGGCTGAAGTCTATTTCCTATGTCCCGTATGTCACAGACTGGCTGATATTGAACATACAATATTCCCTTGCACTGAATAATGTACACATAAATGTTTTCTGCTGACATGATAAGGGCCCAGATGGTACAGACTCAGTTCTCCATGCTACTAAAGAATTTTGGTTTCAGGATTTAATGATTTAAAAAGAAAAAAACTCCAACTGCCTCTTCTCCAGTCACTTTGCTGGGCTTTCTAATCAGTCTTTTTTCATTGATCAGAAAAATGTCTGAACATGCATGCCTTTTGATAAAATTTAAAGCTAACACCTTAAAGATAATTATTGCCATAATACCGACCTTTTCAATGCAGTGTTAATGTTGGCATCTTAAAGTGACTTCTTAAAATATTCATGCTAATGAGAATTCCTTTGCTTTCATGTCTGAATTCGTGACTCCTTGCCATAAACAACATCAGTAATATGCCTGTAGGCTTATGACTCTCCCATAAAACCAATCACGCCAGCAATCTCATTTTAAAGCTAGTATTAGAAGTGGGATAGGCAAGTGTTTCTGCATTAGCATAATCCAGACAGAACTTGCTGCATACAGCTGAAGCATAAAACTTTTCCTGTTCCATGGTCTGACAGCTGAGATGAAGATATTTGGCAGGACTTGGCCTGCAATTTTGCAGGATTTTGTCTGTAATACATTACTATCATGGTCATTAATTCTCCAGGCTTTGGCTTTACTATTCAAAACCTACAGTCACTATGCATTTTCTCTATGTACTCTGGGAGTAAACTGAAGGGGATCATGGTACAACTTATAGTTCAATTTTTACAATGTGACCTAAGAAAAATGCAAGAAAATATGTTTTTTCACAGCATGCACAAAAGCACATTCTCAGCACTTCCTAAATAGACATAAGTATCTTAGTAAATGTTATTTCCTTTTGTTTAATGACATGGATCTTCTTTTCAGCTCTCCTTTTATATCTTTTCCTTCACTTCATAAAAAAATATAAACCACTACTCTTCTTTGTGGGAAATAAGGCGTGCTTTAGTATAGAGCAGATTCAGATCTACATCTCTGCATGGCTTTTAAAGCCTTCAAAACCAAAGAATTGATTATTGAATTCTGAATTTGCATCCATATATACTCTGTTTCTCCATATATAATTTTTCTCTAAGCATCTTCTGCCCATTTTCAGAAACATAAAATGTTGAAAGTTTTGCATTCTTCTGTGTCTTGCAGATTTTAAAAGGGGATAAAAGGGGGATATTTGATGTTTAAAGACTTGAAAAAATAAAAATCCCAGAAATATAATTTGGGGAAATGACCATGTATCAGAAGAAATTTTAAATCCTCTCTAATGAAGAGTTCAGGCTAATACGGGAAAAGAGGCATCTCTATTAACCTGTGGTGCTTGCTAGCTGGTCAAATAATTGTTGTAGACAAGATGTATGTTTTCAAATCATATTGCAGCAATGCCAGTCTTAAGCAACTTCAGCCACCTAAAAGCCAGGCATTTAAATAGTTTGTCTTACACATAGTTCTTTTCTTTAAATATTTGGTAGTAAGAAGAAGTTCCTTCATCTCACATTCCAAGTTAGGAACTCACAGAGTGGATTTATGAATGAGAGTACATTTAGAGACAAACTAGAAATTAAAAGACAATGAAATACGGTTACTAGAAGATCAAATAAGTTAAAGATGGTAACTATAGCTACTATTAATTGAGGAATCAAAATTCCAGGCCTTAAAATTTTAAATAAACAAATTTTAGTTCCTAAATGTCTTCTCTACTTGAATTCTCTTCTGAGGACTCTTGTCTAGCAGGAATGGTTAGCCATATGAAGATCTCTTCTGTGTTTTTATTTGTGCTTTCAATTACAGTACACTTCCTAGTAGATGGACAACATATTTTATACTAGAAAGCTTCTGAAAGTAGCAAGCCCACACTTAGAGATCAATTGTTAATTATTTTAATTTTTCTGATGTGGAATTAATGTATGTGTTATTTTCACCACAGATTTTAATTAGTCCAAATCAAGTTTCATATATAAGCTGTCAGCGGAAATGCCCAAACAATTTGTGAGAATATAGTTACTTCATGTAATGTGAAGAAGCCTCTACCTGCTATTATTTTGTTTAGCCATCATAGGTGTTTAATTACACTCTTTTGATGTCAGTAAAATAATTTAACTTCCCCTGAAGACATTGAAAGGCATCTGCTATATTGAAAAAAAAATTTTCCCATGCCACAATTTGAGTTTTACACATAATTACTTACAAAACACATATCTGTATCTTTCCCAGTTCAAAATGAGTTTTATGCTTTAATAAGAATTCAGCCATCCTCTTTTCCTTTTAAAGTATAGTCACCAATACACATAGCAAAATGTATGTTTTCATAACAAATAACTCAGTTGCTGGAGATATACTTGGCAGGTGTTCTAATGGTGTAATTTTAAATTATAATATTTCATTTAATAAGAATTTTTCTATAGATCCAAACAGTAGAAACCAGAGCACAGCTGCATAATTTATAATCATATTTGGAATTTAGGAGGTGGGTCAGCATATTTGATGGTGTATAAAACTAAGAACTCAGTCCAGGTCCATGATTTTCTAGTGCTCATTTTGGAATCAAATTCCTTCTATTGTATAAATATCAGTATAGAAACATAAATAAGGCTCAGGTGGGTGTGCTCATCCCTTTCCATTAACTCTAGAGGAAGCCTAGAAATTTTACATAGAGTAGTCTCGGGATCTCCTCTGGTCAAGCTGACCCCGAGATATATTAAAAGTCTCTTTTCCCCAACCCAGCTGTCGAAGAAGGAGTCAGAAGTCTTCGGATCATGTTCTCAAGGTTGTTTATTATTTCTTATCTAAAACATTTTCTGTCTGGCCTGCTGAAGTCTGTTCAGCTGGTCATTCTGAGGCACACTGCCGCCCACAGGGCTGGTATTGTCTTTTATACTATAAACTATGTATTTGATATTTACAATTATGTTCCAATACCTGTCACCTATGTTATACAGTGACTTTCTACTCTAAACCAATCCCAAAGTGCCACCATCACCAAGAAGCTGGAGGCTAGGAAGAAGGAAGAAGAACAGGACTATGTCCAAATTCCTCCATCTTGCCTCCTAAACCACTATAATAAAACCCCCAAAATTTTTCTTTTCACCCTATAACTACTACTATTATGCTATCTAAACTTTTCTAACCTTTAATTCTTCATATAAAGGTGGTAATTTGTTCCATGGGTCAAACTTAAAGCCACAGGGGTCTTTGGCTGCATGCCAGGGTCTCTGACCCCCCCCCGCCCCCGGCCAGGGCTTCAAACCCCCTGCCTGGGGCTCAGATCATCCAGGACCATCAGAGTACGTCCTGGGCTCTGACAGAGTAGATTTAAATGATAATAGGTGAGATATATTCTACTGTAAATATTGCTATCTCTATTCTACAAAACCCTTGGCCTAGCAAGTAAATTTAGATGCAAGAATCAACCTTAATTTTTCTTATTTGTGACTTCCATTACTCATTTAATCCAATATTGTTATAAAATATAAAATGAAAGTATATGCTGTAAATATGTGCTATAAAACAACAGTAGAGGAATATTAACATGTAGAAAGAATGAGAATCAAAATTCTGTCTAGCGTCATTGTCATCCTCTTGGGTATGTGTCTTACCTTATTATCATCATAATAGTTATCTGGGTTTTGAATGTAACATATTCACTATTAAATATTTTCATGGTCTGTGAAAATATATTTTAGTAAAGCAAACCAGTGAATAATCTTCATTGCATATGCCATTTATTTAATATGAATGAAACACACTTATCTTTTGTGCCTAACAAATTCAACTAGGGAAATGCAAATAAAAAATACTCCTTTTTTTTTTCCATACAGCAATTATAATGCAGTACAAGCTATGAAACTTATATGTCACTTTATTCTTCAACTATTAGAATTCATCTAAATCTCAATGCAAATACTTAAGAATCAATGGCATTATAAATTGCTCTTATAACTAGAATTTAAGATATATCTTCTTAACATAAATAAAAATAAACACTTATTCAAAGCTTTAAGTAGCCTAACTATTAGAAACACAATACGTCAACATTAATTTCTGGAAACTCAGCAAGCAGGAAACACTCAGACACTACTTTCCAACCTCTTGGTGGGATGTACAGCATCTTTCCAGCACCTTTTTTCTGGCCTTTCAAAATTATGTCTTTTGGAACCTGAAAAAGAAGATTATTGTCTTCAACCATCAGGCAGTTACAGACTAAAGTGATGCTAGAGGCAATATTTACAGGTCTAGAGCAGTTACAGAGATCACACCTGATTGCATGTATGGGCACAGGGAGAAGGGAAAAGAAAATGAGAATGTGAAGGGACAATGAAAAGAAATCAGCATGGAGCTCTCTCCTAGCAGCAGCTGTGGTAATATGAAATTGGATAATACAATATTTTGTAGGCTTATGTAATTTACATCATCTTAAATAGCTTCTGAAAACAATTAAGCCACTAGTGCAGACCTTAGAAGATGTGATGCTGCCTGCCTCTCACAATTTGATAGCTCAGTAATTTGAGTGCTCTATTCCTTATCAGTTTCAGTCCCTGACTGCTTATATCAGCTTGATGAATAGCTGAATTTCAAAGTAGCAAAAGAATAGAAAGCAGTAGTAAAAAGCTGCTTTCAAAAGATGGCAGATTACTGACCATATTCTTACTTGCTAACTCATACAACAGGATCACCAAACAGTCATTAGGAAGTCTAAAATTGTCTTAAATTCCCATTGTCATGAATTTTAGCAGGCAATGGCAGACTTACTCTCAGTCATTGTCTTTTTCATTTTTCTGTATCTGTTTCCATAACTCATTATATGACATCTGAGTTCTGACAATATCAGTCATGATCTGTGTTTCAGACAAGTTGCTCCCTTCCATGCTGCCAGTATACCCAGATAATGTCTGCAGTCCTGTTCTGCAAAGTCCAAGCCTTAGACACAAAACTACATACAAGCAGTTCAATGGTGATATCATTTCCTCTGCCTTCTAACAGTTCCCCTAACAATGGGAATACACACTAACAAAAAAAAGGGAATCTATGCTTGAAACACCTCTTAGGATAGAGTATTAGCTGAGATTTCATCTAAGGACAACAATGAAGAATTATTCTCTTTGCTTCTGTCAAGGTCTTTAGGTGCATCTTAAAGCTAGTCAGCAGAAAAGATCAGCAGATTTCATGAAAGATCGGTGTGGATATCTGATCATTATCTATTTCCCAGAGGAAAACCTCCATTGTTTTTCTTATGTCTATCTGTCATAATGTTTTGCATGGAAACCAATTTAATAATTTCTGAGCAAGAAGGTTACTCTTCTAAATAACAACCAAACCATAGTTGTATTTGATTGATGTTGAGTCAATATGAACTTGAGAGCTATGGCCATACTGAGCAGCCACAATTTATAGCTGACAAGCTAATAAGAGGAGCTGAGACAGTCTTAACAAAGATCAAAGCTCTTTTAAAAATAATTTGTTCTTTTACAATACTGCCACAGGTAAAATTCATGAGTGAAGTTATGATGAAGGATTGCTTGGCAGTCTGGCTGGATATCAAAATGGTATTTTACTGAGTGGGATTAGCTGAATAAAAGGTGAAGTGTCAACACATTTAATTTCTAAAGTATCATGAAAAGAATATAAGACTATTAATACAATGAAGTATCAGAGGACTCTTTACTATTCTTGACATAATCCTTGAGGATATGTAATAATTGCCTTTCAAGTTTTAATATTCATTTGCTCATTCATTTTCACAAGTGCATAACTCTGCTTTTGTGGCCAGGCACTGATGGTGCTAACAAGGTTGGGTTTAAATATCTAGGGTTAAACTAAATTTAACAGAACAAGTAGCTAAAGCCTTACCCAGATATTTGGGGAAAATACACAGCTGTTTTTGGTTACATGGCTAAGACCAGAATCCTCTCTTGAAAGCATTGCATCTGGGGATAAATAAAACCAACTCTACAGAAGCAGGAGAAGATGAGAACATTGATGTTGGAAGACACAATAACAGCTTTACGTGTCTGTAGCAAAATAACCACTTTGGTGATACCTTCATCCACCGTCTCTGGTATCCAAACTTCTAGATTCCATGTCCAGTTGTTTCTTTGAAGATTCCTCACTTATCTAACATAATACATTCAGAGTAAATTAATCACACAATATCTCGGAGATGCAGTTTATGAGTGGCTGTGTTCATTCTCTTAGGAAAATGCTGACTACCAGACATACCATCCTAGCAGCACCCTCTCATCTCGTGCAACTGCTGCACCTACTCACGATGGTGCGATGACAGACAGACCAGAGCTTTGCCCTAAATTGTTGTCTTCATCTGAGCAACTCATACATGTCCCACCCTGTGGAACCATGGGTGTTGGAAAAATAGCCTTGGTTATAAGTCATTATGGTTTAGCACTGTGCTTGGTAGCATAAAGGAAAGATCAATGGGGTTTGAAGCAGAAAGAAGCCTGGGACAATAAAGGGACTGAGCAGGCAGTGCATAAAAAGTAGGTGATCAGTGGACTTGCTTTTTCATGTTCTGCACAAAGGGCTCATGTGCCTGGGTACAACATCTGTGAAATCAAGCACCAACCCCTGGGAAGGGATCAGGGCTCAGAAGCCCATGTGCCCATGGTGTGAGTGAGGGTGTGCAAGTGGGTGTGTGAGGACTAGCAGGGCCTTGGACAAGCTGAGCTTGCTGCAAGTATGTGATGTGGACTGGGAGCAAGGCAGGGGTGTGTGTTTCCAAGGGTGACACCACAAGAGGACCTGGATATGGTAGGGACTAGAGAAGCCCCTACTGTCAGCGGGACTATGGGGTCTGGGACTGTAGGGTCTGGGGGGCTCTGAGGGTGTGATCCGCTGGACGGTAGATGTGTATCTGGAGCAGTAGCTGGGTTGGGCCTGCAGTGTGTCCCACTGGCAGCAGCTGAGGCTACTGGGAGCCAGGGGCCACTGCTGGCTCGACTGAATATCTGAGTTCAGCTGCTAGGTGGATCCACCCTGTATACATTCCCACTAGAAGACCTCCATCCTGCTCAGCCAGAGAGGGGAGTGGATGAGGCTGTTGGTCCTGTTTGTGTGAGTGCTGAGCAGGCCTGGCTGTTACGTGCATGGCTGGCTGTGTGCACATGAGTATTTGTGATGTGTGTGCATGTGTGCCTACTGGGAATGCATGGTCAGCTTATATTGCATCATAAGCCAAACTTATGGATTAATTTATTTAAGTTATAGGTATATTATTTCCCAAATAATTACAGTGTGTATTATGGAATAAATGAAAAACAATACCAGGTACAACCTTGAAGCTAACATTTTGCTAAATATTTAATTACTGATTTTTTTTTTTTCAAATTTTATGTCTTTCGAGCAATAAAAAGTAAGGAAAATTCCACCTTCAAAAGGTTTATTTAGACAACATTAGAAGAACTCTTTTCACATTGTCCTGGAGAGGTATACAAGAAGTTAAATGAAACAAAGCTCTACTAAAAGCTCTGTCTGGTAAGATACAGATACCTAAGCCATTAGTTTCCAGTGATGATGAAAATAGAATAGCTAAATAACTAATATAAGGACATCAGTATTGTCTAAACACATGTTCAGAATTGGCATACAATAGATAAATAACGTACTAAAAAATGAGTAAAAGATGTTGTAATAGTCTAAACGAATATTAGGATTATTCCTGTGACTGTTTTTTTAGACTTAACCCCCTAAAAATATCGCAATAGGAATGCTGATGCTGTCATTTGTGCTTCAGTAAGAGTGGTGATAGTAATCCTATAATTGTAAAAGATTTCTAGACAAAAATAAAATCAATAATGAACTCTTGATTTTTTTTCATTTCTTACCATCTCCGCACAAACATCTAATGGATTGCAGAAAGTGCTGGATGACTGGTTTACTAATAGAATTGTGATAAATTTCTTATTTTCTGTTTAAGAGAATCAACATAATTTTATTTCCAGGTTGCTTTTCACAAGATAAATGAAGGTATTATGAATTCAGGAACATTCAGAAGATGAGCAAGAGACTATATTTAAGAAATTAAAGCATCTGCTGACTGAAATTAATTAGCAGAAGGCAGAAGAGATTTTTATTCAGTTCAGTGAAACTGTTTGATTTGGAAAATCAGCTGTGCCATGCTTGGCCGCAGTTTTGCTAAGAAAATATAGAGAAATGTCAGTTAACAAGACAACATTTCTGTTCCACTGAATCACTGCTGCCCAAAGGTACAACAAGCTCAGCTCCTACAGTAAAGCAGCCTAGGAATTACAGTTAATTGAATTGATTAATTGCATCCACAT
The DNA here is from genome assembly GCF_036417665.1 of Passer domesticus. NCBI lineage: Eukaryota > Metazoa > Chordata > Aves > Passeriformes > Passeridae > Passer > Passer domesticus. Next base: position 40,871,962 of record NC_087478.1, on the reverse strand, counting down.
AACTTTGGCCATTGCAGACAGCTTTTAGACTGATCTTCAAGAATGGGTTTCTTCATCTTCTGACATGAGTCTCATCAAAATAATCTTCTCATCCTTTTAGGCATTTTTCTATGTGTTTTGTGAAGCTTCATATGTGCAAAGCAAAGTGAGATGATTCTATAAATGAAAACTTTCATGCTTATAGTCTATTTAAACAACAGTCTCAGAAACAAAGGTACCTATGTGAAAGCTTTCTGTGATTCTGCTCCTTTAGTTAAAGCTCATAAAACTCCCAGCTGACTTTTCTGAGACAGACAAATAGGTAATAAAAACCAGGGGATTTTAGTTGAAAATAGATAGACGTACAGGAAGAAGCCTGACTGTGTTCAAATAGAATTTTTCGGACATGCATGCCTACCCATAAAAATAACAATAACATCACCCCTTCATTTAAATATAATAAAGACCACAAAAATATTATACCTAAAATTAATAATTGTTTATAAAACATTGTGTGACTCTGAAGCTGGTTTGATTCATCACCATTTTACTTTTTAAAAATCTGTTGTTTATTTTTTAAACTCATGGGTTTTCTCCTGGACTTTTAAAATCTGGCACCATGTCACACTAAGAATATTATACATACCTACAGTTAAATTAGAAAATAATCCTGAGTAGCCAAAGACCATTTCTCATCACCTCTACTTACATAGATTTAAGAATCCAGATTTTATGCTGCTCCAACATTTTACTCTCCTCAGAGAAAAATTTTTTTCTCCAGTTTCGAACCAGACCTTTTCTTGCTCTTTATGCCCATCATTTTTGATTCCATCCACCATGGATACAGATAACAGATTGTGCTCTTTTTCTGCAGGTACTTTGTTTTTAAGAGAAACTCAGCAACTTACAAAAGCCCTGCTCTTGGCAAAGCTGCACATTGTACACGAGTTACATTTCTTTGAGCACAAAGGTTCAAGTTACTATCACTATATCTCTACTGCTACTATATTACTACTATACTATGGCAACTTCTAAGACCTACAGTGACATGGGAGTACATTTCATTTCAGTCCACTAGGGACTGGGTAGAATATAGAGGTGGGCAGTCACTGGGATGGACATAATCCTATGCAACCTGCTCCAGATGAACCTGTGTGGCATCAGGGATTGGACTAAATGATATCCAGAGAGCCTTTCCAACCCCAACAATCCTATGATTTTATGATTCTATTACCAGCATATCACAGTGGAATTCCTCAAGGCCAGTTGCAAGATCTTGTGGATCAAATCCACATTTTTTGGATTTGGCATAGCAATTTCATTCAAATCACCAGCAAATGTACTCAAAAAAATCCAACTGTTTTTCCTTTTTGTGTTGTTGTGGTTTTTATTCCTATTACAGCATCCAGCACCCCACAACATTTTCCTGTACAAACCTCTGAAAAAAGAAGATATAGAGTTAAAATGTCATTCTGTCTCTTCCATTTATTTGTGACTCACACACAAGTAATAAGTTTTGCTAAACAGAAGAATGAGTGGTAATATTTTCCCATGTAGCAGTTACCTGAGCATTAGCAGAATCCCTTCTTACCACCAGATGCATATCTCCCAGACTGGAAGGATATGCTCATCCGGCTCTTTGATTCAAAGTAATTAGCATCAGACTTCCTGAATGAGAACATGTCCTGTGGAAACAGAAGGTGGTTCACAGCATTACTTAAGATGTTTGACCTTTTTCCATTCTGAAAGGTTATCTTGCAGAGAGAAGTTTCTGAGAGGATTTCTATGATTTTCCTTCTAAAATTCTTTAAAATATACCTTTAGAGTGGTTCTTGAAATGAACCACTCTTGTGTTCAGCTCCAAAAGCTGAGGACAACCTTTCCATTAAAATGATGTTATCTTATTCTCCATATTTCCCTTAAATCAATATGAAGACTTTTTTCTCCTAGATACCATGTTAATATTTAAATCTCATAACGCATCTGCTCTGTGTTTTACATAGAGTATGAAGGCATGATAGACTAAAATATTTTCATTAAAAAAATGTGCAAAACATGTTAGATCTATTTTCATTAAAAATTATGTGTTTCTTTCACTGGGTCAGAAATTATTATTTTGTTTCTTTTATGGTACATGGATGAGTTTTAGAAAGTTATTGGATAGAAATATCAGAAAAATATCAGAAATAGCTGAACAGGCCAAGCAACATAGGCTATTTGTGTATTGTTAGGAGGGAGTTTTAGAAGGATACATGTTTCTCTGCAAACTCCTACTTACTGTGTGTGATATTTTGCTTGCAGCTTCTGTGGGACAATTCAGTTTGTATTTAGCATCCTCATAAAATTCAGAGGGAGAATTAGATGTTTTGACTGCTGTGTGTAAAAGCAGTACATTCAGCAAGGACAAGACTTCAGAAACCCTGAAACCAAAGTGTGACCTATAAATCTTTCCCCATCTCCAGAATTAGTATTTCTAGAAGGCAAAGGATGGTAGCATAATTCATGATGGAAGGGATCCCATTTGCCTCTTCAATCAGAGGGGGAAAAAGAGCTACATTTTCAAATAAGGAACTGAGCACTTGACACCAAACCAAGCCAGTTTGAATTGCTGAACCCCATAGCAGAGTCAGCTCTCAGAGTTAATACTTGCCCAGTATAATGCTGGCATTCAAAACATATCTTGTTACTCAGCAAATGCAAACTGAAGATGAACTGCCTTGAGCTATCCAAGAGTCATGTGACCTTGGGAAAAAGGCAGAGAGCTTGGAAGGATCACAAAATCACAGAACAGACCACGTAGGAGGGGACCTTAAAAGGATCACCCTGAAGGGTTCTTCATGGGAAAGGGAGCTTGGGTGAGATTATCTAGCATGGTGTCCAATCACATCTTGACAACTTCAGTGAAGGTTTCACTGAAAATCTTCAGTCTTTCCTCATAAGTGAGGTTGTCTGCCTTGCAGCAGGGCAGATCAAGCTTGGTGGCACAGTTTGTTGTGCAGTCTCCTGGCCTTGCTTCCTTAGGAACAGAAGCAGGGAGAACTTGTGTCTGTTGAAGTGGCTGTAGGTAATATGCCCTACAGAATAAAAGCAAAGGATTTGTTTCTTCAGGAGCCCTGAAAACCACAGCACTGTGCAGAGAGTTCCCTGAGGTAGGTTTCTGGTGCTTCAGAATTTTTTTAGCACCTGAGGGAGATTTCTAGAATGTCAGGCTTAGGCACATACATAAATCAAGTTATGGAACCTGGAATTCTCTTCTAGAAATGAACCTCAGTGTAGTCCCATTTGCTGTAATGGAGTAATGGAGTAAAATGCTGGCTCTCCCCTTTTAAAGATAACAGGCATCCTACACACAGAAGGAAAATGGAAAATATGGAAAAAAGCCATTTAAACATCTAATTAAAGACTGCATCACCTAATATATATATTCATGGATGAAGAGGGAGGATAAATTAAATTTGTCCTAGGTATCTTGATATGATGTTTTCTAATTTCTCAGTATAATGAAGAACAAGTAAGATTTAAAAAGACGTTATAGGAATAGCAAAAGAATCGGCAGCTGAGAAGCTGCACTGTGCAAGGGAAGACACTAGAAAAAATACAAGGAAAGTTCAACACAGAAGGAATAAGGAAAAGAAGTTTAAGGCAGAAAATGTTACAAGAGTTAAAGTGTTAAACATTAAAGTACCAACAACTGAATAAATGAGAAAGTCTTGTTCACCATTTCAGTTAATATTTAATTACTGAAACCACATCTTATATAAGTAAAATTATGCTATATTTTGGGTTTACATATTTTATTATTTCAATATCTTTCTGAAGAAAATAATAATAGTCTCAACACTCTTTGGAAAATGTTTTCACAGCCAGAGGACATCAAAGGGTAAGTCTTTTGTTTTAAGCACATATATAGCATATAAATCTGATATTGTTATCTAAAAATACTAAAAAAATTAGAATTAAAAAGGAATTTAGTTTTGAACTTTACATGTAGCTTCTCAGCATTTTTACTGACTCAAACTTAGATGTCCAAATAAGTACACGGTTCCCTCTATTAACACATGATGTACTTCTGCAGACATCAAACTAAACACACAATAATCAGCAGGGTTCCTCCATATATTTCATGCTCTCTATTAAAGGAAGAGATACAGATTGATGTACTAACAATATCTTTTTAGTAATACATTAATGGCATCTCGTTCTGAGCAACCACCCATTAACACATCAAAAAGATTTTGCAATACCACCTTATCAAATAAAAGGATTTAATAATTAAAGAGTTGATTTCTACTGCTTACTCTTTTTATAGAATGAGGCAAAGGTATTTAAAGGAGGCCCAAGTCTGCAGGGTACTTCTGTACTAATACATTCTCTTGAATAAGGAGTGGTAATGATGATTAAACTTCTGGGCATTTTAGACAATCAATAATTCAGATATTGTCATTTTCGACAACTATTTGACTTCTATGCAATATATCAAGACTTTCAAATTCATATACATCAAGTAACACTTTAAATATGAGAACAACATACTTGTAGAGAATTCTTCTTAGAATGCTATGAGAGATCTAAATCTATTGCTACAATAATTATCTTAACAGAATTAAAATATGGAAACCTCTGATCTTCTTTATTTGACTTTTGATCTTGTTCCAAAAACTTGTTACAAATGTGTAAAGGGGTTCATTTCTCCTGGAATACCTTTGAAACATCATACCATTGTCTATTCAATATAATTTTGAAAAGTGATGTACTCAGCACTCAATATATTTAATGATGATCATTTAATAATTTGATAATTATAGCAAACACTTTCACATATGCTTCCAAATATTTTTGCATTCTTTCAGACATGTAGCTGTAGTTTCTGAATACTGGGAATATTTCTGGCTGTAGTAAAATAACTGTTTTGGAAATAGTTCCACTACTGGGTTTTTTTTAATGTTGATATAATAAACTTCAATATTAACAATGTACATTTCTGTTAGTTTGGATTTTTTAGTAACTTTGCTTCACATATTTGCAGTGTAATGTGGGGTATAAAGAAACAGAAAGCAGTCATTATAGAAAGGAATTATAAATACTCTTATAACAAATTTTCATATTATTACAAGCTTATCAAGGAACCAAAAAGAAGATAAAAATTTTATAAAACTGTGCAAGCTTATCTGCATGGTGAGAAGTTTAGTACTAAACAAAATATTTTCAAAGCATTATAATGCGTCTTTCTTAAATGACAATTTTCCCACCTTTTCTTGGATGCTGCTAAAATAGTGCCCTTAAAAGTGCACTTTGCAATGCAGTGGTTCAATATAAAATAATAAACTGTAACATACACATTTCTTAACTAATTGGACTGATGTAAGTTGATTATTATATGTATGAGGTTTTTTTCTATTCCAAGAAATAGCTCTCACTTACAAAAGGCTATCTTAATTATTAGTAAACAATGCAGAATACTACTGAGTTTATTAGATAATTTTTTCAAGGCAGAAATATTTTGTCAATTAGGTCAATAGTGAAGAAAATTAATTTCTTTCCCAAAAATTCATGCTGCTATTTCACTGAAAAGGGGACATTTTTCTTTCCTGTTACATGTTCCAAAACTTACAAAATACTTGGGAAAATTTTCTTTGAGCTGGTCCTGCTAGCTGACATGTACCATAAAGCACAGAGTTTATACACATGCCCCTCTGCAGCTACAGATTTTACAAACACACATAACACTGTGTCTTACAATATTCCATAGATAGATGTGACTTGATTTCTGAAAAAAATACATGAAATCTTTCAAATAAGACTTTTTAGTAAAAAAAAAGTTTTTTTACTAAGCCAGTTTTACTGGGTAGAACTTAGGAGAACCTGGTTGTTCTACACAACCAACAAACTACTACAAACTATAACCTCTCTCTAAATCACAGAGAGATTACTATCAAGCAAAAGGTGACTCCACAGTCTAAAACAGATTTAGGGAATTTCATCCTCATGTCACCTGTTCTGACAAGTTTCTTTTTTTCATACATACCAGATGCTAAAATGAATGCTGGAATTCCTGGAGGCTGATTCCTGGGAACTCATCCTGCAAAGAAAAAGAATGGTTACAAACGATATATTTTGTTTGGGTCTTTTATATTTTGAATATGTGTTTTCAAATAAGATGGGGGACATGCTGAATGAACAATTTCATTCAATTCTGTTTCAAAAGACAAAATTAAAACAGTGCATCACCCCTGGGACTTTCTGGGATATTGTTTCAGTAACGTGTCAGTGAAATAAGGCTGTCCATCAAAAATGCCCAGCTTTGGTGGTTTTGGATTTTTTTTACCTTTTCAATTTTTTCACCTTTTTGATTCCTTCCTCCCCCACAAGAAGTACAGCAGTCATTCTTGGGGTAGCACGCACCTAGATGGGAACCTGTGCATAAAGGACCACCACAATCATACCAAGTCAAATCAGCTTTGATACTGCTTTCTCAAAAAGATGTTCGTGGATTCTGCCTCAGTAAAAACCCTTGCACAGTGCTGATGATTCCTTGTTTCCATCTGCCACCACTGGATTTTATGAAACACAGTCTTCATCATTATTCCTCACAGAACAAAAAACACAGTGTTATAGCACTGCAACTGTTAGACTAGGATTGATACTCAGAAAAAAAAAAAAAGAAAGAAAAAGAAAGAAAAGAGAAGCCGAGGGATAATTCATTTCTCCAGGGCAAATGATAGCTACAGCAAACAGCTTTACAGGCTCTCTGAGGATACCAAATCTCTACACCTCCGACATTAGGGTAAGTATACAAATCTAGATAAAACACCTACATGCTTTCCCTTGTCTCAGTTTCCTCAGCAGTTTGAAGCACTTCTTTGATCTCAGATTAGAATCCCCTAGGGTTTTTTTGATCTCTGTCCCTGTAGCTCATGATTCCTGATCTGATCCCGTCTCACTTGTGTATCCAGTTTTCTGCTTCTGGTACTTTCCCATTCTTTTCTCTTAAGCATACCTTGGTCACTTGACTACTTCACACTGTCCTAATAAACTTCCAAAACTGGTAGCTGTTTCTTAGTAATCTTCCTCTGCACCTTGATGTTAAAAATTGCAACCAACTCCAAGTGTCAAAAGGATTATGCAACCAGAGACCTTCTTCTGAAGAGAGCAGCCCACCATCCAACACTGAAGAAGGAAAGAGAGCACAAGCAGACCCCAGTCAAAGCAACTTCATTTTGTGACCAAGCTGCAATCCTCCTGTATTTTACTCAGTGTATATAAGTGATTACTGAAACAGTCATGGGCAGGCATTTGAATATGAAATGCCTTAAATTTTAGTGATTTTGAAGGGTTCACTTTCTTGATGAAATGTTGGAAATTTCTAGAAATACCAAAGTATGCTTTGCCTTTTTTTAGACAAAATTGACATTTAGACATTTTTACCAAAATCAAGTTCCAATGAAATGCCCTAAAACTGGGAGGATTAGCTACATACACTTTGTTTGACAAAGTTGTAAACTTATTTTTAAAGATATACACAGGCATATAAGGTTAACAAACTGGATAATCTTTGATATGAAGCACAGCAAACTTTTTGAGAAACTTTGGGGATCAATTATAAGGAAACTAAGGGAAAATTAATTAAAAAGAGCTACAGTTATAATACTTGCAGAGTAGTGGGTCTGGGAAACCTGATGAGATGTAAGATTCATTATTTAATAATTAGAAGCAAAATTTTGAAAGGTATTCAAACACGTATGGTAAGCATATTCCTGCCGCTGTAAAATATGATAATGCTAGTCATTCATAGGAGAATTCTAATGGCAAAAATAGTAAGCTCTGAGAAAAACACAAATAAATTTTCAAACAGATTTATGTAAGGCCAAGAGGCAATTGCAGTGATAACAGCAGGGTAAGAGTCAGGCAGTTAGGTACATTTAGATACTGGAAATAAATAATTTAAAAACCACTAAATTTTCTAAAAAGTTTGTATATCTAGTTGTGTAGGAGAGAAGGTACCTTAACTAAAAATATTTCTGAATCTAAAAGTAATAGTATTGCAAACAGGTACAGAAAAAAAATAATGAAAAGGGGCTTAGAAAGAACATAAACATCTCCCTTTGGTTATCTTACTTTAAACAAGCACACTAAAAAAGAGAAGAAATCATCATTATCAATGACAGAAAAGATATCAAAGAACAATATAGAGGAATTTGGGGATGTACTCATATTGAACTAGAAAGGAAAAATGGGAAGAGGAAATTTGGCATATTAATAATACTTGAAAGTATTTAATTTCTGGTTGATTTGAGTTTTTTTCTTCCCTCCCTCCCCAAATCCTTAAAAGATTTTAATGATGCTTTAAGTGACTCTTCCTTAGATGAGGTCAATTTTGAAATGAAAATCACTATTTAGCATAGATATACAGGTTTTTCATCTGTAGATTTCATATCAGACTTGCATTTTCTCTTCCTATGCATTAGATTTAGATGCCATTAGGTTTTGCTTATGAGGTCAAAATAGATATAATACACAATTTCTTTGCTGAGCAAGATTGAGCTAACATGAAAACTGATATAATTGCCATAATAATTGAGAAATTTTTAAATGAAGTTCCTAATACTGAAAAAGCAGGAAGATTTCCTCACATTTGTCCTTGCTGATGATGCAGTTGTTAGCAGCAGTTGCTCCCATACTAAGGCTAATAATGGGATACCTATTGGAGCAGATGGAATAAGGATTATTGCTGGCACAGCATCAAATAATTTAAATTCACAGGTTTGAAAAATGCTTTCTGAAGGAGTTTGCAAAATGCATCAGCAGACACGCAGATAATGGTTTGTGAGGTAAATAAGGGCTTTGCTCAATGGGAATGTAATGACACTGCTTCTATGTGTGGGAATGCAGACACAGGACTATTGGTAAAGAGAAATATTTTAATGTCCTTTGATCGAAATTAAAAAGAAAAACAGCTAAATAAATTTTGAATTTAAAATACTAATAAAGCTAAAGTGTAACAAAGATGTGTGGTGAGAATTCACTGGACTATAAAACAGATTATCTTGTTAACCATAATCATAAGCAACTGTTCATTACTTTGCCAGTCTGAACTCTTAATTTGGTTGAAAGAGTCTGAGATTTTGCATTTATACCCTGGAGGGCTAATTTTCTCTCCAGGATGCCCCAAAAGTTTTGGCAGTTGCGAGTGCTTTTCCTGCCCCTCCAGAAAATGAATGAGTTGATGAGGACTGATAAGAGGCACTATTTGCTATTCCCTTGAATACTGACTGGGCTGAAAGCTAGTTTTCCTGGATGGGACAGGAAGATGAACCATGTTATGGTATCAGCCTTTCCCACAACTATCTCATTGGACCTCAGCAGCAAAGTCTTTTTGGAAAATCTTTAAAATCCCTCTCTGGCTTCACACACAGGCCAGATGGAGCATGCCTCCTTTAAAGTGAGAAACTGTCCCCATATACAGCAGCCATTTCTTTTCAAGTCTTTCTTCAATTCTGTGCAATCCAGGCGTTCCTTATCTACTGACAAAAAAACTGACCAAAAAAAAAAAATTGCTTTTATTTATGAATTGTAGTTTCTTTACTGACTCATCTTATTCACAGGACCGAGATTTGGCAGCTGAGATTCATAAATGAGGCTCTAAAAGAGCACCCTTTATCTGTTCAGCCATTAAGATTAAGATCCTTGCTACAGTTATCTGAAGGTCAGTTGGTTTCCCATTGCTATATTAGAAAAAATACTGCTTACACAGAGGTGCCAACAGTATTAGATTATTTGCATTTGAAATGCACGAAAACTGACATCATCAAAGAAGCTTAGATCCTTGTAAACATTCAAACAATTAACATTAAAGAGCTAACATCTGAAAACAAAATTGCTACCTAAACGCAAAAAAAACCCCAAAACACTAAATTAAAAAGTAAAGAAAAATTAGACAATATACATTTTGGAAAATGAAGTTTTACAGTACATTACTAGAGATAATTTTCTACAATAATATTTTTTAAATAGTCCATAGGAGCATAACAAATACTTTTTCTTCTTCTTAATGAAAAAAGCTAGGCTTGGATTGCCTTGACTAACTTTCTAATCACAGAAAAAATATTCTACATGGCTTCCAAAAGCCCTTCTGCTGATTTGAAACAATTGCTAAAATCATTATTTACTTTCATTCCTTGTCTATAAGTAGAAATTCAAATGCTAAGAAACACTCAGTCATACTCCAAGTGGTAAAAAAGTAACAGTTAAGCAGATATTTCTTACATGGTATAGTGTTACAGAGATTAGTAAGTAAAAGCATATTTATAAAATGCATTTCCAAATCTGTTCAGTGAAACTTTCACAAAACCTGTGAACTGTCAGGTATATGCATCTCTTGAACCATCAAGATAATAAATTTTCTCCCCTACCTTTCCAGTTTTACAAACTGGAAAGAAATTTTACAAAGAAACCTATGAGCTCTCAGCTCCTGAAAATCTGTAAAATTTTTCAGGAACTCTTTTTACATTCAAGAGGCCCTTATAACATCGAAAATTAATCTGAAGCAAGATCACAGAAACGTGCCATTCCAGCTTAGACTTTTGCTTTATTCTTTCTTAACACTGTTGAATTTCCCTACACCCTAGGGATAACAATGTATTATTGTATGATGCTGAAAACTGTGAATCAGTGTGTAATTTTAAAATCAGTTCTAAAATATTATGTTTTCAAAATTATTAAAATCTAATGCCCTTAAGCTATAAGGTTTTGCTCAAGCAAATCTACATCAAGGCTCATAATTTTAGAGATTAAAAATCCACAGGAGACAAGACTGGAAAGAATAAGTCCTGGACACTGATTAATGAAAATATTGAAATTACTTATATAAAAGACTTCAGTGAAGACCTTAATTTTACCTAAAAGCACAATTATAAGCAAATACCAACTAACCTTTTAAAATAATCATATACTTAACATCCTGAATCTGTAGTACCTATGTCAATTAAAAGAAATAAAAAACCTGAGGGAAATTGTTAGCCATAAAAGAAGGATGTAAGGTAGTCTAGCTCAAAAAATCACAAATCAAAAGGAGTTAATTAAGCAGAGAGATGAAACATCTCAATCAATAGCAATATATGAATATTGAATAGTCCAGGTGCCAAACAGGATGTATTTCTGAAAAACAAAAGGAATTTTGTTTCCTTTAAAAATATCAAGGAATTTTGCACTATTCTGATTTCAAGGTGAAATAGTTATTATTAGTAATAATAGTCCCACCTCATCTTCAAATATATTGAAACACTTCAAGGTATCAGCATAAATTTTGAATTAATAAACAAAAATTAAGACCAGAAGCACCATAGGACCAACAGGAGGTTGAAGAGCAAATCTTGCTTTCACACCATTTACATTGATTTTGTGAGATTTAAATGGGGATATGATGATTAAATGGGGATAAGGAGAAAGTTGGTTTTTCGTTTCTGTTTTACAAAAAAAAAATAAATTGCAACATTAGTTGGTACAAACTCATGAAAGCATATTGTTCTCTCATTTTATCAAAAATATTTTTTCATATCATATACCCTCTCCAAACTCATAGGATTGTGGTAGCCATGCTACTGCTTGTGAAGAAATGCATTTGAAAACATTCCTGAAATTAGAAAATTAAAGACATGAGCAGACAAACAAGTTATTCCAAGGTGCATCAATGTTTGAAACTTTGTCACATCAGTTTCTCTTCAGGAACTACCATATGCAATGCTCTTACCCTGAGGCACATACAGGTTAATGATAGGGAGGTTATTCCTCTCTCCAGAGGATAAGCTCTCTCATGTTTCCACAGAGTGAGAATATGTACCCTGCTCCTTTGGAAAGGCCCTGTTGTAAATTAGTACATAGCTTCACTTTGGGAAAAAAAAAAAAAAGCCCACCCATATTCTTAGAATTAAGGCATCAAACGGCTTCTTATAGTAGAGAAGAAAGCTAATGTTGAAAAACATAATGGCTGATGAATTAACTACTGATACCCTGTCTATTTTGCCATATTGGAAATGATTGGGACACAAAGAATGCAGTGATCAGAAATAAATACTTGACATTATTCCATATTTCCTACAGAAGTGTTTACTTTGGTTACAAAAATTAACTAAATTATACAAATTCATTCGATCAATGAGTCTTACAAACTGCACAAATAATAACTCCATTACAGGTATAACTGGCATTTATCCAGAGTATAATTAATAAAGGCACTCCATTTGGGCAATAAAAACTCCAAGAGATGGAAACATTTTAAGATTACAATACCTCCTAAAATCTTGAGCATTATTTTTTCTTGAAAATACACCTCTTCCTTGAAAAATACAGTCTCTTTCATGTGAGGAAAGTCTTATTAAGGCTCTTGCTTCATCTAAATTTTAATAATGTGAACAGACTGAACTTCTTGTATAGAGAAATTTTCTGATATCAGAACATTTTCTTGATTTGCTCCTGTATCCTTATCCAATTTTTAGAGTATTTTTAAATTATCAAGTATGGTACTCCACAATTGGGCACAACTATAAAGAGAATTTTCTTTAACTCATTACTGCTTTTTTAATATAGTCTCTACATCTACATACATTTTTTCTCCTCTGGCATTCATGCTGGCAAGACCTTCTAGAATGACTCTCTAGCCCTTTTTCTTAATATGGCCAAATAAAATTTGGAAGACAATTGAGAAATGGAAGAGTTAGTTGGTTATTCAAAAATTTCTGGGAAGCAATACATGTGTGTGTGACTGGACAAGAAAAATAGAATTATTTCTTAAAATGTTGAGAAACAGTGAAATGGAGGCTGCCTTCAAAAACTTAGAAGAGTGAATTACCAGCATCTCAGGACCAAATGAAAAATTACTGACAAAGTAAGAATATGCCATGCAAAACTTTGGCCGGCAATTGGACCTTCTTCTACATCGTATTGATAACCATCAGTCACTGTGATGTAGGAGAAGAAAACTACAAATTGTACAGGGAGAAAATATAATTACAATCAAAGCGGCTAGGAAAATGTTGTTTACATTTGCTTAGAGCAAAAAAGAGTTGACAAAAACTAAGCTGGGAGAAGATGTGAGACTAGAAAGACTTTTGGAGGGGAATACACAAGTTAACATCAAAGGGCTGTGCAAGGGTGAGTTATTGGCCTTTGACTACCTCACCATTCCACAGCTGAAAAGATCAGAACCTCAGACCTCTTTCAGCAGCACTTAAATCGTTTCACTGAAAAAGGTCAGCTGGAGAGTTGCAAAGCAAGCATTATTACTCTCTGACAAGGATGAAGGAAAAGTTGTGGAAAATTAATAACAAGTTTGAGCTACATGCAATATATCTCCTTTCCAAAGTTATTAAGCCTTTAATCTACAAGGTTATTAATCTTTCCAACACACTCAATACCCAGCCAATAGTGAAAAGAAATTTATTCTGAATAATAAACATAAAATTAGACATACTGCAATATAATTAATACCTTCCCATTCGGCCTCCCACCTTACAGAAAGCATGTTATTGCCCAGAAGGTAGATTTTTGTGTTTAACTCATTTTAATGAGGAAGACTGATAGTATACCCTTCATTGCTTAGATTGTTATGTACTGAAAGACAAGTTCAAAAGGTAATATAGTTATGCAAATTATACTCCTCAAATACCAGAGATATTTTCACTTTAGTTTTTCTGTAAAAATACTTTTGATCTTCTGCATTAAAATCACACTCACCACAAGTTGAGACATACTGTAGACTTTATGTAACTAAATCTACAATGAGGTCCCTAGATTTAGTTTAACAAATTTCCACCAAAGAAGAACTTTCAGTGTTAGACTTACTTGCTATAAAACAAATTAATTACATTTTAATAATGTGTTAGTTATTAACACTGGCAGGTTTTTTTAAAGCATCATGTTGACAGTCTTCTGAAAGTCATTGCACATTGCTTAAAACTACTCTATATCTACTTGAGTGGTAATTTCTCTACATTTAATTACACTCCCTTCAAGAATTCAGGAGAGTCTCTAGCCTCAGTAGGTATGGGATGATCTCAGCTAAGAACTGGACAATGTACTTTTTTACATTGATTTCCATAGCAGCTGCACAGAAATTTTCTACATTTATGAGAGTCTGGCAATCACTAATGTATTTCAAAATTGACCATGTCATTTGTTCTCACCATCTAAAAGCATTGGATACAGGGATGGGCATTCAGTGAGAGGAAATCGATTGAAATGAATGGGAAATCTTATTTTATAAAAACAATAAGGACATGCTTTCCAGATTCCTACTGCAATTAATTTCATTTCATTCTAAACTAAAACTTTTAATAAATTATTTATTTATCAATGTTGGAATTTTCTTTTCTAGACAGCATTGGTTTGGGTTTGGGTTTTTTATTTTTTTTATTTTTGTTTTGTTTTTTCTTTAGGTCTTTAGGTACCTGAACACAAATATCCTAATGTAAAGGAAGATACAAACAAAAAAATCCATGAAAACACATATCAAGTGTTCTTAAATTTTTTTCAGCAGGAGAAGGTTTCCAATCAGTCGAATTTGTATATAAAGATAAAGTGGGGGCTGAACCAGTGTTTTGCTTTTAAACAAAAGTGTGTATTTCCTATTTCCTTTTTAAAATCATATTACCAATAGACAGAAAATGCAATTCAGTGAACATCTGTTGTTCTTCTCTTAGATGAAATTGTTTAAATACAGAAAGTTACTCTGTATGTGGCAAAGCAGGGGGAGCAGATGTCAATCAGCAGGAGTGGCTTTTCAACAAGAATATATTTTAAGACGTGCAACTCTTGTTGCCCCACTCTCTTTTGTTTGTCATGTTTGATATGAGAGGAGATTATTTGCTGGACTTATCCTTGTGCCAAATTTTGGTTGGATTTAACTTTAAAACACTGCGGCTTGGCACTTCAGAAATTCTTTGTTTCAGTACAGTGCTAGTGCCTTGTACTCAGCAGTTATTGTAATTAGAAATTCATTCAACACATTTTACAACAAATATATTGAAATTATACTTTATGTATACTCATTCACAAGTATGAAAAAACCTGATATTGTAGGTCTGTTCTTTCTTTTGAAAAGAGCTTAAACTGGAGGTATTTACATTGTTGACCCTTAAATATCTAACCATAAATACCTAATTTCAGAGGCTAATTTTCCTGAACTATTTGTCTAGCCAGCCAAAAGACTTTAGAAGTTTTACAGTGAAGATCCCTAACTTAAGCCAGTCAAAGTGCTCACTTTGGGGAGATTACTGGAGTCCAGACAAACCATGGAAGATGTAGAGAATGGAACTCCAAGCTAACATCTTTGCTCTACAGTGTCCACCATGACATGAGAAAGCAGCTGCAGGTACCAGAGCTTCAAGGTCATTTGGTCTTCAAGTGTCTCTTATTGTTTGTGTTGGGAGTGTTCTGATTTAGTTTCTTCCCAGCAGAAGGTGAACCATCTACTTTCCATCGTGGTAATATTCCTTGGCAGAGTAGAAGAAAACACATTATTTTAGTGCATTAATATTTAAGTTTGAGGGTCTTATTTAAAGTACATCTTTGTGAACGCTGTTCAGACTTGCATCCAGAAAATATTTTTAATTTACATCCAGTTCTTTCTTAGAATATAAACAGTCTCCTCTCTACAATGTACATAAACTGCATAAATAAAAGGCCTTTTTCACCTCTGATATTTCTTGTTTTAATACATTTTTCATCATTATGAAGAAAATTAATATGGCTTACCATATGTTAGCTGCTAGCTGTAGGCTAAGAAATGCCCTCATGTCCCATAGAGACATATTTTCAAAAAATGTGATGGAGAACCTTCCAGGTTTTAGACCTGAGATTCACAGGTTCATGACTGACCTTTCCAGCTAAAAACCAGTTCTGTTTTTGCTTAATATCACAAAATGATCTTTTTTTACATCATCTTCATTCAAGTCACAAAACTATATTTCCCATTTTAATGATGGATTTGTTCTCATCAAATAATTAAAGGAATCGAATAATCAAAGAATGAGCTAAAAATTAAAACGGGGCTTCTGCAGGTCAGTATAGAGACTGTCATATTAAACAAGGGAGATGAAGCTCCAGCTTCATATACTTCCATGAAACTTAAGTTAAAAGTCTTCAGCTTTCTTCAGTTATTAAAGCCAAATAAGTTGAAAAAATGTTGTTTTCAAATAAAAATGCCTTTTAGTTTATGTACTCCTTACTTCAGATTTCATTTACAGAGGCTAATAAATGCTGTTCTGTTTAAATATTTTCTTCTTGGGGAAGTGTTAGATATATGACAACAGTAATAGTCTAGCATCAAAAGTATACATTAAATAAACACAGATTTCATTTTCAAACACATAAAAATACTTTCAATGTTTTGTCCCTCATTAGGTATTTAATCTTCTTTGGTTTAGATAATTGTAGATGTCCAGAGGCTTTTACAAGCTTATTGACTTCTTTCTTTATCAAAGGTTCTGTAAGAACTTGTTTAAAAAGGGTGTTGATATTATACACTTAAAAGCTTTTTCACATTTAATAATCCTGAACATGACAGCCAGCTTTGGTTATACAAACAAAACTCAGAGTTTTGTTTAATAATATTTTCTTCTGATTATTTTTGATAGCAAATAATAACTGCTTCCCAATTTCTCTACTCTTTATTTTGCTGTGTGTTTCAATACTAAATTATACTATTACCCTTTTGCCTCTTTTCATGTTGCTGTCACATAAGGATTTGGTCTTTCTGGAAGGAGTCAGTATTCTTAGCTGTTCTCTGGTAGTACTTTTTCACATTGTGCAAATAAAATAATGCTCAAATAAGGGAAAAAGTTTCATTTTTATTTGCTTTTTTTTCCTTTTTTTAGAATAGAATATCGAAGAAAGAAGGGCAAGGAAACCCAAAGTATCTGCTAATTCAGTCCATTGTGCCAAGGCCAAACCAACCACCCTTGAAAACGTTCTTGATGTGTGTTCTAAATTGTTTTGGGGAATTTTCAATGACATGAATTTTCCCTTTGCAAGTAAACACCTCAATTGTCTAGGAATTTATAAAAATTAATATTTTCCTGCCTCTTGATTTTCTGCTCTTTAATTCTTGTGCACTGGTCTCTGAAATTGAGTAAGGACTGTGATCTGTTTGTAGTGGAAGTGCAGATGAAGTAAGGAATAATACTTCTTTTTTAGAAAACCAAAGACATAAACCCCAAGCTGATTTTATGCTTCTACTGGCAATGGTACAGCCCGCAAAAATGTACTTCCCACTTATACTGACAACTTTTTAAAAATCCTTTTTCCTCTCCTACAGAACCACACAGAATCACAGAATAATGAGGTTAGAAGAGACCTCTAAGATCATTGAGTCCAAGCTATGCCCTACCACCTCAACTAGACTATAGGACCTCTAAGCCTCCTCTTCTCCAGGCTAAACAACCCCAGATCCTTCAAATTTTCCTCATAGGTTCCTCATAGTTCCTCATAGAAATGAGCCTTCTTCACCACCTGCAGACTGAGATGACTGGAAGCCCAGCATTGGCTTACCACCCTTCTCTTAACACTTTCTCCAAAGAAATAGTTCCAGATAAGTAGGACAGTAGAAATTTTGCAAAATGGCTTGTGGTGAACAGATAGAGTAAATACTCTTAAACTGGGGCAAAAAGGTATTGGAAGATGAAAAATATGACGCATGCAAGCTTTTCTTCAGGCACACCTCCTAAATAAGTCATTGAACAGGTCTGGCAGCCAGGACCCAAAAAGCAGCAATATCCTGGCAGATGGACAAGATTTCAGCTTCCTCCCCTCTGCCTCTTCCCACCACTCCCTTCTCTCTGTTGGCTCCAAAGGGGAAATCTAGGCCTGACATGAGAGGGGCTGGGCCACAGGGGCTGCATGGCCTTTCCTCCTGATAACAAAATATGCCACATCCTGTTACTGTGAGCTACACTGTCCACACACAAGGGATACCATCAAAGTATTCTTGGGCAGTTGTCAGCAATTAATCTTATCAATGGCCACCCACATCCAGTGGTGCTATCTGATGGCACTGGATGCAACCACACTGAGCTGTGTGTCTTGACAGAATTTTGTTTACTTGGTGACATTACACCCCAGTATTTGCAGCCTCAGCATTTCCTCGCACATGTCTCTCTCCCTCTTTTCATAAAAGCAAGTGGGTGACCAAAGTGTGCAATCTCCTCCTTTTCATCACTTCCCTCACCAAGAGATGCTTGCCTGTTGTTCTGGCCATGCTCTAGGAGTTTTCCCTTTCCACAGCAGCCTGTTACAGGATTCAGAACCAGGGTGGCTTTTCTATGGACACCACTCCGAAGTTATTAAAAGTACTTGCCAAAAATGCTCAAAGCCAAAACCATGCCAAAGACCTTGCTAATTTCAAAGAGGAGGTGACTGCATCCCTGTGTCCCAGAGTGCTTCTGGGACTGTTTACTATATACTGTCATAGGCTTTATGTTTTACAGGAAGTACTTCTTCCAAATCAAATGTCTTCAAGTGTAAATGTTGAAAATAATAATGGAAATAAATAGTGTATCAAGATTTTAAAGTCTTCTCATTTACTGAATGTGCTTCTTGAACACTGAGGATATTTCAGATTATCATACTATTTTCCTCTTTGTGTCTCCTATGACCATATTATAATTATTCAGATGTCCCATACTTCTTAGTTCTGTTTACCAATTTGCCTTGTTAACATTGATGATGTGGTGTTATTTGAAACTACTAGTATTATTTTAATGCTGTCCTCATTATTTTAGCTAATCTGAGTACAAAGGCATTCTCTGCCTCTGCTCCTTCTTTAGAATTTCACTCTTGTTTGAAGAAACCAAAGCCTTTCCCAGTACCATAATCTAAGAAGTCAAATGTTCTTGTTCTAGGTTGTCCTTTTCTTCTCTTGGACTTTTAAATCTGCCACCATTGATGGTGACTAGTAAATGGTGAGTTGGTCCCTGTAGAGAAGCTGGTTCACCCTCTGAGGTTGTTCAGCAATGCCCCTTCCAACCAATTTATCCTTGTTACTGCTTTGCCATTGTTTACACTTATCTGATTATGCCAAATACCATTGAATGCTTTCCAATCTAACTTATGTTATTGGTATTTTTACCTCTGCTTCCTGAGAGATTGAGTAGGAGGCATGACAGACAGCTTTCTCTTCCCTGTTTTCATTGATAGAAACCTTTGGCTGTAGTATCCAAAAGCAGATAATACAGCCAAAGGTTTCTATCAGTGAATGGCTGTAGTATCCAAAAGCAGATAAAAGACAAGGATTGAAATGGCTAAGAAGAAAAGGGCAGGAAGCACTTAGAATCTTTTTATGGATGAGGTCTTCCTGCTAAGAAAATCTTTGTCATCATTGGTTGTGATGATAATCATAATCTTTGACTTTTTTTTACATGAAAACATTTCTTTACATTCTTTCCCAAAGCTTCCGTACTGCTCATGGTTTCTCTTCCACTGTCTTAAATATAATAGTCTGTTAATCTGTTATATGTTAAGCTCTTTGTGCTCACAGCAAGTCCTGTTCTTTTGCTAGGTATCACCAGAAACCAAAACCAGTGATGACAGGACAGCCAGTTACACCATTTTCTTCTCAGCCTCATGCAGGAGGCCTGACACTGTCAATCACTGACACACACCCTTCGATATCTTTTTGTCCTCAACTCCTAAAAGAGGGTAGAGAGGGTAAATTTAGATTATGTATTAGGAAGAAATTCTTTACTGTGAGGGTGGTGAGGCACTGGAACTGGTTGTCCCGGAGAAGTTGTGAAAGTGTTCAAGGCCAGGTTGAATGGGACCCTAGGTAATCTGATCTAACGGGAAGTTCCCTGCTCATGGCAGAGGCTTGGAACAAATTGTTCTTTAAGCCTCTTCCAACTCAAACCTATGATTCTATCCTTCTACCTTTGTAACACAAACAAAAATTTCTTACACTATTCCAGGAAATCCAAGAATGCTAATATTATTTCAGTTTTACATTCCTTTGTTTCCTTCAGTGCCAGAATTACAGAAGTGCTTACCTCTAGCTGACAAGAAGCAAATGAATAAAAGGCATGCTGTTCTATAGGCAGACAGAAAGGAAAAAAACTCTTTCTGTCATTGCAGATACAGGAATTCTTGTATCTGTAATGTCACACCTTTTGTATAGTATCTTTGTCAGCTTAGGTATTAAAATTATTTTATTTAGTCCAACCGAAACCACTGCTCTGTTAAAAATCTTGTTCTTCTACTGCACAGTGGCCTTAATCGCCTTTGAGAAGACAGTTTTTATTTCTTTTTGAATGTACAGAATTTTTCAAATCTTCATCTCTGATATTCTTTACTCTAACAAGTAGGTGTCAAAATACTTTGACACCTACTTTGCTCATGACATTCTAAACACATTTTTTCCCTGCCAGTGTGACCTTTCTATACCTATTCTGAACTCTCCATTGAAAATTCAATCTGCTTCTTCTCAGCATCAAAGGTTTTGTTCTCTCTGCTAATCTAGTATCCTGAAATTTATTCAGCCATATCTCAAGACACCTTCTGCTCTTCCAGAAATGCAACATTTGATTAGACATCTTTCCATTTTCTGCAGTTCCACTTAAAAAATGGATTATTTTAAATTTATTTAATTCATTAAAACATTCCAATATTCTTTAAAGAATCCATCAGTGTTTTTCTTAACAGTTCTCATGATATCTTTAAGAAGGTGAAGAATTCCAAAGTACTGAAAGGGTAGTCATATGATATTTTTCCACACATCTAAAAAGAAAATACATAAAAAAATATAATCATACACCAATTATCTGAATTCTCTTTATTTTTGTATGACATCCTTCTCAGTCTTTTAAGGTTTCTGCAAACACCATTTACTGCAATATCAGTGATATGTAAAATAAATTATATAAATCATAGGTTATAATAATTTAGAAGTTTCAACACAATTGAAAATAATAGATTAGTATAAAGACATGAGTAAGCGTATAAACATGAGCAGAATATCTCAAGAAACAGACCATTATACATTCTGACAATCAATATTGTCTTATATTACTATCAAGTCTTCTGAAATAAAATGCCAATTGTACCAGCTTTATTAGAACTATCAGAATCTTATCCAAAACAAGTAACTACAATAAGTTTTGGAGAAGAACATACAGAGACAACATACTTGTTGAGATGTGTGGTATGACTGAAAGATGCCATGTTCGATAAATTAAATGTGAGAGATTTGGCAGCAGAAATACTGGCACCATCTAAGCTTCACACAGAGAAGAATTGTCACACTACAAGGAATTATCCTCTATTAGTGTGGAGACACATGGTGACACTACATGTGTAATAAAATGTGTGTCAAAAAAATAAAAACATGGACAGACTAGCAGGTGTTCAGAGAACCACAAATTTTATAAGTGCTTAAAGAAGCAAGACTTACAAGAAGAAATTAACGGAGATTTTATTTTTTTCTTTATTAAGATATGGTTAGAGAAAAGACTTATTATTCACAGTTGTTATTTATGTCTAAATGCTTAGAAACAAAACGTCAGCTCATATAAATCTGTGCAGTTTATTTGAGAACACAGCAGTTATGCTGGGTTTTTTGTGGAAGGTAAAGAACTAAGAAAAGAAGTACAATATAGGTTGATATGGGGATGAAGGAAGAGACTTTTAGTAGAATATAATGAAAAAACACAAACTGTAAAGAACCATTTCATTTTAGAACAGATTCACAAATTAATTTGACCAATCGATACTTCTATAACTAAGAAAGTAAAGGCATCATAAATTGTAATTCTTAATGGCGCACGTGAAGATCAACACAATGTGACTGTGATTATTTCTTTTCCTGTTTCAAATTTCTGAGGACAAACAAAAAGACTTAATTAAAAGATCTTGAGGCTGTGATGTGTATTTCTTAGTTTTACTCACATTTATATGTGGCAATAAGCACCACAGATTCATAGTCTCTGAAATTACTATTCTGACATATATACAAACAAAACCAAATCATCCTAGTTTAGAAAACTACAACAAAAATATTTCAATGCCCTGCTAGACAGCCTTGTCTGATACCTGTAAAAACTGTTTATTATAGTTTTTTAGGAACTAACAGCAGCACCGTTCTTTGCAACAATCTTAATTCTGGCATGTGTTAAAAGGAGGGCGCTCTCCCTGTGACACAGTCATGTAATTTAGAAATTTTTATTATGTTCTCTTTTATATGGTGCCATCCCATTTGGCAGAGTCACAAGTTTTTCAACTCACTCACTTTCTTACCCCTCTGCCCTTGTAAATATGACTGTTCCCTACAAAATGGAAGATGCGACAGGAGAAACTGAGTAGGTGCCTCTATTCTGCTGTATTAGCACAAGCTCCCTGTTCACATTTGAGTTCCAATTCTACCATTGTGCATACTGTTTATGCATTGAAGCAAACCATGCTAGCTGAATGCCTCAAGTACTTGCTGAAGTACTCACAAACCTCTAGGTGAGTAAACAATGGGAAACTGAAAGCAGGCCCTATGGACTGTTGAGGCATTCCAGTGTGTCCAGAGAAGGGCAACAAAAAGAGTGAATGGGCTGAAACATAAATTCTATGAGGAGCAGCTGAGAGAGATGGACTTGTTGAGCCTGGAGAAAACAAGGCTAAGGGAAGCCTTATCACTCTGTACAACTGCCCAAAAGGAAGTCCCACATCTACCTAAAAGAAAGTTGTAGCAAGGTGGGGGTTGGCCTCTTCTCCTGGGCAACTAGAGATAGGACAAAGGGAAATAGCCTCAGCTTGTGCCAAGGGAGATTCAGGCTGGACATTAGGAAAAAAATATTTGCTGAAACACTGGTTAAACATTGGAAACAGGCTCCCTAGGGAAGTGGTGGAGTCACCATCCCTGAAGGTGTTCAAAAAACGAGTAGACATGGAACTTTGTGATGTGGTTTAGTGGGCATGGTGGTACTCAAAGGTTGGAGCTGATGATCTTCAGGGTCTTTTCCAGCCTTAATGATTGTATGATAAGTCTGGCACTAGGACAGCTTGAAATGTACAGCTTCAACTGGGGGAGTGTAGCCCAGAGATGGGAATGATTGAGAACCTAGGAGAGTGACAACTCTCAAAGCAGTGGGGACAAGACAAAATGTGGTGGGGATTAGGAAGGTAGTCTGAGGAGTTGAAGAAGGATTGATGAAGTAGAATGTGGAGTTGAGAGAAAAACTGTAAGCAGAAGACAGTTGAAAGGAAGAGATATGTAGATTGGAAGAAACCCAGAAAGAAGTAGAGTTTTCTGTGCCAGAAAAATGGGACTGGGAAGAGAATCAAGTGTGGGAAAGAGATAGGAATGGTTCTGGCTTCAAGTTAGAGAACACACAAAAAAAATAAAAGAGAACAGGCTTTGAATGAATGGGCAGAAACATATGTATTCACAAGAGATATACTTTCTGAAAGCCGTCAGTGGAGCTGGCATGGCCTGAGTCTCACTCAGCTTAATCCTGGTAGTGTTTAGAAACGTAATATTCAGGTTTAATCTTGCACGTTTCCTATAATCATAATTTCTAAAAGTCAATAACAAATCAGACGTATAACTCTCTGTTTGTTATTAATAAATGACAGTATCATGAAGTTCTTTTAAAAATTCCATTTAATATGTTTAAACAGAAACCGTAAAAACAGAATGTTGCACAATCTGCTTGGATATACTTTTGGCCAGAGTTAAATAAAATCTCGTAATGAAGTGGTTCAGTTCTAGCAACAGAACTCTGGTGGCTACAAAGTAAATGCTAGTACGCTTCTTAAAGGTTTCCTTTAGTTCTGCTGCAAAATGCATGGCTCCATGCAAACAGCATGGTAACAGAGGCAGAACTAAATATTGATTTAATCTCTCAGATGGCCAAAGGAGAGTCACAACTGCTTTCACAGTTTTCTGTCACTGAAGTCATATCCAGGGTGGAACAGCCACAGATGATGATATTATTCATTACACTTAATAGATGTAACTTCCTTCTCCTCTCCTATATAGAAAGGTTATATATAATATTTTTGTCATTATTGTCTTAGGAGGAAGGAAATGAAGTAATTCCCCACACTGGAAACATCAGGAATCTTAATCTAGGTTTTCCAAAAGAAAGTTAAGGACAGAAACTGTTAAAAATCACTTCTTATATCTGCACATGAAAGGAAAGACTGTTTTTGTTGCTATCTAATAATAAAGGTAGATATGGAGTTTTAAAATTATGATCTTAAAAAATAAATTGATGAACTGGCATTGTGCTTTTTTTTTTGTTTTTGGTGTTGTATCTGTTCAGTTTACAAATAATAAATGTTCTTGTAATTCTGCCAAACTTGCATACGCATTCTGAAATGTCACTCTGTGGGCTTTCTCATGTGTGTATCAAAGACCTGACACAAAAGTGACTTGAAGTTAGTAGGAATATATCCATTGAAATATATTCAACAGGCTTAAGACTAGACTCAGAGGTTCCAGAGAGGAAATTTTAATCTAAAAACCAGTAATTTCAGTGACTTATATAGGTTTAAATAATCCCAGTGATTTATATAGGTTTAAATAATCCCAGAATTTCACAGTGTAATATGAATTAACTGTTTTATCACAATAGACAAGATAAATATCAAATATGAGTGCGCCCATTTCCCTGATCCAATCAGATCTCAATGAGCTGTCCAAGTGTCCAGAACACAGAAAAATAGTCTGACTTACCAAACAGATGACAGTGTGCTGATGTGACACAGGAACTTGTTGTAAACAAAAATCAGAACATAGCCACAGACACAAGACCCAGTGAAAAGCACTGTACTTTGTATGTCAGAGATTTAACTCCCCTGAGCATCATGCCAGAATGGTGCTGGGTATCCTCAGAGCTGCCTTGGCTGTCCTCACACAGCACCACAGCCTGGGGCGCCATCCAATCCAAAGCCCCTGTGTAGAAGTGCTTATAATCATAGAAAAACTACATGTGGAGGGCAGAGAAATGACAAAACATTAATAATATATGTGATTTTATCTTCAAATTTCCATCACTGAATTTACAAACCAGATACTTATCTTGCACAGCAACACTTGTTAAAAACACATAAAACCCAGCTTTGACATTGAAATAAGCATTAGTTTCTAATATGTGGAAATCAGATGCAGAGAGTAAGTGTGCTGTTTTTACAGCCTAATTTTAATTACAGATCTCTCTAACACCAGTTTCCAGGACTCTGTATTGCCAATACAATTAACAACATCCTAATAATGGTTAGGTAAAACAACATAACTGTTGTCAGTGTAATCCTATGTTAACATTAGAGAATCCAGAACTGAAATTTTAGAACTAGCTTTTACTTTTAATCAGAAAAAAAAAACCCAAACAAAAAACCCTCAATAAACACTTTAAAGTGTTACATCTCATTAGTTAAATTCACAGCACCATTTTTTGTTATTTACATTTGCAATATTCTCCATCTCACTCTGTGATGATATCACAGGTAGAGATGGGTCTCTAGCTATATCATCAACCTAAAAACCAAACCCAGATCACTAGCAAGTTTGCTTATACAATTAGCCCTCCTCTTTCAGCCCTTTTTCTCTTCCAATCATATCAGTATTCCCATTCCCAATCTACCAAGCTCCTGATCTGCCCCAAGCTCTATGCACCAGCACCCCAGTCCCCTTTTTCTCAAGCTGCTTCCTTAAAATCCCCACAACACTTTCTTTCTTTCTTTCTTTTCAGAGGAATGAGGCAAATAAATTCCTTCTGAGGGCAGCAGGATTACTGCAACAACATAAGAAAAAAATTCCTTTTTTTGACTGATTGAAATTTAAGAAAATTTTTTGTTTGTTACAATTTAGAACTCATGGGTGTTTTTTTAAAAAATATTGTCTTCTATTGTCCATTTTGTCCTGCTTCCAACATAAAATTAATTGAATCCTCTTAAGATTTTTGAAGTATTTTGATTCATCTCCTCATTAGTTTCCTTCTTTTAGCACCCTCTGACCCATGGTATTGCAATCATAAAAGTACCAGGAAGACAGCTTAGTTGAAAACTAAAAGGTTTTTCATTTTTTGCATTACATTGCGAACTAATATTGTAGAAGATTATACTAACTTTGGGGTAAACAATCAAGCTAATTAAGCTAAAATATTTGAAACATTTCCCATCAACATCTTGATGGTAAACTGGTCTCTAATGTGAATATACAATTCTAAAAACAAGAGGCTAAAGCAAGCTGTTTTATTATGCAGGAAAAAAAAAAAAAAAGAAAATATCAGTAAATTGAAGATTTATATTCTCTCTTCACCACAAAAGCAGATCCAATCCAAAATATTTGGGGGTGGAAGTGGCCAAAACCAAACAGCCATCCAGATACACAGGCTATGAACGAGTAGGTAATGAACTTGTACATGGGTTTAATGGTTCCATACTTCAATCAGAGACACTGTACAGCCAACAGTGTTTTTAAGGCAATAAGTTCAAGTCTTCTTCTTCAATCACTAGAGTCTCATCCAGTGAAGCCCCATTCATCAAGAAAGACAGAGGAATCATCCAGTAAGAGCAGGGCAACATATGCTATTATTCCTTCAAGTGAGGGGAAAGAGGAAAGAAGGAATTTTTTTTACGAACTCTTCTCTCAAGCATGATCTGTTGCTGATAAGTAGCTGCAGCAGCAGCAGGCTCTGATCAAGTGTCATCCAGCTACTGAAACTGAGAACATAAAAGAATTAACAATTTTTATTTTTAACATAAAAAGAGAAGGGAAAGATTCAATAGGCAATAAATTCAATTAATACTCAGGAGACTGTCATATGCAATTGCAAAGGTAGTGCATGATGAGAAAGAAGAGAGATCTGATATCTAGTCTCTGAGCTTTCAATTTTAGTGGGCAGTCTCAATTTTCTGAAGTACACTGTGGGATAGTTTCTGTGGCAAATAGGGAGTTAGCCTCCTCTGTGACAAAAAGACATAAGTTCCAGACTTGGCAGTTAAATACATCACATCCTGGACAAAAATGTGAAGATTTCATAATCATCTGAATTGCACAACTTCTGGTGTGCAATTTTCTCATAGCTCGCCCTTTCATTGAAAGAAAATGTTCTTATTTTTTCTTTCCTAAAAATACAACATGTAGTGTAAACGACATTAGTGCCAATCCCTTCACCCAGATTTATTCTAAAATGCCTTCTGCCAACTGTAGATACAAGGAAAACAACTGTGGTGTCTCACTGAATATAGCAGTTCTCAGGGTTCTAAGAGAATGTAGAAATTGGCAAAATTTATGGTTTTATAAAGCAGGTAGGAAAAACTGTATCTGAGAACAAGGTACTTTTGAAAACTCTTGTTTAGTCTTCTCGTCTTCTAAAAAATATCCCTGTCCACGCTTCAAAATACAGTTTTCTACCACAGTCACTGCAACAAATCAGATATGTTTTGTTGTTTCAGGTTATTTTCTTTTGTAGTGGCTGCCATTAAGTACGGATAGATGGTGCCTTGGAAGACAGCAGTTAACAATCTCAAATGTTCTACTAATACCCATTGTCACAAAGATCTAGCTAACAGTGAAGACAAAGTTTGTATATGTTGGATACATAACTGCAGAAATTTCTGCTTTTACTGTTTCCTTCTCTGAGTTCTCCACCAGTTCCCTCTATTTTCTACTCCATGGTGATCTGAAAGCCAGCCCAGCATAAAGTTAATTCCTCTAAATAAAAACTCCCAAATTTTGAACTAAGCATTTCTTTGTTGTTTTGCAGAATCAGATGACTGCCAATGCTGACAGGAAATGCAGTATGGAGCTGGAGTGGACAAATAGAATCCTGGCAATGACAGTAGAGATTAGCTTAAAAATTATGTTACAGCCTTATGTTCCTGCTTGAAGTCCTCAGTTTAAGATACAATTCAGCTTAAATACTCTATCATTTGTTAATTCTTGGGGCTATAAAGGGTTATTTAAGCAAAGACTCCAACTGGGCTGAAGAATATGTGTTAAAAATATACATAGTTTATAGTATAGTTTGATTAGCTGAAGAAGAAACTTCTTAGACCATACCTATGTGGATTTTATTTGGAACAGAAAAGGCAAAGCTGTGCAGTTTATTTTTTAAAGAAAAACAATAGGAGTTATTAATTCTGTAAGAAACAGCAAGAAAACAAGCTGGTGTACTCTGTACCATATGTTCAATGAGCAGTGAATCTCAACCCATACTGATAAAATTAGTCAAGGGTGGCCAGCACTACTACACAACTGTTTTTCAGTTCATTGGAAACAAAGGTGAAATTTGCTGTTCTGAGGGATATCACAGCTCTTGCCAGAGTAAATTCAGCAGGTTATTTCAAGTCAGTTATGGAAGACAAGAGAAGGTATATAAAGTGAAGGTAAAGGTAGATATGACCAATCCATTTGAAATACGTACACTCTTTTTATGTACTTTGAACATATGTTGTTAATTATATTTGAATTATATTAGTGTAATTGAAGGCAGTGAAACAAAAGGGCTATAACTGTGTTTCAAAGAGTCTCATGAAGGTTAAATGAATCCCTAGGGTCCAAGCAGCCTGTTTTATTCTCCTATTCTGACATTTATTAGCATATGAATGTGCCAAGACATAGGCAGGATGCTTCTGCAACAGAGTCTAACCAGATATACCAAAACATTTTAAAAATGATTGCCTGTATACTCCACTTACACTCTTAAACAGATGCTGATGCAGTAGATTGCACTACACAAAATTGTTTAGCCTGTTTCTAGCCTGGATCTTAAAGGGAAGTTGAGTCCAAAATGCAGAATTCTAGGAAGACTCATAGGAAAAATAATTGTACTTAGGAAACTGGACAAAAATTTTGTTTTTACCCTCAGGAGGTATGTTCTATTTCAATTCATCTGAGCTATATTCATCATGATTTACTGACAAAGAACTCTATGAAAGTGACCACAATATGCTCTAAAGCATTGGCAGCAACAACAAAATAAAACAAAACAAAACAAAGTAGAAGAATAATGATTGCAGTCAGCTTCAAAAAGAATTACCTAAGAGTAAGAAAGCCTGTTAAAAATATGCTAAATAGGGTAGCTAAATGATGATAAAAAGCTGACTAGAAGAGGTAAATCTGTGCCAGCAGAATGAGCACAATTTAGAGACTACACCAAAGGTAAAAAGGATATGCATACTTCCTGTCATGAAAGATTTGAGAAAGGCTAAAGGAAGCCAGCATGGCTAAACAACAGTACAAGGAAGATTAACAAATGCAAGAAGGCAAGTTTGAAAATGTTGAAGTGGTGTCCAAATATGGAAACTAGAGAGGATGAAACTTTGGCAGGTTAAATATAAAAACAGTAAGGAAGAAAAATTTGCAAAAATATAATAAATATTTTTTTCAAATATATCAGGCACAGGAAATCTGTCAGAGACTCCAAAGAGCCAGCAGATATTCAAAGGATAAAAAAAGTACTGAGGGAAGACAGGGTCATAAAAAAAAAGAAACCGAATTGAAACTTAATTTTTTTATTTACTGTGGTTGCACATGAAGAGACTTTCAGACTGGAAAAGTTCTTTGCTGAGAACTCATTGAAGCGTTGACTAAAATTTAAGTCCTAGCTATGGAAGGAATATATAAAAAGAATGATAACAGTCAGGACCAAGAGTCATTCACCAAGGAACTCAAGAATAAAATAGTTCAGCCAGTAAATCTAATGTATAATCTTTGAATTAGAAATACCTGAAATGTTCCAGCCTGTAGACTGGAAGGGAGCTGGTGTGATACCATTTTTTGAAATGGATTCCATGACAGAACCAATGAACTAATGACTAGTAAGCTTATAATTTTCACTGGATAAATTGGACTAGTGCCTTTGACACACCTGAAGGATGGGATGCCATCCAGAAGGACCTCAACAAGCTCAAGAAGTTGGTCCATGGAAATCTCATGAGGTCAAAAAAGACCAAGTGCAATGATTTACATTCGGGTGGGTGCAGCCTCTGGTACCAATCCAGACTGGGGGATGGACAGATGGAGAGCAGCCCTGCTGAGAAGGACTTGGGGGTGCAGGTGGATGAGTGGCTGGACACAACCCAGCCATGGCACTCACAGCCCAGAAAGCCAAACGTGTCCTGGGCTGCATCCAAAGCAGTGTGGGCAGCAGAGAAGGGAGGGGCCCCTCTGCTCTGTTCCTGTGAGACCCCACCTGCAGGGCTGCATCCAACTCAGGGGTCCCAGCACTGGAAGTCCCATTGACTTGTTAGAGCAAGTCCAGAGGAGGCCACCAAGATGATGAGAGGGATGAAGGACCTCTTCTATGATGAAAGGTTTAGGCAATTGTTCTTGTTCAGCCTGGTAAAGAGAAAACTTCCAAGGTGACCTAATTGTAGCCTAACATACCTGAAGGGAGCCTACAAGAAGGGTAGAGAGAAACTTTTTCATGGGGGATGTAGTGAGGGCAACAGGAGAATAGCTTCAACCAGAGAGAGAGCAGATTTAGATAAGATGATAGGAAGAAATTCTTTACTGAGTGTGGTGAGGCACTGGAACAGACTGCCCAGAGAAATTGTAGATTCTCCATGCCTGGAAGTGTTCCAGTCCAGGCTGGGTGGTGCTCTGAGTAACCCGGTCTAGTGAAAATTGCTTGTGACCATGGTAGAGGGGTTGGAACTAGATGATCTTACGGGATCCTTCCAACCCAAGTCATTCTCTGAAATTGCTGGTAAATACAGCAATGAACTGAATCAGCAGACACATGAACAAATACAACACAGTGCAGAAGAGTTTGAGGCACTATTGGAAAGGGTGATTTTACCTTACAAGCATCCTGGCATTCTGTGAAAGAGTTAACAAGCTTGCGCTGTTTTTCACTAGGATAGAGTTGATTTTCTCCACAGTAGCTAGTATGGGCCTATATTTGGATTTGTACTGGAAAAGGTGTCAATAACTCAGGGATCTTTTAGCTACTGCTGAGCAACATCAGGGAATTTTCTTCTCCTCATACTGCCCCAGCAGCAAGGAGGCCTGGGCTACTCAAGAAGCTGGGAGGGGTACAGTTGAGACAATGGACTACACTGACCAGATGGATATTTCACACCATATGGCATCATGCTTAGCATAAAAAACTGTGGGAAGGCTGACCAGGGAGCTGCTGCTCGGGGACTGAGTGGGCTTTGGTTATTTGGTGGTGAGCAATTGTTTTCATTTGCATCTCTTCTCTGTCTTGTTTCTCTTTGTTATTTTCTGTTATTATTGTTATTATTATTATTATTATTATTATTATTATGCTGTTCTTATCTCATGTATTTTCTCACTTTTACTCTTCCAGTTCACTTCCCCCCTATTTTACGGGGTTGAGGAGTGAACAAGTGGCTGCATGGGACATAGTTACCATGGGGTTAAACCATAACACAACTGCTGCAGTCTACCTGAATTTCCAAAAAGCATTGAATGAGGTGCTCCATCAAAAGCCTTTGTGGGGACATAGAATAAAAGTGAATATGTACACATGAATTAAAGACAAGATAAAAAACAGTGTAGGATCAATTTGATACTTGGAAGAAGGTCTACATGTATGTGTGCTGAGGTTGTGCTGCTTAAACTTTCAGCATTACAGTATTTCATGTCACTACTACAGTATTGAAGGGGAGTGAAAACAAACTTTAACAAGGAATTGTAGAAGGAAAGCAGGAGACATAATGACTGGATGTTAAAATGGCAGACAAAACTCATCAAAGTGCTGCACAAGAGAAGACAAAAAATGCTGATGGACCCCACAGGAATGACTACAAGAATGCAGATGTTTCTGTGTTTAGTACTCAGCAACTGTCAGGAAAAGCTAACAATGTTTAAAAGTACTAAGAAGAAAACAGAAGACATCAGTACACTACTGAATAGACTGTACCATCTTTCTTTGACAAAAGGAATCATCAAATAAAACTTGTAATTGGCTCGGAGAAAACAAACAAGATAATGCAGCTGAGCTAAGAAATTTTATGCCAGAAATTTTGAAAGACCTAATAAAAGACAAAATAATCAAGAGCTACTAAAAGAAATATCATCCCTGACACAGCAATTTAGGCACTGAGCCACAAATTCTTGGAAGTCCAGAGAGTATTCCAGAGAAGTAATACTGTAAGATCTCTTTACTGTATTTGATGCCCCTGGAGAAAGAAAGACAGGATAGATTTAATAGCAGTCTTCCTTCCTTCCAATACCTAAGAAGAGGCTACTGAGAAGATAGTGATTGAACTAGAGATCTTCAGATGTGCCTTTCAACCTGAATGATTCTGTATTTCTATGAGGCATTAAGTTTCAGAACTGCTAGAAACATGCTTCTGGGCTATCTGGGCTTTAGTCCAATCCAGTGTACTAATTCTCATCTTATACATATTTATGCATTAGAAACACTGTTAAAAACTCATGGTCAAACTGAAGCTCATAAGAACTCACCACCTCTGCAAGCTGAATGTGTTGCTCATATTTTCAGCTTCAAGAAACAAGACTCACATTCTGAGTTTTACCTTCATGTTTTCAAGAAGAAATAATATTGAAGACCTCACTAATAATATAGATTCAAATATCCTATTTGAGTCCTTTAAGAGAAAATTTGAAAGAAGTGTTGTTCCCCAGACTCTCCAGCAAGACATTGAAATATGCTCAGGCTTACTATTTTATCTGGAAGGTAGAGGGAATTATTAGGGGGCTACTGCCTTAGAGAAGAATAGTAGGTAAAGGAAGTGGTTGAGAATATGAAAACAAAAAACAATTTGCATGCAACTGAACAGAAAATAGTTAAGTACCACTCTAAAAAGAGCAAGGAAAGGATGGAGTGAATGTAACAGAACAATGACAATAAATCAGTTGTTTTAAAATCTAAATCAGGCATGTGCAGGTTTGATCTCGTGCGAAGGGAGATAAAAGGAAAAGTAAAGCATAGAAGCAAGTACTTACTGAAAGAAACCTTATGAAACACACAATTAACCTGATACACAAAGAAGAGAGGAGGAATGGCTTTTGCTTCATTAGGTGCAACTGAAGCAGAAACAAATCATACAAGAGGTGGAACACATCAAAATATACATCAGAATGAATCAGTATAAAGGAACAGCAGAAGTGTACGAGGTAAATCAACTGTTAGTGTTAGGTCATTGAGAAGCAGCAGGTGAAGAGAGATGGATAAGAAGAGAAAGGATTTCGCAGGGTGCTAAAAGACAAAGCTACATGGTTTTAAATGGAAGCCAAAAGAGAAGCATCCTTGTTCATATCACTTAACTCTACAGAAAACTGACTGTGCAGGAGGTGGGATGGGAAATAATCAGGACATGCATAGAAACTGCAGACCTAAGCCATATTAAGAATATGCCATTTTTATACCATTTCAGGATTTGTACCACTTTGTGCAGGAAGTGAATCCAGTCAGACTTGAAAAAAGGTCCAGTAAATTCAATAATTTGGCTCAGGTTCTCCTGAATAATTATCTGATAATTATCCTCCTGAATAATTATCAAAGTAGCTTGGGCTGGTGGGTAGCTAGAGTATGTCAATCACAGAAATTACTGCACTCACTGATGAGCCTTTTGGGCCTTTACTGGCTGAAAGCTGGTGTCCCCAGGAATGACAAAGGCATAGGTTGGGTATACTGTGGGAGGGGTGATGATGTGATTTGCATTTATATCTTAAAGAATACCCATACTGTCACATCACACGATAAACAGACACTTCTGCTCACATAAATGGTTTCTACAGGAAGGCCATACAAGAGTTATGCAGCAGTACTGCATTCAGAGTAACTTCAGCCCAATACAGGAATGACTCAAAATTCAATGTCTTTATTTGCACTCTATTTGTAGACTGATGAATCCATCCATGAATATGTTTCAGTAACATGTGGCTTACTTCATGGGTGTATAGAAGTCTTTCATTCACATTTTTTTATGGAAGTTGAGGATTTTCTGAATACGTCCTTGATACACATGAAACTTGCTATTAAGATGTGTCACAATGAAAAATGATAACATATTTTAGAATGACCTTTAAGGTCTCACTCAAATATAAAATATGCAGTAGTGGAAACTGCAGAATTGTGTAAGCTTGTTTAGGAAAAAAAGGCTTCTAGTCTCGTTAGCACCAGGCAAACACAGGATATGTTTAATACATTTGTATAACAATAAATATAATCATTCCATGCATAGGGGCGGAAAAATGTCATTATTAATATAGGTATTGAAGAGTGAAGCACTAGAGACATTCAGGAACCAAGCAGAAGTCAATAAAAATAAAGTCTTAGAATTTTATATTCTGTGACATGGATTTCTTCACTTTCATCACTTTGAGCTCAGCCAATAAACAAGACTCAAAAGGTACATGGAGTCTTATGCCTCTGAGCTTTTTATATCCACTGGCAAGTTCAAGAACTGATCAAAGTTTAAGCTCCCAACATGGAATGAAAGAAGAGCATCTAAAAACAGAGCCTCTGTTTTGCTGAGTGCTTTTTGCTTCCCAGGAAATGAAGGCACAAAGTATGCATTCCCACCAAACAACTTTATAAAACATAAGCCTCTAGGTATTCCCATAGACATCATCTACCACAGACTATTTAGCTTTCCTCTTTCTAGCTCTGGGCTAGTTCCATAGAAAGTCAGAAGAGCCCATAAATCTCTCTTAGGCATCTAAGCCTACATGTACATTAACATATAATTTATCAAATAGTACATTGGCAGACTGAAGCTACTGGTGTCCCCACATCCACATTATGTGTGCTTCAGGGCTCATCCTTCAGACTAGACCTGATTGGATGCCTTGAACTGATTATCTTCATCATGTCCGTGATTCATAGCTGCTCCAAGGACTGGTAAGTTGTTTGGAGCCTCACTAGAGGTTAGAGCACATCTGAAAGTTCCTGCAGAAAATCTTCTGGATGAATTTCACACCTATAAAAACTAGGACATATGCACAAAAACTGCTCTATAGCCAAGTCAATGTGAATCAAGTGGGGATGACTGAGAGTTAGTTTCAAAACTACAGTACTGCACTGAATCAACAAGTTCAAGCACATAAAGCCTGTCTCCAATATGGGACTGTCAACAGTCTTCTGATTTCAACATAAAGCACATAAAATTGCACATAAACTAAAACTTATTAAAAAATTAGCTCAGAATTTCCTCTGTGAAAGTGAAACCAAATTCTACCTTCATCTTCAGAGCAGCAAAATTTGCCCTCATATGAGAAATGGACATACTCCATTGACAACCCTTTTCTGGAGGGTGGAAGCAAAACCCTGCTGAAAGGGCTGGTGTGGCTGCAATGCAATCTGCAGGGCAAGGGAGGGAGGAGGGCTTATGGCCAGGAAACACATGGTCTTGCATGCTTCATATTCTTCCTTCCATTGCTGGAGGTCCTCACTATTTTCACAACCTCCCTACCTCAGCACAAGGAGGACAGGGTGAAAGTGAGTGATCAGAGAAGTGCAGGATCATCCTTGCAAGCAGCAGGGTTATGTTATGACTGTTACTGGAACAAGAAAAACCACTTGGTCCTGTCTAAAGATGACAATATCTGGAAAATCACCAACTGTAGCAAGCCACTATACTCCTGTTTCTCTTAGCTTCAGGCACCTAGCTCTAAAACTACTGTAAGGGTGTTGTCTGATCTCATTAACTTACTGTGTGATAAAATTTTGTGCTTTTTGGACTTCAGAAGTTGCCCTGCATAGAGATGACTCTGCCGTGAAAACAAGGTTAGGTAAAATTAACCTGGGGCAAAACTAATCCTGGCCAAGCAGTGTTGACCTGGAAACTAGGAGGAGAATTTAAATGCTGCACAAGGTAATGAAATGAAAGCCCCAAATCTCCAACTCAGGCAACTCAATTTCTATTAACAGGCAACCAAAATTGTCTGACACATATCACTACCATTGTCAAGGAAGAATGGTGGGCACTAAAGGCCAGAAGAGTGATAAAATAATTGTAACTGGAAGACTTGATGGAATGAAAGCTAAGGAAGAGGACAGCATGGTTGTTGAGAAATTTTGTTTCTCAGGTTAAGAAGCAGCATTCGGAAAACTTACAATTTATCTGTGATTTTTTTTTCTGGGTCAACTGCTCTAACGTTTTATTGACTTACAGCCTTATTTAGATAGTAACAAGGAAAACACCAAAATGTCTTTCTTGGTATATGTTTGCCTCTATTCCCCAGTGCAGTTAGCTCAGCACTTATAGGTCTAACCTTGGCTGAAATGAAATTGGAGAAGGTCTCAGACAAAAAAAAAAAAAAAAAAAAAAAGAGAATGTTGTTAGCCTGACCAAAGTGCTTAACATTGGCCTTAACTATTTTTAAAGCCCTTGTTTAAATTTTAAAGCAGTAAGGGATTAAGAACAAACACATGCATTTCTCCTCTTGTTTCACTTGTGTCTAAGTAATTTTAAAGGTCAAGCACAGCATTTTTGGTCCTTGAAAAAGCTCTCCGCATTTTGAAAGTTAAAAAATACAGATCATCAGCGAATGTAAACTAGCAAAGTTTATCATGGTCAACACAGCAGGACAATTTACATTGGTTGAGATTCTGGCTGCTGTTTTGTAGCATTCCAGGAGGAAAACATTACAGTGTTTTTTAAAGAAATATAACCTGAAAGAGGAGAGACAGATTTCCTTGTTTGAGTCTCTGCCAGAGGGAATGAACTCATAAGTAACATAAATCAAGAGAATGAAAACAGACAGTTGAAGTCTGTTCTGGTGATGACAGGTATACTATTTTTTCAGGTTTCCAGTAGAAAGCCAGGCTGTGCTCTCTACCAAGGCACAAAGAGCACCACAGCTTGAAGATTACATTATTACAGTAAGTATATTGATTTAGTCATTAGAAAAGAATCACATATGCCTCTGACACGAAAGTTTTCTTAAAATATTTTACAAGACATCTTGGTGTTCCCTTGACAGAAGAAACAAGTCAGCAGCCTGAGGATTCCAAGAATTAAATTAGGAGTTTCCCAAAGCTGACTTTAGGTTATGGCACTAATTATACTGTTTTCTTAATAATGTTTAACAAGTGTTTCTTCTGGGATATCAGAGAGGAGCTTTGTAATTATTATTATTTTTAATGATAATTTACTTCTCAGGTGTCTTTTAGCTGATTCTTGCCATGATGAAGAAAAAAAAAGCAGAGTGATATCCTAGGTCTCTCCTTCCAAATATGCCACTAGTGCAGATTCAAAGGATGTTTAGGACCTGATTCAAAAGCTAATCAAATCAACAATATACCAAATTAATAGAAAAAACAAAGACAATACTATTGGCTTCATCCTGTTTCCATGGAAGTCAGTGAAGTAAATTTGCAATGGCAACAACATCAAACAGTACTAGTAAGTTTAAAATTCCTCATGACTAAAACACAGAATCTCAGAATCACACTATCACAGAATGTTAGAATGGTTTGCATTGGAAGGGACCTTGAAGAACATCAAGTTCCAACCCCATGCTGTGGGCAGGGACACCTTCCACTAGACTAGGTTTCTCAAAGCTCCTAGCATCTTGAAAGACTATATGAATAAAATGAGTAGCTCCCTATAAAAATTTTTGCAATTAAAATCAGGCTTTTATTTTCTTTCCCAATGTCTCACAAGGAGACATTTGATGCTCTAGGAGAAGGATTTTTGAATCTGCCTTTTTTTCTCTGCTCCCATGCTGTAATCACTGCAGAAATTAAAGAGCATGTTCATGTGAGAACACTTTATTTCCTAATTAGGGACAATTGGTAGGTTCAGGTGATTATTATTCTGAGTGTCTGAGAAGATATGATCCTTCTCAGACACTCCGGTATCATGGGCTTAGGTCAAAACAAATGTTTTCTTTCACCATTCCTTTCCCATTTCAGTGCATGTAAATAATTGCTAGGCTACAGTCACCTTTTAACTTATTTTTATAACAGACCTGTAATCACAATTCAAGAATCTAATACAATAAACACTTCTGTGACTACTGTTAACAGAAGGTGAATAGCAATAGAGTAGGTACATAAGGATTACTCCCAATTAATAAGCGTTGAAAATTATAGGGACCCATCCTTCCTTCCTGGCTGTTTAAGAGACTTCTAATCCCAAATATAAGAGCAAGCACGGCCAAACATTAAG
Source organism: Passer domesticus (assembly GCF_036417665.1). Taxonomy (NCBI): domain Eukaryota; kingdom Metazoa; phylum Chordata; class Aves; order Passeriformes; family Passeridae; genus Passer; species Passer domesticus. Next base: position 40,833,895 of record NC_087478.1, on the reverse strand, counting down.
CTGCTGTGCACTCCACATACAAGGACTCTTTCCTAGTTCAAGCATGAGCAGGGTACTGGGATTTTGGCCACATGAATATAAGTCCTCAAGAGAATTCCTTAAAATGTCAGTTTTTAGTATTTTGCATTGTAAAAGTTCAAAGACTTTCTACACCAGGATCAAAGTATGGGATTCAACCCCAAATATATGAATATCAACACACAAGCAAGGTTTAGAACACATCAATTGAATGAGCTTTTGCAATAGAGCATTCTTTCTGTGCTCAGGAGGCATTTCAGATTTCATTAGACATGCAAGAAAATTAATTTCTTTTGGTGCATTTCTGTTACTGTATTGTGCTCTTTGACACCCAATGTGGTAAAAATTCTTCCCGTGTAAAAATGTGTAAAATTATGAGGTTTAGCTTTGATTCCTGGGGATACTTGTTCTAAGGTGACAATTTTCCTATTCTTCTCTGTTTTAACTCTGTTCAAAATCACTAATATATCTATGTAATAATTAATACACTTTAAATTTTTTGTTTGTAGTGAGTGATACATTCTCTGACTGTATTAAAATGTTATGTATACATATGCAGCGAGGGAAACTTTGTTCTGTGTGAAGCATTTTTGTTGTGTCTGCTCCCTCAAGAAACACTAATACAAAGTGTCTGTATATAAGGAACCTCCAGAACCACAAAGCTCGAGTTATCTCTTTAAACCACATGCAGAGATTACAGCTGTTCTGGTATGCAATTTCTAGCCTATGAAATACTAAACCCAAAGCTATCCTGCTTTTATTAAAATATTTTTAGAATGCAAAAGGACTAAGAATCTGAGGAAACGCCAAATCAATATTTAGTTTTGCATTTGTTAGTCAGGACATTTTATCTCTTTATGCATCTGTTACATGGTAAATGAAAAGGAGAAGCAGTAGATGGACATATAATTAGACATTCAGTACAATTAATTCATCAAAAACACAGAAATGTGGTTTCAACAGACACAGTATATGTACCATTTATTAAATTTTGGAACTTTGATACAATACAGGCTAATGGTCACACTTGCTGTAGGGAATTTTCTATCTTTAATTTAAAAGGAGAGGATGAAGAATTATCTGATTTGCAAATTAAGCAACATGACCAGGGAAAACCCCTAAATTCAATTCTTCAGCATATAAGCAGACCTGAGCTTAAGCTGCCAGTCTAATTTGAATAGCTAGCAGCCAAGGCCAGTTTCTACCACACATCAGAAAATGTGCAAGTGACTGCCACGGCCACCACCATTCCTGAAAGCCAAGTCCATCCTGTTTCCTTTTCTGTCCCATAATTAGCATCTTGCACTTTGTTGAGGCTGAAAAGCAGAGACAATAAACCCATCTTTCTCCTTCACCTTCCACTTCCATTAGCAAGGCTCTGAAAGCTTTAGGGCAGTTTCAGCTCTGCACGTACCCGTACAGATCAGAACAGGTTCATTTCCAGGTTGCTCATGTTCAGCTAGCATTTTACCAGATTGCTAATGTTTTGCTGGCGAATACCTGTACCAGAAAAGAAACTGCATTTTTTGCAGCTTCTAATTTAGACAAATTTAAGAGAGCGTTTCATGAGACAAAGGAAAACACATTTTTCTAGGCTTAATTGTTGATTTGCAGCATCCTTAGAGAAGATATTAGAACATTTAACAGAAATACAAGGAAAATGTACAATGAAAATGGGACATTGTAGGCAACCAGGCTGCTTTCATCTCCCTGTATAATTATTATAAACTTGCTTCCACACATCCTGTAGAAGTTCTGTATGTCTGGAGACAGAGTGGAGCCTCTTTCCAGTATGCTAGTTCCCCTTGTATATAATTCCTTTTCTGCCAAGTAAGAAACTGAAAGACCTAAAGTGGTTACTGCATGCTCATGTGGGCACAGAATTCCAGAACTGAATGCTGCCATTTGTCTCTTCCTAATTATCATGAATTCTTTCTTTATACATTCAATGGAGATTGGATTAACACAGCTATCCTGTTTAAAAATCAAACCTCAGCATCGTTACTAGCAGTGCTCTAGTAGCTAAATTTATCGTATCTTATCTTGCTGAGGAATCTTTGCTGTGTTCCAGGATCATTTGTTAATGTCACAGCAGCCATTGAAATGGCAGAAGTTCATTCTATTGTTATTGTTCATACAGCATAACACAATTCTAAACAGAAGGTCAAATTCTGATCATGTGACTATGTATATAAATAAAGAATATTTCCACTGAGTAAGATGAAATTGTTGGAATAGCTGGCCAAAGATCTAATTTATTATTGTGGCATTCACAGAAATAGCAATTAGAAATAAACACATGGACGCATATACAGTCACTAGAATATATAATACTATCTTGCTATAAAACTAGATTTCTCTTAAAAAGCAAATGGGAAAAGATAAAGACTATGACAGCATTTTGCAATAGTTTAAAAGAAAATCCAATATCAAGCCTAAATTGCTTGAAATAAAAACTTCATTTGGCTAAAAGAACTTTCCAATAGGATGAATACATTTTACTGTAAACCATTTAGTTCAGTTTTGCAGTTTTACTACTCCCTTAATCCAAGAGAACTGGTAATTATGATTTAAAATTGAGCACAGTCCTTTTTAATCCTCTACTTTGGCCAATGATTATTGAAGGCTTTTTTAAGAATGAACAGAGGTGAGACCCCTTACTAAATGTGCCCATGACATTTTACCCTGGATTAGAGATAGGACCAGTTTTCAGCATCTTTCTAAGTTCTTCAGTTTCTAGCACCCTTCCACCCTCTCCGAGCATTTAAATAGGCAGGACTGCTTGAGGATACCTGAACATGTCTGAAACAGCCAAAGCCTGGCAGAGGTCATGTCTCCCCAGACAAAGGGAAAGCACAGAGAGAAGGGGTTTAGAAGGCTGAGGATCTAGTTTATGTCACAACACCAGCAAAGGATCAGCCTCTCTTAATATGAAATATGGACACATTCATAAATGTTTTGAAAGATTACTTCTTGTCATTACTGTCTTGTAAAAGACAAGTTTAAGATATTCCCAGCTCCTTCCAACACAATTTATTTCATTTCTAGCTTACCTTTACTGTATGATTAGGCATTTATCCTGATTCACTGCATAGCAACATATAACATGAAGAAATTAGAATACATACTGATCCTTACAGCAGCCAAGAGATGTGCCACTATCTTGTGCAGGCTAGGGAGAACACTCTTAGACTTTATTTCCTTTGCATCACTCACTACATCCCACATAAAATCACATCGGGTGGTTCTATTGAGGTGGGTCTATGCTTGAGAGGGAAATGCTTCTCATTGTAGGGATGTATTACACAGCACTCTATAGAGGCATACTGGCTCTTAGTAAAAAGCAGATAGCAAAGAATTTCATGCACTAATATTCACCAGAAAATTATGATTATTACCCTTCTGGCAGGAGAGCAAGAGATGGCATTGTTCCTCAGTTCTTGTCACCTATCATTCTTTCCTACCAGCACAACATATCATCCCCTCCATGGAATCATAGAAGCATTTAGGTTGGAAAAGAACTCCAAGGTCATCAAGCCCTACCATTATTCCAGCACCATCATGTTCACCACTTAACCATCACCCAGTGTCATATCCCCACTTCTTTTAAGTACCTTCAGGGATGCTGACTCAATCACTTCCCCAAACAGCCTTCTCCAGTGCTTGCTTTCTGCTTTGGTGCAGAAATGTTTCTCATATCCAATCTAACCCTCCCCTGGCACAGCTTAAAGATGTTTACTCTTGCTCTATCACTTGCTACCTGGGAGAAAAGATCAACATCCCCCTGGCTACACCCTGCTTTTAGGGAACAATAAGGTCTCCTCTGAGCCTCTTTTTCTCCAGGCTAAACACCCCCAGATCACTCAAATGCTCCAGGACCTCATCAACATTTCCGCCTTCTCTGGACTCACTCCAATACCTCAATGTCTTTATTTTTCCAAAATAAACCTTCTCTACAGATGTTCAAAATTAACAAACTTTTCTTAAGACAGTATTAATAGAATAATGGGGTGATAGAATCACCCCATTATAAAGGGTGAGAACTCAGGAGAGCCTCATACCTGACAGGTACTGCTGTCAGGGCATATGGGGGGGACCGATTACCTTATCTACATTTTCCATAGCTACAAGTGACTCTGACATATTTAAAAGCTTAGATGATCCTACTTTATTTCCTTTACAAAGCTTTTTTGCCCACTGAAAAATTTTATTCCAAATGCTGAAGAAAACCTCTACTTTCCATATTTGTGATTTTTGTCTTTTAGGATTGGACTTAATATTTCATTTTTGAAGAATTTGAAGAAATATTTCTTTCAGTATGAAGAAAAGAAATGTGTTGAGAAAGTAAATGTCTTAGAGAAGTTGAAGCTGGCAGCTCAAAGCTGTCTATTTGTCACTAGCTGCAGTATACAGCTGTAGAGCTCCAGGATCACACACTGCCAAGGGAACAGCAACCAATTTCAGTGCCAGGGCTGGGAGGCAAGAAGTTGGCAAGGATACCCTCCTCCTTCTATACAAATGGATACACAGGGAAGCAGGGACAGCTAGGGCTAAGTCTGAGAAGGAGGAGGAAAGGCCATTCAAGCACACAGGGCCAAAGCTCCTGAGGAAAGGTTGACATTAGAGCAGCAGAATTTGTTGATAGAAATTTTTAGCTGCTGGCTCCCGTCAGATTTAACCACATCATTTCCAGTACCAGCCTGAAGTACGCTGTCTGCATCACGACATGAACTCCTTTCCTGTCTGACAGAAAAAACATGCCTTCATTCCACCTCTTTTTAAGAGGGTGAGCTATCACAACACAAAGGTAGAAAATGGAATTTATCTATGTGGGGGTGTGATTTTCCTGTAAAAAGGCACTAAAAAGGTTACATCATTAGTCTAGAGAAAATATAAACAGGTATATGTTAGATGTGTAACAAACAATTATAAAAAGTATACTAAGTATACTAAGTGCACATTCTACAATAGTTAAAGAACACAAGGTAACTAAATGATATTGAAAGGCAGCTGGATTAAAATAGAAAGGTGTTTATATTTTACAAGATGCATAATCAGCTTGTGAAATTGATAGCAATACAATAATGGAAGAATAACTTCAGAAAATTTTAAGATTAAAATGAAGTGGATAACAAAAGTATTTTCATTGCATTTCCTCTCTTTTTCGCTCATGCTTTCCCAATGCTTTCTGAAATAACCCTTTACTAAATCTATGACTGTAGAAGAAAATATTGAAAACTACCTTTCTGAAAGCAGCTGTCAGTGAGCATTGCACGATGAGAGAAAAAGAAAGAAAGTGAAAGTCATTTAACACAGTCATCCAGAGCTGTAAACTTTGGGGAAAGAGTTGCGACATGATTTTTTCCTTATAACAATAATACTTTGAATTCATATTACTTCATAAATGAAAACAGACTAAACTACATTTCCTTTTTTTGACCACTTTTTAAAATGAGTGAATTACTTATTAAATGTGGTAAATGCATACATTTCACAGATTGGATGTATTAAATGAGAACTACCACTCTTACACAAAGTCTTAAAAAATATGAACCAGAAAACACATCATCCTTTCAACATACAGATGGTACATTTTTTATGAAATATGGTGGTTAACCTCACGTGAAATCCATCTGAGGAATGACTTAGGCTAATTCATGTATCATAGCTTTACATTTTGCTTTATTTTCAAACTGAAAGGTGGGAGAAAAATATCATCTTCACATTTCTTGATGATGTATCCTGTCAGATCTCAAGGCTTTGCATGGATTAGTACTGCCATCTTAATGAAAATGAAAATCAAACTAAAAGAGTTTAGTTCTGCATTTCCTTATGCTGTAAGCTGAACCATCAGTTTGGGTGGGTTAAACTATCAGACAAAAAATTCATTTCAAACATTTCTCATCATTCTTGCCAGGACCCCTGTTTTGAATAGGGTGCCTCTCTGGAGCAGCACTGAAAACACCCGAATGACAGTGACTCCTTGTAAATGGAAAAAATCCTTAACTTTCTACCTTTCCTCTATCCTGCAAAGGACATTGATTCACTGACCCTCTCCCCATCCTCCCTTCTTCAGCACTTTAGAAGCTTTAGCAAAGTGTTTCCTTGCAGTAATACAGGATGATGACCGTACCTCAGTGCACCATAACACCTTGTTGGTGCAGCAAGATCTCATTCCTCTAGTGAGATCCAAGAGCAGAGAACATTAGTATGGGAGAGCATACTTTAGCATAAGGTCTTTTCTGCATTCTTCCCTTTCTTCTTGTTAATAGAATGCTTTGATTGAATTTCCAAACCTCAAAACAGAGGAAATTCCAGAATTAAGGTTGGTTTTTACAGCACAGGTGCTGCGGTTGGGTATTTCCTGAACATCTGTTTTACCAAACTTTTTTTTTTTTTCTCAGTATAATTTGCAAATACTATTTATAGTGTTTGCACTAGAAGAGAAAGTCCAAACCACAGCTTTAGGCCTGGACACATTCTCTGGTTCCAGGATAAGTGGCAGGGGATGGTTTGCATCCACACAGCAAAACTTTCTTCCTTCCCCAGAAACTGCCTGCTTGAAACAGGTCCTGGCTTGTATTCTTCCTCTGAGCTCAGGCCTGGAGATCACAATGCTGGCTGGACTGAAAACATGCCAAAATGAGTGCTATAAGTTAAGCTGCAGAGACCATTGCATGCCAGTACTTGAGCTCAGGCTTGGTCTCTGTTTCATTTATTAGTGTACATATTGTCAGTAGGCTGAGGAGGAGGATCAAAAAGCAGTGGATAAAGGAAAAAGCTATTTACAGTAAAGCATAACTTCAGCCCAAGAACAAACAGGTATAAATTAACAATTAATATATTAGGCTTCAAATTAAAAGATGGTTTCCAACCATGAGATGAGTCAAATTCTAAAGTAACGTTCCCATAGAAGAGTAAGAGCAAGAAGGTTAACTCATTTTATGCTGGAAGTGGATAAAACTTCAAATCAAGGACTGAATGATGTAGTTCTTGAAGGCATGAATCTCAGCCTAGGAAGTCCTTCTACTCCTACCTATGTTTTAATCCTTGCTACAGTCCTAACACAACCAGACATTACAAAATAAAAAGGGATGACATAATATGGCTGTGAAGTCACTCTACCTGATACCATACCTCTCCCTTCCTTCAGACTAAATGGATTTTATGAAAAAAAGATGTCAATTTTTCATTGAAGAGGAAAGTCTCAGTTTTCCCTGTAAAGAGTGAATATTTACATCCAATACCACTTACACTGCATTTTGTTTCCAAATGAACCCATTTTATTGTGAAACTCCCTAGGGTTATAATTACTGTGACTAGGATGACACAGACTAATGCAAATCAAGAGATGTAGGCAACAAATCTAGGAACAGAGATATTTATTTCTCATACATTTATCACTTCCAAATTACTGGAACCAAAATGTGAATATAACAAGGAGCTACTTAATTATGGTACAAATTATAAACTGCTGTTTTCTTTGGAAAAAGAATTGTACAAGCAAAGTAACACCTTTTTTTGAGCTTGTATCGCCATAATTTATACATTATGCATGATCTTATGAGAGACATAAAACATGAATTTTAGATATAATAAGCAGTGGTTGTCCTGTCCTGTAATAAACATCTAGTTGCACTGCAGTTGTTCAAGGGGATGTATCAGCTTGAACCTGACTACCTCCAACATTGCCTGGCTTGGTGATTGTAGTGCATAATTATCTTATTTTTCTCACGAATTGGAAAATAAGCAAAATGTCAAGAAAGTGAAAAATCATGTAAATGTTGGGGAAATAATGATCATTTAATACAGTACCTATAAGTCCCTGCGATTGCTGTAGGCAGTGTGTTTTACACTCTCCTTGGATATGCTCCTTGGAAGCATGAGCTGTAGTCACATTAATTACAGCACTCTGAAGGAATTGCAATCTGCAGAATACAATAACTGCTCCATTTTCATTCAACATCTCTGGGGACACCCCTCAGCAGATGGCTGGTAAACTTCAGCAAGAGAATATTTTTCAGAGTTAGAATTAATAACTGCATCTGCTGATCAGAGATTTAAGCACTGATCTCCAAAACTCCAACACAAAAAACTCTGCAAGGAAGAGCAAATAGTCCTTGTGGGCTTGGTATACCATCATTTCAGAAAAAGAAAAAAAGGTGTTGATTGTGCTCTGGTAAACTGAGCCATACTGAACACTGTTGAACAAAACCACTAGCAACTACCACAGCATGGTGTACTCAGCCTCAGGGCCTGGAAAACAGCTGATCAGTCCATCCTCAGGTATACTCCAGTCTCTTTTTGAATGCCAACAATCAGGTTTGGACAGACACCATTTATCCCTCCTGCCTCCCTCCCAAGAGAAGGAAACAGAGGCATGCCATCAGAGTCTCCCTGATCTTTCAGGAGAACACACATAAGTAATTCTTCAAAAGAGTAGTGTTTTTTAGTGCAATCCCAGATTCAGACCCCTCTTGGCATACATGTGAAGAAAACCCTGAGAGTTAAGACCAAAAAAATCTTTGAAATGCTGCTGCCCTCTGATCTTCTTGGAACTTTAGTAGCTGCAAAATTTTACACAAGTTTCAAGGAGCTTCACATTTTTGCTAACATCTGTGAACATCATGAGGGTCACCAGAAGCCAAAAGGGGATTGCCAAAGATCAAAAATCTTCAGCAGCATCAGCTTTTGCCAGGCTTTGTTCTCCAAGTATAATTTTTTTCTTAGCTGAGAATCCACCTATACCAATTGAGATCTTCAGAGGCTAAAACTGTAGCATACTGAAAGAGTAGTAGAAATAAGATTACTTGTAAGTCAGATAATGGTTACTTTTTACTATCTACAACTATATTTTTACAGGCTCTGACTGAGTTTTAGCAGCATCAGTGCAACTTCCTATTTTGGGCTTGTCTTCCTCGCCAAAAAGTTCTCTTAGTAAAACACAGTATCCTTTGCATGCTAATTAAACTGTCATGTTACTGCAAAGTAAACCTGTAAAGACACCAACAGACAGAAGCACTTTTAATCCAGTAAAAGTCCATCATTCTTTCACTCCATCATTATTTCAGACCAGGATCATACTCAAATAAACAAAGCTCACCTTCCTTCTACTGAAAACAAAGACTACACTCTAGCTTTTTCTACCTGCTTGTCTCCATATCTGCTTCTGGGCAAATAAATCTCACACACAATCATGTAACTCCAGCCTCCTTCACTGGCAATTCTTGAACAGATTTCTAATAGTTTGAAGTTCCCTGGCTCCTCTCCTATGATGTACTGCCTGCTTCTTCTTTTTCCATTTAGATGGGTTTTGGAGAAGCATCATAATGAGATACTGAGCTTGAGATACAGAACTACAAATTCTGCCACTACAATAAATAACTGAATTTCAATCCTGTTTGGTGGGTTTTTTTGGGAGTTTTTTTTTGGGTTTTTTTTTGGGGTGGGTTTTTTTTGTTTTGTTTTGGGGGGGTTTTTTTGTTTTTTTGTTTTTTTTTTTTTTTCCCTTTGGAGCTATCTCTGTTCATCCAGAATATTGCATTTTTCCCCCAGCTGGTGTTAACATCTGATTAGTGAGAGATGCCCCTGCCTGAATTAAGGTACAAATGAGAACATATGCCAAAGTCATGAAGACAGATTTGATTATCAATGAATGTAAATCAGAGAGATAGAAAGAAACAGAAAAGAGGCACCAGGTGGGAGAAGAGAGAGACAGTTCAAGCAGAAGGTAGTCACTATCCATTGATCCAATCAGTGTTTCTGTTTGTCCTTCTTTACCCTGGGCTTCTCTGTGGAGGGGGTTCTGAGGGCATTCAAAACTTCACTATTTATATGTTTTAACAAGCAAAGGAATTAATATTCATTGGCTACAAAATTCTCTCATTCTATTGGTTAAATTATTCCCTCACTTCTAAAGTTATTTAGTCCCATGCTCAGTCTTTTTTTTCTGAGTAAGTGGGTTTCTTGGGTCGATGGGCTATGAGTCAGTGATTGCTACCTCCCCCTGCCAAAATTTACTTTTACCCAGTCTGAGCTGATTTCAGCACAGCTGCTGAGTTTGCTTTCCTTGTGGTCTGTAAATTCTGCATTCTTTACATCCATTATCAGTGATAGATTCTTCTCCCCCAGCCTGTTAACCTCCCTCTAGGTCTGAGAAAAACCCATCTTTTTCTTATCTCAAGTTCCCTGTGGTGGCTTAATTTACAGTCTAAATTCCAAGGATCCATGAAGGCATATTCAGGGGGATTTCAGTGGCTATTGGTGGTGACAGATGCCATCTGTCCCATAATTTGGGGTGATCTTTCTTTGGCCAGTGATATGTGTATGAGAACTTGCCTCTTTACACAGTTTGCCACAGAGGGAATTTTTGTCTGGATGCATTAACCAGGACGTCATCTCCACCAGGCCTGGAGTTTGTGCCATCCTGTTGCTTCATTCTGTGCTTATCTCACGACAAAGCCCTTCTGTGGCCCTAACAGTGTTTGAGACAGGCAACTGCGCTCTTTACGTCCTTACAGCTGCTCTGCCAACTACTCTGCCAAATGAATTATGATTTTACCATATAATAACTTAATTATCCTTAAAATCTGAGTCTGCACTAATATATTATGAAAAATCCGTTCCATGAAAACTGCTTCTTGCAAATCAATCTTTAGAGGCAGGTCATGTGAATGAAAAAAATACACCTGAATCCTCTGCTCTTATGGTACTCAATGAAATAAAAAGTGGCTCTGTAGTAGTGTAAATGTCCCTGTGGACTAAGTACTGATTGAGTCATCTGTTTACTTACTGACCAGTGATATTGAATATCAGCAGAAGTTCCCTTGTCACTTGTATACAACACAAAAGATGTATGATGCTTAGAATAAACTAACAGTCCCTTTGGTAACTGTTGAACATAAGGCTCAATTAAAAATTCAAAATATGTGCTTTGACAGAATATTAAGTATTGGTTTTGGTTGTGCTCTGAAATTAGAGTGTACGAGTTCACAATCACAGAATAACACCTAGAACATTTTGTGGTATCAAAGATAAAAGACTTCTTAAGGAGATAGTTATCCAAATGTACTTCCTCAATGTCAAAGTAATTAATGCAATTTTCTGTAAATCTTGCAAAGTTTGTCTTTTCTGTAGAAGGTCATTCCTCTACAATCATGTACTTCTGTAAATAAAACTTAAAGAAGTCTGAGGCCACCTTTTCAGTTTCTTGGCTCTTCATACCTCAATTTTAAATATAATTTTTTCAATTCTGTACATCTGATCTAGGTTAGGAATGTGTGTGCTTAGTACTCTCTGTCCTTAAAAAAAGACTGGTGAGAGGGGATTTAACTGAGCTGATGCTACAGGCCAGGTCTCTGTGCCAGCACAGCGCCCACATGCTCAGTCTGTAACCGATTAGACGGGATTAGTGTGCTGTCTTTCTAATATGCACACACTGGTGTTTGCCTTCACAGCTTAAATGGCTTCCTAGGAGAAATTTTTTCAATTTTCCAAGTTGACACAGAACACTTTTTAATCCAGCAATCTCAGCAGCTGAGGCTGGATGTGATATTGCATATTCCCAAATTCCCGCTGTTCCAGCCAGCAGCCAAGCTATCAACAGACTGAGTGCAGAGCTGAAGCTATGGAAAGCACAGCAGATATTCCATAAAATTACAGAATAAAAACACATTTAAGAGCCATTTAACATTCATTTCTCAGCTGGTAAAGATGGTGAGACTTTTCCATTCATGTTAGACTGGAAAGGCTTAATTTGCAGTTGCTGGTATTTCCATACAGGTCAAACAGTATTCCTGGTGAGCACAATCCTGCTGAATGGGTGGAACTAAATCCTGTGAAGAGCTGGGATAACTAACAGTGTTTTCCATATCTTCCCTGTGAAGGAACAGGTTTGCACAAAACTATGACAGGGCCTGTGTTCACCCCCAAGCACTTAGAAATGCAAATAAGGTAGGCCATAGAAGACAGAATGTGGTTTGCAGTTGGGCTTTGGAAAACTCCCAGTCAATGCACTAACAGTCCATGGCTAATCAGTTCTCACCTCTAGGAAATCAAAAGTTGCTACTGTGTTGGAAATGGACAAGACTAATAAATAAAAACATGCTTTCCTAGGGGATACAGACACAAGATATTAATAAGTTTAAACTATTAAATTCTGAACTTCATAGAAAAGTCTTCCCAAACCAAACTGAGTGTCAGCAGTAATACACTTGAAAATTGCAAACACAAAAGGAAGAGATGAAAAGGGCACTACTTTACTATAGTTGGGCATTAAACACAAGGGCAGGTACAAATAGTCACATTGGGAATGGAGAGAAAAGGTGCATGATGCCAGGGTGGTAAAGAAACTTAATTATGCCCAAAAGCGTTATTCACTCTGCACAGTTACCAATAACGTAATTGTAAAAATGTAACCAGGGCATCCACAAAATTTTTCCTGTCATGACTAATGGTGAACTGTGATAGAGTTCAACACAGAGAAAGACCAGAAGTGTTTTCCATAAGATAGGTAACTGCTGCGACAGACTGCTCTTTCACACTTTCCAGGCCCTCTCCCCAGGAGACTAAACTGGTCATCTGTTCCAAGGAGGAAACATGCCATAACATTTTAATTTCCTGGCCCTATTTGGTTAAATGTGTAGACAGTGAAAGGTACTTGGTTGATCACTGCTAGATGATACACAAACAGCCCTTCCAGTGAATGAGGTCCTTGATTTCTTTTGTTGTTACAGGCTTCTGCCCTTTCACTTATTATCTATTGCTTTAGCAGAAGACACTATTATTTATATGAATATAAAAGTCTGACAAATTCAGTTCAGTAATAATCATGAAATGCAAAAAAGAACCTGACAAAAAGGGAATTAATCCATCAGTACTGTCACGATGTAAAGGAAAATTATTGACCCATTTTTCTGCATTTGATGCAGAAGCAAAATGACATTAGATTTTTATCTGCAAAATTATATTAGATGTTTATCTGATGAAGTCCAAATATATAGCAAAACTGGGGATGAGTTCAAAACCTTTCCATACCCAAACAGCTCACCTTTACTTAGGCAGAAATCAAGTCTTTACAAAATTTATCATGAATTCTAGGTGAAAATTAGACTAACTTTTCTAATGAATTATCTTATTGTACACTCTGAGCATGCCTAATCTCCTTTAGGAAATGACCATTGACTGGGTCAGACTATTCTTTCCTCCTTTTAATGGTCTTTAAATTTTCACCTAGTATGGTTGTTTCAGGAGATACTAGTTCCATAAAGTGCTCTACATTCCATTTAATTCACACCCAAAATTTAATTAATATTAACCTTGGGAGCTGCCTTCTCTAAAGAGGACTCAAATTCTGTGGCTACTGCTGTGATGGATTGGCCAGAAGACACCAAGAAGTAAGTCAAGTCGCTTTTCCACACCCAACACTAATGCATTATTTACACGGGATGCAAATTGTAACAGCATGTGAAAAGACCCGCAGGATCACCTTTGAAGAAGCGTTAGGAGGCACTGCTCAACAATTTTTTCTGTGTCTGGAGCAGGTAAAGGAGTTTTTAAGCTCCAGCTGAAATGCTTATCCCAGTGCTTAACTTGCATTCACCGAGTATGGGAAAGCAGCACTGGAATGGCAATGGCAAACGCCGGGCTGCCACCTCGGCTGTGCGCGCCGCTGCAGCGGCCGCTCCGCTGGGAGCACCGGGCACCGCTGGGAGCCCCGCCAGCCCCCGAGCCCGCTGCCCTCCCCGCCGCGGGCCGAGTCGGCTCCCGGCGGCGGGTTCAGCCGGGGGGCACCCCCGCTTTTCCCCAGCGTGGGTGGGGGGACCCAACCCAAGGACTTGGCTCGGCGCCCGCAGCCTGGCTGACCTCAAATGCCGCTGCGGCGTGCGGCTTCCCCGCACTCTGCCGGAGCCCTCCGCGGGCAGGGCCGGAGCCCCCGCCCCGCTCCCCGCGCTCGGCTGGCATCGCCCGTCCCGGGCACGGCGGAAGCCCCGGCACCGGGCACCCTGTGCTCCCTGTGCATCCACCCCCCGGGGCCGGTACCCGGCGCCCCCCGCCCCGCATGCCCACACCCCCCTCCGCATCCCCGCCCGCCGCTCCCCGCGGCGGCCCGCCCGCGGCCCCGCTCCCCTCCGGCGCTGGCGAGGGGCAGGCTCGGCTTGTTCCTGCCTCCAACTCGCCCTAAGTTAACTCGGGTTTCCTCCGCCCCGCAGGGTCTGCCTGGGCTCCCGGTCCTCCGGGAGGGCGGGAGGGAGGGGAAAGGCGTGTCCTGCCTGGGCTGCCGCCGCCGCCGCTGTTGGAGGCAGATCGGAGATATAAAAGACCTGGCCGGGGGCCGGCGGTGGCTTCAGTGAGCGCGGACGCTCAGGCCGTGGGGAGGGGGCGCAGCGGGGCGCGCGGAGCGGCGGCGGGACGGGCGGAGGCAGCGCGGGGCTCGCCGTGGGCAACCCCAATGCGTGGACTATCGGCTGCTGCATTATGCTGGAGCTACAGTTCCGCTGAAGGGAGTTTGCACACGGCCGGCTGGGCTGGACTGCAGCGCTGCCGTTCCTTATGAAGAAGGCACAAGTGAGTGCGGCCGGGCGGCGGCGGCGGGGGCACCCACCTGCCCCGCGGAGCGGCGCGGAGGGGCGCGGGCCGGGGCCGCCGCCGGGCGGGGAGGGCGCGTCCGCGGGCGCGGCGGCTCCCGGGCCGTCCGGGAGATGGGGGGTACCCGCCGGGGCTGGGAGCCACTGCCGCCGGGGAACGGGCTGGGGGAGCGAGGTGAGGGGGAGGAAAAAAAAATTCCGCCCGGTCTCGCCCTCGGCGTTCCGCAGACCCTGGAAAAGTTGCAGCAAGCGGCCGGACCAGCGGCCGAGCCTTGGTGAGATCTCGGAAGGCACTGGGAAAATTGCCGTAGTAAATCAGTTGTCAGTGTTACCCTGACGAGTGCGAGAACATGAAATAATCGGGGGCGGCGGTGCGGTGGCTGCGGTTCCCGGTGTCTCCCCGCACGCCGCTCCAGCGTGCGGCGCCGGGCGGGTGCTGTGGGAACCCCGGCGCTTCGCCCTTCGTCCTCCCGCATCCCGCCGGGAAGTGCCGCTGCGGGGGCCTTGCCATTATTTCTGCAGGCTCTGTAGAGATTTCATCACTATGCTGTGCGTTTTTTAGAAGGAAGCAAGGGAGGCATGAGTGGAAAATTGTAACGAGAAATGGCTCAAGGAAACTAACAGGAGAAAGTTTAAGGCTGGACTTTGCAAGGTGCCGGTACCTTCTATCCGGGCAGACCCCAGCGAGAGCCAGGACTGCTCCAGGAGGGAACAATCCATGGACACGCACACTGCTCGCTGCCTCTGCGCTGGGGGCTTTTCCCTCCTCCTACATTTTTGCGATAGAAACGAGATACTTTTTGCCTTCGTCTATTTCTTGGCAATTGCTGGGTCACCTACACACCAGTGAAGACACTTCAGAATACAGTCACTGGAAAAGACATAAAACGTATCTTAAAAACGATCATACCAAAGTATCTTGAGTAGTTAAATATTTTTTCAAGGGATAGAAAAATTAGAAATTCTCACTTTCTGAAATATTTAAGTTTCACCTGACCAAAGCACTGGAGAATGTACCCATGTTTAAGAACTTAAAACTTGGAGACTTAATTTTTGTGATGCTAAAGTATATTGGGGTTTCATCTTAAATTATCAGCTCTGAATTTTAGCAATGTATATCCATTGCTATTATTCACATTAGATTGCTATAGATGCCTTGAACAAAGATGTTCCAGACCCTATTATACAATTATTTACATGTGCTGAATAGATTGTTAATTGTGAAGGGTCTCTTAAAGTCTGAGAGCCGTGTTTATGTGTTTACAAATCAGGATTTATGAGTGGAAGCAGTCAAGCATTTTATTACATTTGAATTGTAAACTTATAAAAGTCAACAGATTACTTTTGCAAATTTAGAGGAAAGCAGGAACAATCCCTCTCTCCCAGTAAACTGGGAAAGACAGGCAGTCTTGGCATTCAGGACCATATGGCTTGACTCAGGGGCTCACAAGCTGTAGCCTGTGGAGCAGCTTCTTGTCATGGTGGTGAAGCATCTGTCAGCCTTCAAGCAGTTATGCTTCCTGCTTTTTGGAGGCACTGACAGACTCCTAGTTCTCCAAAGGCTTGTTTCCTATATTTTAAGGAGTAGCAAACAAATGTGATACCAAACCATTAATCATTCCAAGGGGATCAGAGCAGGAAATACTTCAAGAAGACTTGCCATTAAAACCATGAAGAACCTGTGCAAAGAAAGAGAGCAAGTGAAGTGGGTACAAGAAAGAGGACTTAAGCACTTGAGGGCACTCGACACATTAAAGTAAACCTTAATCCATATGCTCTCCTGTGGCTACTTCAGTCATTGTCTAGACTGGTAACTGTCATAGTGGAAGGAACAAGGTCGGAAAACCGGGAAAGAGGTTAATATTTCTTACAATAAAATATTCTGCAATAGACATAGTACAGATAGCAAGAACCACACACTCACTGAGCCTTGCAAACACTTGGTAATGCCTGGATATTGTTTAAAATAAATCAGGGATTTTGATCTTTGGGGTAATGTTGCGGAGTGATAATATATAACTAGTGCAGCTGAAGGAGTAGCTGAGTCATACGTCAGTACAACGAAAGTGCTGAAAGAAGAGTTGTGTAGAGAACTAGACTCAATGTGAGCAAGTTGGTCCGTTTATTTAAATCATTCTTAACCTGAGAAACCACAGGAACTGCAGAAGCACATTCCCTAACAGTGTCAGTCCTAGAAGTGATGTTTATGAAACTCTGTGGTTTGATGGATACATAACCCCCCTGTTTTAAAACATACCAACACCTGGATTTTTCTTTGTAAGTCATGATTTCCTTAAAGAAGTGATTAAGCATTTAGGGTTCTGTCATACAAATCCTTTTTCAATGAGGCTATTTCCATGAATTAATCTTATTGAAGGATTACTTGGATGAGAGGATTTGTAGGCTTATATACTTAGTAATTAAAACTATTATCAGAAGTGAGTTTATGTCCTTTTGCATGCTAACATGATAACAAATAAAAGATCACTGATGTCTGGACAGCCTTTTACAATTTGAATAAACAGGGTTAGTGATATGATCTTGCAAAAACATGTGGCAGTTTTCTGATTTGCTTGTTCTTTGTGTGATTTGAAGACAATCTAAATAGGATTAAGTTACTAAGAAATATGTTGCAAAGAGGGGTCACCTATGGGGTAGCTCTGAAGACTGATAAGGTATCACAGATACATGGTTCAGGCTCTAGATCTCCTGCAGTAAGTTAGATGCACATCCTCTTAGAAACCTCAGTATTGAAAGTGTCTTAGATTTCAGCACAGCTTTCTACTTCTGAACGTGAAATTATGGGCAGTTAAATTACCATCTTAGGTTGTTCTATCTGTATGTTTGTGTCACTAAAGTGGAAGCCTCTGCAGAGATTATCGTGGACCAGTACCTGGAAAAAGAATTAGTACTTAAATTGGCATTTCTAGTCTCTTATCAGCAGGCTAAATCAGAAATGCAAATCAGATACCTGATACCTTGATGTGAGCTTGCTTTTAGGGGAAATAGAGACTTCTGATCATCAGTCTCTATTGCTCATTTTGCAACAAATGAACACTAGGAACTGGAAGACATTTGGAGCTCATGGCAGGTATAGATCTGCTGCTCATTAAATAGAAAAAGAGAATTTGCTGTAGCCAGAAAGATGCTGTGCTATTCATGTTAAGCAATGGACTAAGGTCTCTGTTCCCCTGGTTTTGCCTCTGCTCAAGGGAAGCCAGTTTGCAAGTACTGCAACTGGAAAGAACATCCTGGAATAAAGAGTCCTATGGATTCAGGGGTGGGGGAGCGTTTTGTAAGGAATGTTTAGTGATTTTTTTTTTTATTTATTTTCTTCACCTGCTTTTATTATGCATCTGCAAGTTTTTATCTCTGTGAACTATTTGGCACTTTGTCGTTTAAAGTGAGGCCAGTAACCCAGTCTTCTCCTGACCCAGTTTTGCCATTGCACTGAAATCTGTTTTTTCCCTTTATGCACTGCATGTCAGTCCTTCAGGTACGGCTCTGCAAGCTGACAGTGCCATTCTCCAGGTTTTGTTATGTGATTTAATGGTATGCTGGCTCATGTAATCACCATATTGTATGAAAGTTAAGAGTTGGCAAGATGCAGCCCTTGGCTTCGGATGGGCAATGCTCAGTATGCAGTATATAAACACAACACCCATTTATTAGAAGCAAAGGAAGGAAAAATCTCCCTACGCAATTCCATTTGAGTGTTGTGGGAGCTGACATGAAAACGAAAGTGCTTGTTCTTGCCCTGGTCTGTCTTTGGTGTGCCAAACCTGAGATTAGTCAGCCTTTTAAACACATTGTAAAACCGCTTGGTTTTTGTTAGTTGTGTTTTTCTCCATGTGTTTGTGGGAAAAGGAGATGGATGAATGTAAGGTGAGTGGCAAGGAGTAGCGCTTCTCTTTTAATTTTATTGTTTGGCCCATGTTTGTATTGTCTACCCAGTCATATGTAAACCTGCAAAACTGACTTTTTGTAAATATTACCAATGCTGAAATAACTGGCTGCAGGGAGCACATGAAATACAGATTTCTTTGCTGGATGGTTTTACTTATTGACATATGTAAATAGTGTCAGACATTTATTAGTATGTGAATGAAAACAGGAGAAAACAAAAATGGTGTTAAGTATTTTATTTTATTAAAGCTGGTAGCATGTAGAGGTCATTGATAGTATGATAATGGACACATTAATTATACTGTATGTCTGAATAAAAGCCAGTTTAGGAGTTCAGATTTATGAACATTTTGGATCACATTAGTGTAGGAAATAATTGTCATCTAATTTCCTACACTTATCTAATAACCACTGAGTGAATGATTGGTTGCTGTTTCTGTTTAAACCAGGTTTAAATTATACAAAGTAGATGAATACAGTAATGATTTTAAATCTCATTAGGAATTTTCTGCTCTATATGTGTTTTTCCATTATTGTTGCTATGTGGAGCAGACCTAATTTTGTGCGCAAGGTGAAAATAGCATCAGGTCTAGCATCAACAAGATACCACTGCAGGTATTGCCTGAAGAAGTCCCTTATGGTTCTCACTGCTTTGCAGCCATACTGTGGAGGACAATGTTTTGCAAAGTGAGGAGGTAAATGCTTAGCTTCGAGCTATTTCATTACCACTTGAAGCAACAGTAAAAGTGAGACCATGTGGTGCAGGCTTGGGGGACTGAGTGCAGGCTTCTCTGTTGCAGGGCCAATAGCTAACTGCTACTACACAGTGGTCAGTGCTCCTGGAAGGATCTCTCAAGCAGGTCTTCTGAAAGGTCACATTTCACTTACCTTCCAGCCCTAAACTTTCACTGCTGCTAAAGAACACTTGGTTATTTTTCTTTTTCTTCACTTTTGTTGCAAAACCTACTCAATGGAGAAAATCGAGTTTAGGACCCTCAAGATCATATTTAGCCCAAGCCACAAGAGCCACCCTTTCTCCCACCTCTATAACAGTCATTCACATGTATTTGTTAATGTACCAGTGAAAAATTTCTGGGAGTCCAGCTGGGTATTTCAGTCCTCTTCTACCTTCACTGTCTTCTCACTGGTTTAGGCAGCGGAGCTGGGAAGTCAGAGAGAGGTGTTGTGTCCTGGCAGCCTCAGAGCTGGGCCAGGCAGTGGGCTACACTCTTAAGCTTAGACTGATTGCTCTGCAAAGTATGCAGGTTTAGTCTGGGCTGTCACAAAAGGATGCATGCATGGTCTGCAGCAATTAACTCTGAGTTTGTGAAAAACTTTGATTCAATCCAGACTGAAAAGTTAATCTCGAAAAATTTACGTGATCACTAGAGTGAGAGAGACACACGTTCACATGTTTTCTTGGGTAGCATCCTAAGTCTCTGGGAAGCTTCTGACTATCTAGTTTATCTTGTTGAAGCTGTTCTGTTGAAGGTTTATTTGTTCAATCTTGAGGGTGGCTTACACATGAGCTAAGAATGTGGGGGAGACTATTTCAGACCACAACTCCTAATTCACAGATTGTGAATCATGCCACCGTCTGAACCTCCATCCAGAAAAATTTAAGCATTTTCAAGTCTGTCTGAAAATATCAGTCTGTCTGTCATATCTGTTCTTGTAGCTTGGCCAATCCCATGTGACTGAACCTGGCTTCAATCACCTTAAATGTCTTAGTGACAATAAACCCTTATCCAGTGTCTTATTTAGCAGGCCTTCTGCCTTTCATTTGTTCTGCTGCCATCAGCTCCAGGGACATCAGTTCACTGACAGTTAATGCCAAGAATAAATTTAGTCCAATTAGCTCTGTCATCTCTTCTTTAGATATACTTTGAGAAGTTTTTAGAAGCACCCTAAATACAGCTTTAGAGATGTGTGAAACGTATGCAGTGTATTTATTGTGAACCTAAATTCTGCATTTGCTATGGCTGGAATTGCTGTACTTGATGTAGTCAGGATGACTTGTACTGATAACCTTCCAGTGCCTTTCCTCCTAAATGAATCACACTGTTTTGTAACTTTTCTCTTGAGCTTATGCTTGCTCTGTAGCAGCAGACCAAGGTATGTCTTCCTTTTATGTTTGCAGCATGATACATCATTACTGGATGGATTCTTTGGTCTGTTTAGTAACACATGACCTCTTAATTACTTTTGGAAAAAAGTTATTCTGGCAGTATAAGTCAGACTGTAAAACCAAGTTGTGCATGTCCTGGCAATCTATCTCTGTTTAAAACACAAAACGAACTCTGTGCAAAGCATACAGCAACAAAAGAATGAACTTGATGATGTGTATATAACACATTCTGAAAATGTAGTGTAATACACTGATGTAAAAATTTAATTTAAAAGAAATTACTATAATATATTTAAACTTTAAATATTATATTAGTGTATAATACTGATATAAAATAATATATAATGTTTGATGTTGTAAAGTGCCTGTAAATGTGGAGGGTTTAAAGTGTGTAGGAAAGTTTCTTCCACCATTTCATGTTGGTCCAAAAAAATTCCCGTCTCTTTATGGAGATTTCATAATTGTATAAAATGGGAGTATGATACCAAGGTGCTGGCTTTTGTGGTCTAACTGAAGTAAGACACTAAGGAGTCAGGCATGATACATTTAAATTAATAATATGCTGTTTATATGCAAAATAATTCACTAAATGAAAAGAAGTGCTTAGAAATTTAGGGAGGTTGGAATTTAAACATGCTAATAGTCTATTGTAAAAAAGTCCTAAGTTCCAACCCTCTAATTTCCACCCTCCATTTGCTCCTTATTAAGTGAACTCAGCAAAATTTGTCTTTTGCATTAAATAGCAAGCAGACAATATTATGCATTATGTCGTTAAGCTGATACAGATCTGAATGTCAGTTCTTCCTGAGATTTGTTTTTCTTTTATTACTTTGAAGCATGCAGGAATAGGAGCATTAGTCAACCAAATGAATTTAGGAAGCTTGTATAACACTGCTTGGCACCCTCTTTCGTTTGGATTAAAAAACATGTTCCTGAATAAACAGAGCTTTTTGGTGGTTATTTTAAAAAGAAGGGAAAAAATGTATCTCCAGTATTCATAATTGGTGTCTTTTTCAAGTTACTGTGCTTCAGCAATGTGTAGATTGCATTTGTGTTCTAACAGCAAAAACTGCCAGTGCTGTATTTGACACCAGTTTAAATGATTCTGATGGGCATTGCTTTATTTTCTAGGAAATGCAAACCTTTCTTACAAACTATAAATTTAAATACTGTCACTGAAGGTGCTTTGATCTTCTGTATTATAATCCCTGGCAAAGAATGTGCCCTAGATTTGCCATGCACTCTAAAAATTCTGGCCATAATTGTAGTCTGTTCCAAACTGTTTAGATGTATTTCTTCAGTGTTTGTTCCATTAATAGTGTAATACTAGGCAGCGTTTCAAAATAAGTGAAAAACAATTTTAAAAAATTTACTCCAATCTCAAGTCAGATGATGTTCATAATACTCCATTTTCTTTTGCGTTTTTTTCCCTACCATCATAGCTCAAGGCCACATCTGAAAATGACAGCAAGTTTATCTCCTTTTCCCCTTGAGAAAGAAAAGTATCTTTATTTCTTTATGGAACTTTCCCAGACTCTGTTGTGTTTAAGTCGGTGTCCTCACCTCTGACAACAGACCTTCTGCACTTCTAGTATCCACAGTACTGCAGGTGTGTCTGTCAGCATCTTGTTTGCTCCCATACACCTTAAGCTTCATGCCCAGTGTATGTTCTCTATATTTTCTCTGGCATTTTCATTTCCCATTACCTTTTGGGGCCCACTTCAAATATTAGTCCTCTGAGTAACCTGTTGTCACTGTATTTTTTATCATCTGTAGAAACAAAGTGTCTCTTTGGACAGGATTAGAATGAATCCATTGCTCCAAGGAATATGTTGGTTTTTTTTGTTTTACAATGCTTGCAATCTATTATTACAGTTAGGAAGAGCCCTCTGAAATACTGGTCTGCCATTTCTAGAAGTGACAATGCTTTTTTTTTTCTCTGTAAAGTCAGTAATTTTCTTAATATATTAAGAAAATTCTTGTTTATAATTTTTTTTTAGAAGGAATCCATTTAGAAGTAGTTGTTATTGCTTTCCCCTTTGCCTCTCAGCTCTGTTACCTAACCAAGTGAGAAATGACTGATTTGGTGTGTTCGTTTTACTTTTTAAAAGTTCTGGTCTAATAAATTCTTTAAATAATTGAAGAGAATTTTTATCTTCTCATTCTCCTCAGTGCATTAAAAAAAAAAATCTCACATGCAGGTTTTAGGGATCAGCTCAACATTTGCCAGTAATGGTCAGATTCTCTACAGTTGGTCATTTCCCACTGTAACAGAACGTTGTTGACATTT
The DNA here is from genome assembly GCF_036417665.1 of Passer domesticus. Taxonomy (NCBI): domain Eukaryota; kingdom Metazoa; phylum Chordata; class Aves; order Passeriformes; family Passeridae; genus Passer; species Passer domesticus. The sequence goes on along the minus strand of NC_087478.1, from coordinate 40,810,968 downwards.
GCAAATGGCCTGAGACATATGTGAAGTTAATCTGCTTTTAGCCTACTAAAATCTGGTTTATTTCCATTGAAACCAGTCCATTGCATCCAAGAACACTCTTTTAGTTACTGTAGAATTAATACCTGTTAAAAATGCTATTTGTCAAACAATTATGTTCTTTTTGGCTTTATTCACTATGATGGAGTCATCTTCTTAGCATACATACTCCATTACTTATTTCAAAGTAAATGGCACAATACGTGTAAAACTGGGAAGATTTTTTTCTCCTGTAAAAATTGATAAGTGTCACTCAAGTAAACTTGCTAAAAATTGTATTAGTTATGAAAATGCATAGTAATATTACTGGAATTTTAGAGTGCAGACATTGAAAAGTATATGTTCTCAGGATATTTACACTAATCTCAACAATGGGTTATATTTTCTGTGAGATTAATTATGGAAGCCAAAGAAATTTCATAATAGGCCAGGAAAATTAATGTGTTTTCTTTAATAAGAATGATTCTAGGAAGCATTTGAGAACTAGGTGTAACAATAATCCTAGAAAACATATTATATTGTGTCAATATTTGTATGAGTTTTTCAATCAGCACATCTGTAACAAGGATGCTGTTGAACATGTGCCAAAATAATTTCCCTGCTGACAGCTGCCATTCTTTCTGATTCACATGAAAACTTCTGACCAAATGTAAAACTCTGTACTACATGTGATTTACAATTCCATTTTTTAATGAGTAACCCCTGTGAAAGTTATCAGTAAAAGTAAGGTAAAATAGCTGGTTTTTTACAAGTTTTGTGTCTTGTTGTATTGTTGCAGATGCTGTGAGAATAACTAATATTTAATCTCAGTTATTTAACTAAATTCATAATACAGTGTTACTGGTGTAAGAGTTATGTTTTATAGGCATTTGTATCTAATAGGCATTTATATTTCTTCAGAATTGTACAGATTTAGGGAGCTTTTTTCTCAGATTTTTTTCTGTCCAGTTATGTGTGCATTTCTGTAGTGTAAGCTGAATGACTTAACTGCTTTTTTGAACGTTCACCCCACAATTTCTGTGTTTTTTTTAAAGGAAAGTCACAAGTGGAGCTTCAGGTTTAAGATTAGATATTTAAAGTTCTCTCTAGTTAGCATAACTCAAACAAAAACATTGAGATATCACGTGAATGACATTGATATTAATTCTGTGGTCACAAATCTGTGATGATGAAGTTAGCTGGAGTTTATCCTGTGTCTCTTAACTGTAAGCTGAGAGCACTTGCATGTTGGTATATATCATAGTAATGTGCCTGTTCTTCCTGGACACATAGCAGAATTGTGGGGAAACACTAGAATACCAGAAACACTTTGATGGAGTTTGTTGTTGTTGGTCTATACAAATCCCAATCAAAAACAAAAACAAACAACTAAAACAAAACAAAACAAAAAAACAAACAAAAAAAAACCCACAAAAAAACCCCAAAACCCAAAAAAACCCCAAAAAAACAAAAACAAAAAAAACCCCCAAAAAACAAAACCCAAAAATCCTCTAAACCCACCTTCAAACCACCAGGATATTAAAAATACAGTTTGTGCGAAGAGATGTAAAGTTAAAGGCAGGATACAAATTGTAAGTCGGGTTAATTTTAAGGTAAAAACAAGGTGATTATAACTTCATAGAAATAGTGAGCTTGGTGTTTTTTTTCATTTTCTTAAATATATAGCACCTCTTAGCACATTAACTCTTAATTCTTGTCTTTATTAATTAATTAATTAATATGTCCAGAGTTGAAAAGAATTTTTCTTACCAGCTTGCCTCTATTGTTGCATTGCTAGCAGATCTTGCTGTATTTAATTTGCTTGGTAGAAGGCAGATGGGAACTCTGTATTAATAGAGTTTAATGAATGGAAAAGAAAAGCCCAGTTCCTGTAAAAGAAATGCATTCAATGCACAAAATATATTTGTGTTTTGAAATGGATGAACAAGGAGAAAGAATGGAAATTACTTATTTAGATTCTTAAAAAATAAAGACCTAATAAAAAACCTAAGTAGCCCCACAGTGTATCTCTCTTATCGTAACAGTTTGAGGGAAAAAAAATTAATTAGGACAGAAAGCAAAGTGTAGGAACAAGTCATTAATTTGTAACATAGCAAAAACCTAAAAGGTAATGTTCTCTAATTGTCAGTAACCTCATACAATTCAATCTGGTAATAGGGTTCACAGATTGATGACAACATGTGCAAGCTACATAAATTACTCAGGTTAATTGAAACTAAAAGAGATTCTGAGGAACTTTGTAAAGGTTTAGAGAAGATGGAGAGGAAATGGAGAACAGATGGCATGATGGCAAGTGGAGTTTGTTGTGTTGAAGAGCAAGGGGGATGCATTTTGGAAGGAATGTTTTGAACTAATTGTAACTGAATTAATAATGGCCATTTCAATTACTTCTGAAAGCTACTTACAAGCTCTTATTTATGTTCTTTTAGCAATGCTTGGTCAGGAAAATGAATGAAAAATCCCTATATTGTGCCCATAGTAGAACAAATCAGACAGCATAGCAGGATGAAGTAGGAGCAGAAAGAGAAATTTGAAAGAAGAGTGCTTTTATGAGTTTTCATCAGCCATCCTGAAAAAAGTTCTGGTTTTCCCATTGAAAAAAGAAACATAACAGAAATAGGAATCTTAAGATAGGCAAAAGCATTATAAGGGAGCAATTTGCATATGAAGAGAGACTGAAAGTTGATTGCAAGAAACTACTGAATGATATGCAGAAAGTAGTAGAAGGAATGATTGCTGGACATTACTGATCCTTTCTTGGTACAAGAATAAATAAATATTTAACAGAAGAGGCTAAAACTGGCAATGCCACCTTAACACAAAATTACCAGTCTGGAACGGTTTTTGACACTGGATATAATATGGCTTGAAATGCAGCTTGATATATGTTAGAGCAAGCCCAAGAGGTCACATCCAGAAAGGGGTATCGAAGTCTTCTCATCCTTGCTCATCTCATCTCCTCCGCTCATTCCTCAGGGATTACTTTTTGTCTCTCAGCTGAATTGGCTAGTCACTGTCATTGAATTTAGTGGCTTGCTCAGGGGTCGGGTGAATGTCAGAGGGAGGGAAGCTGCGGAGAAGGAGCCCCCTCTCAGCAGCAGGGAGCTGTTAGATGGCTTCAGACCATCTCATTAGCCTCGACTGAAGAAAAAGGGATTATAAACTTAAGTAGGTAAAACGCCATGGTTATTTCAGTTTACACTCTGTACATGAAGTGTTTTCTATCTTCTAATTCATGTAATTCTGATTAAATGTTCATATAGGCAATGTATTCTGTAAATCTGAATTATCAGGTTTCTTCAGTTTTCAGTGGGCACCAGACTAATCATGTACTGGTTTGACACTTCTTATTTTTCAAAACTTCATTGCCTTAATTGTAGAAGTCAGGTTTGGCCTAATTATAAACTCAGTTTCATATACAACCATCTGCCAAAATTACCATCTGTAACAATTCAGCCTTTAGCTTAGAGGAAAGGAAAACACTTTTAAGATACATTGTAGCTGAACTTCAATTACATGTGAAAGTAGTGACAGCTGAGATGTTTACACTGAAAGATCATTCTTTTACCATGTGACTATCAATGGTGACAAGTCAAAATTTTATGTAAAGTTGTCGCACAGCTCTAGCCATGGAAAACTAGTGGAGTTTCCATGTACCATCAATGAAAGATACACTTGTACAGCACTTCAGTGTTAGCAGGAAAAAGCACTTAAAAGTGTGTGCACTTTTAGAGGTGCATAGGAATTAAAAATATGCTTGAGTTCCTGATGCAGTAATGCAGTTGCTGAATTTTTGTGTTAAAGGAAGCATTTTGATCAGTCCCACTCCATTTTTGCCATCTTAAACTTACATTTTCCTGGAAAATCGTTACACAGGGGTTGAAATTCTTAAAATGGCCATTCTGACTATTTGCTTTCTTAAAAAAAACAGCAACATATGCCCCAGGAAATAATTTCAGAAAGAATTTTTAGAATTAACAATGACATGATGCATTTTAGTGCATCTTGAAAAAGAAATTGATGCTTGTTTTCTACTGTAGAAATATGCAGTTAGAATAATAATAACAACTAAAGTATTTTTGGCATATGAAAATGCTTTTGGTTTAGATCAAAAACCTGAAAAAAATGCAGTTGATTTTTCTTACTAATATACTAATGTAATTGCTTTAAGACAAGGCATAATGTGTTTGTAATTCCAGCTTGCTGAGGTAAATGGCTTATTGGCTGCCCAGTGCTTACGTTGTCTTGCAAGCATACTTAAATGTTTTGAAGATTAGTTTCTAATTTGATGTGTCTCTTACCTGATTTGTCTGCAGTCTCACAAGCTTCAAGGCATTTGAGAATAATCTCATACATTGGTCTATTGCTTTGAATAAATATTCTTTTCACAAAAAAAAATGTAGATCCATTCTTAATGTACATATATTCTAATAACAGTGTAAGTGTAATGTATCCTTTTACAGATCATTACCTTATAGCTAAATTGTTCGCTTTGGTTTTGTATATATGTAGGAAGACATGCAATTCAAATTATGTAGGAAAAAAAATGTTGTCAGACATATGAAAGAACTGAGTTGAAATCAGGATTTGGAAAAAGTTATGGCATTTTGTGGGGCTTTTTTCCCAGTCAGAAAGCATTTTAAACCTGATTTTGCCATATTCTGTGTTATTTGGAAACAGCTAAGGTAAACTTGCATGATTCTCGTAAACATTTCTTGGATCACTACTAGTATGTGCAGCTCAGCTTCTCAGGTAAACTGATAAGAAGTACATATTCAAGATCTAGTTAAACTTCAGAAATGTATAGTTTTAGGGGAAGTGGAAGCCTAGCAGTGTTTATGTGATCATCTCAATGAAACTTTCTTTGGTGATTGACAAATATGGAATCATGGGTTCCAAGTTTTTGAATGGTAAGGTTTAAACTTACACATTTCCCAGGGAAATACCTTGACAGACATTATGCTGGATAATGGACAGGTAACTACTGTACCAAGAAATGCTCTGTACAAAGAACAGAGTTTTTGTTGTGACAAAGATGTTCAACATGTTGAAAGTCCTCAGGGGATTTCTTGTATCTCTTGATGAATGAAGATGAAAACTTTACAGCAAGAACAGGAGATTCAGGTTCCATTTTTCACTTTTTTGGTTTTTTAATATGCTGGCTCTTAAGCAGCTTGCCTGTAAATGCTTTTAATCTTTTGCCCTACCAAAGTATCTTACAAAAACCTTTGGCAGTTTTTGTAAAAATTGACTATGGACAATTTTTAAAATGTCCACAGGGGCTGTTTATGGGACCAGAAGCTGACTTCATTGCCTAACAACATGTTTTATTCAAAATACACAGAACATGATGTGGAAAGGATTATGTATTTTATTTAAATCTCAGACTGTTTCTGGCAAACAAGGCCCTGTTTTGTTGAATAATTTTCCTAATTTATTCTTTTATGGCACAGTGACCAAGATGCTTGTAAAACATAGCATTCAATCTGTAAAGTCACGTTTCTAAATCATGAATGGCACATCATTAATAGACATTATATGAGATAAAATAAGTTTTCTGATGAAAAATAGTGAGAAGGAGTACAAATGCAGGCTTCGCTATGGAAGACCATAACTTTGCCCCATTTCTGTGGCTGAGTTGTGTAATGGCACTCTCTCGCGCTACAGGAGATCAATGTCTTCAAAATACTTTTCATCCTTGATACATGCCCCAAGGTGATAATTTAGGTTTAGAATAATGCTTATAAAAGCATCTTTTGAATTCTGAAAGAATAAATGACAGTTTTTATTACTTATATTTAAAATTTTATGTGTCACTACTGATGATAGAAGGAAACTTAAATATCTCTTACTTATTTCCCAAAAGATCCAAGATTTAATGCAGCTGTAGAGCAGAATGACCCTCTTTCATCAGTGTTGTAGTTGGTGTTGAAAACTTTCACCACAGGCCTGGCTAGCTATCTGATTTGTTTGTTGTTTTATTTTTCTAAATCTCTCTGTCCTGGTTTGAGCAGGGATAGAGGTAATTTTCTTCCTAATAGCTCGTATAGCATTGCTGTTTTGGATTTAGTAGGAGAATAATGGTGATGACATGCTGATGTTTTTAGTTGTTACTAAGTGGACCTTGCTCTAAGTCAAAGACTTCTCAGCTTCTCATGCCCTACCAGTGAGAAGGCTGGAGTGGCACAAGAATCTAGGAGGGGACATGGCCAGGGCAGGTGACCCAAACTGGCCAGAGGGATATTCCATAGCATATGGCATCATGCTCACCATGTAAACTGGGGCAAAAGCTGGCTGAGAGCCACTGCTGCTTGGGAACTGGCAGGTCAGTAGGTGGTGAGCACTGGAACTATGCATTACTAGTTTTTGTATTTTCTAATTATTTTGTTACTATTTTTACCCTTATTGTTTTCTTCTTTTTATGTCCCCTTAAACTGTCTTGATCTCAGCCTGTGGGTTTTCCCGCTTTTACTCTTCCGTTTCTCTACCAGATCCCACTGGGGAGGAAGAGGGAATGAGCAGCTGTGTAGTGCTTAGTTGCCATCTGGGGTTAAACCACAACACTCTTCAAAATACAAAATCACTTTCCTCACCAACATACATGTTACATCACAATTTGGAAAGTTCTCAGCTGGGGTTTTTGGGGGATCAAAGTGAAAACTTTTTTTATTTCCTGTTTCAAACCTTTTTAAGTTGATGCAGGTGCTGCTGTCTGGAATATATCCAAAGAAGCCAGCTTTTGTGAAAAGTAGATTGGGAATACGTTTTGTGTCAACAGTTACTTATCAATGGGAGAAACTGCTCTGACTAATGAGGAGAGATCCCATTTAAAGGTTGCCAGTCTTAGTGTTGGTTTGTTTGTCTTCATTTCAGAAGCAACACCTGGTTGGATGCTGCACCATTGTGACAGTTGTAACAATACTTAGTAAGAGTTAGGGAAATCCTATATTTATACTTTTTCACAGAGGAGAGTCTGTGAAACTAAGGTACTGTAGAAAGTAAATAAATAAAATTTGTAATCTGAGAAGAGGTAAGAGAGAAAATTTTGTTTATTTCCATGAGATTTGGGGGGAGTTTATGTTGCTTTTTTGTCATGAAGCAATGAAAGTCAAATAGACTTTTTCATTATGCATAGCCAAGACTCAAACATTAGGGTTGATTTTCATAATTACATGAAGACAACACACCAGAAAGATGGGAGTATAAATACAGAAGCAAAGGAGCAGCTTTTCCATAAGAATGCATTGTCCACTGTCACTTACAATGGACAGTACCAGGCTTTTAACCATCAGAACAGTGAAAATATGGGATAATTTCCCAGGATTCACTTCAGATCCTCTGTTGAGTTCTGAATACCTCACTACAAGGAGGACACTGAGGTGCTGGAGCGTGTCCAGAGAAGGGCAGCAGAGCTGGTGAAGGGTCTGAAGCACAAGTGTTATGAGAAACGGCTAAGGGAGGTAGGCAGCTCTTTCACCTGGAGAAAAGGAAGCTCAGGAGAGTAATAAGCTCTCTACAGTCACCTGAAAGGAGTTTGTAGCCAGGTGAGAATTGATCTCTTCTCCCATGTAATGAGCAATAGAACAAGAGGAAATAGCCTCAAGTTGTGCCACGGAGTGTTTAGATTGGACATTAGGAAAAATTTCTTCACCAACATGGTGGCCAAGCACTGGCACAGGCTGCCCAGGGAAGTGGTTGAGTTATCAACCCCAGAGGTATTTTGAAGATGTATAGATGTGATGCTTAGAGACATGATTTAGTGGTGGCAATGCTTAGTTTACAGTTGGACTTGATCTTAGAAATATTTTCCAATCTGAATGATTCTGTGACTATTCTCTCCAATTCCACTTCTCTCTTTCTATTTGGTTTTATCCAGTCCTATTAAAAATATAAGCTATCTTTTCAAAGGAGTGGGATACAAAAAAGTGTTATTGGATCCTACCTATTGCAGGAGTTACCTGAAGCCCACAGTGTCTTTGAAAACTGATACCTGCTGTGGCACAGGGCAGATAAAGTTACTGAAGAGATTTATGCTCCAAGAATACCAATCTTCTGAATGTCTGTCAAGGAGGACTGGCTAGACCTATCCCTGTATGTTGTAATTCAGGTTACTAATATAGTTTACCTTTAGTAGCAGATGATGCCAATGCCGATGCCAAAGCCATTCTGAATGGACTGCAGAGGACCACATTTGCCTGATGTTGGTCATGAGACCTTCACAATGAGAGAGGGACTGAGGAAAGCTACTGAGGTTGGATCCCATGATATTTGTCATGATAAAGCCATATCATTAATGCAAACTCTATTTCTTCACCTTATTCTGCATATTCTTGTAGACCACTAATGTAGACAGCAACTATAAAAAGTCAGGAAATGAAAAGTCTTCCAATATGTAGTACAATACTGATGTGAAAAACTGTCATCCATCAGCACTGCCGAAGCTTATACTGGTGTTGGCATATCAAAGAGCTCCAAACAGTGTCCTTTAATCACAGCTAAGCTTGTAATTGTAAATGTAATACAGTTAAGGTAGATGCTTGAAACACAGTCTCGACTATACTGGCATCTAGTTTCAGTCTGTGTTCAGCAATTAGCCTTTTGTAACGAGGTCTCATATCAAGCAGGTCAGAGAAATTAGTTCTGGATTTATATCCTTATAAAGATACAGCCTGTCAGGGATGTTATCAAAAAAATTCAGAAACAGAACAGTGTCTTTCTGAGAACGTCTTTGATTTAAAACCAAGTTGACAATTCTGTGATGCAAATTTCAAAAATCATCCCCTAGTTATATAAAAAAGTATAAAATAATTCAAAATAAAGGGGAAAAAAGAAAAGCACCTAAACTCCTTTTAATGTTGTATAAGTATTTTTTCCTGTTGTTTGCTTTCCACAGGCTTAAGCATAAACTGAAAATTCTTCAGATTAATAATGCAGGTTATTACCTAGTAAAGTTTTTGTGTATGAGAGAACATTTTTTGCTTCATACTAAGAATGATATAGAAGGGAGGACATTTTCATCATGTACATGTGTTCTGGTGTATGCCAAGTATCAAAATAGCTATTTTCACTTTTCTAGATGATTTTATTTATTTTAATTTATTTTGCCAGTGTAATAGTTCTTCCAACCCAAACAACTTATAATTTGTAGCAGATGGTAAAAATTAAAGATCCAGTACAGCATCTCTATAACAAGTCTTATTTCCTGTCCTTTACTGGTGCTTGAAAGTCCAAGAGTAAAGAAGATTGCTTGGTATATATTTTCATTATAATTCAAAAGAATATTTAATATGGTGGATTTTTTTTTATGAACTTGGCAAACAAGCAAGATCTCTGAAATAGATCTTTAGAAAAAATCTTTAATTAAGTATTTGATCTAAGAGGATGACTTTTTATTCCCTGAGGAAGACAGATCATCCACCTCCATACAGTGTGAGGAGCTTGTCCTCCCTGGAAAGATAATCTTGTATCTTATGTTTCCCTCGATTTCAAATTACTTAAAAATGCCTTTGGATCTATGCTAGAATTCCATAAGTTCACAGTAGGAAAAAAAAAAAAAAAAAAAGACATCTTCCTCTTTGAAGTTTTTGGGAGGTTTTGTTGAGTCAACTGAAGTCTGCTCTTCTGCTAATTTGTGTTTTGATTGTGCATGTATTTCGATCTCAGTGCCTTTGTTACAGGACAAGAAAGTATTGGCCTTTATCACTCTATAGATAGAAAGATGACAAAATTTCAGTATCAGTCCTGGAAGTTTGCTGTGGAATTTTGCAAGAAGTGGAAAAGAAAATCTCCCTTTTACAGTACACATGTCCTAAAAAGACTGCTAAGTGCCGGACCTCTGGGCATCCTAATAATCTCTTATTCTGATTTTATAGGAAGATTTCTTTCAAAATATAGGCATTTTAAAAATTCTTTCTTCCAACTGAAACACTTTTGTCCTTTAAATCTCCTGGCTCTTTTACTGAACTAGAATGCCACCTGATGGATTATTATCAGTAAATATTTATTCAGACGCTTTTATACGAGTTCCAGAGGCAACATTCGTGTATAATTACCTGTCTCTTGGTAACTTCACTTCCCAGTACTTGGGAACTAAACAAACTGGCTGTCATCCAGGACAACTTTGGGATGCATAGAAACTGCCTGAATCCCTGATTGTCAAGTGAGATTAAAGAGTGGACAAAATTTATTATGGATCAGATAATATTTTTAAAGAACCAGAGCTTATATTTTTAGAACAGCCAAATATTTTGCAATGGTATCCTTATAGAGATTGAAAATAAATATGTTAATTCACAAATTAAGACTTTTTTGTAGTTAATGAGTGTAATTGCAAAATACCTGAATTGCATTGATCTGCAAGGCAAACTCTCTATCAATTTACAGTTCTTGCTTATCACATTCATCTTGGTTTCAGCTGAAACACACAAACCAAACTCAGCGGGAGTTTGGATGTTCCTTACCAAGTGCAACAGTAGCACATTGGCTGGAACAGCCAGCCACATCTGTCAAGAAGAGCTGCAAGGGGTAGAGGATAATAGCAATTGGCCTGAGGTCATATGAAATGAAGTTGGCATATAGTTTTAAGCAGCTTCCTGGTTTTCCCAAGGTCTGGATGGTGGGAAAGAATGGTGTGACTCATCATTTTCTCAGCACTGTTAAGACTACATATCTTAAATTTGTCTGATTCAGGAAATAGATGTGAATAACTTGGCAAAACTAGAGAATGGTTTCTCCTTCCAGCTGAAAAATTAAAATACGGGAGAAAAAGTAGTTCTGCATTAGCACTTAACAGGTTTGGGACTACCTTTTATCCATTGACCTGAATAGAATTATTTCCAGTTCATTAAGAGTGTACTTTAGGAAGGGAACTGGCCTATAAGCATCTGAATACAATTGGCTTTGCAAAAGCAAATGGCTTGCTTTTGCACATATGGCTGGTGGAGTCCAGCAAGTGCCACTTTAACATTCTGCCACAAATGAACAGTTAGATGAAAACTCCCATTCTTGTCATTCTAGAGGAGTCCCCTGGGGACACACAAGTGAGTGTAAAGGTGCGGGGGAAGAGCTTCTAGGGCTGGGAAAGTCACAGAAAGGCAAATACAGTATTGCCACAAAAAGATCAAACAGCTATGAAAGCAGCTTGCCTGTTGAACTCATTTGAATGTAGGTAGCAATGGCACCTCTCCCTGCTTATATCTGTAGCATGAACTTGTTAATTTCCTTCCCCTTAACCCCTTGAAATACCTCATGTTATGTATTTTAGATATTATATGCAGAACTGAGTAGGAAATATACTGTGTTTTGTAAGTAACCAAATATATGGTCAAATATTTTGTGTCCAAAACATTCTAAAACTTATTTTGAAAAAGAGTGATTAGTATTTCTATAGTCTGTGTTTAAATCAAAATGCAGAAAAATAACTCTGACACTTTCTGTTGCTTACTTTTATCATCATACTCCTTACTACACATCATTGTTAAAAAAATTAAGAGTGGTATCAGTCACTAGAAAAGAATGTATCTGGATTTTGTAATCGTAACAAAGCATGGAGGGTGTGATCCAGAGACTTTTAGGTGGCTCACCCCTGCAGAGTGACTCACTGAGCTGGAGTTATGCATTTTGTTCATTGGACTGCCAAAAGATTGTTCAAGAAAACTCACAAGTTGACTGGGGAGCTTCACAGAAGTTAGGGTGCCCAGATGGAAGAGCATGTGTGAGACAAGGATACACACAGACATTCTGATGCCTGTTCAGTGAACATGTCTATTTTTCTACATATTGGCTTGACAATGTAAAATGCATAAATGTTGTGAAAAATAAGGGTCAGGAGTACCAGTGTACCCCTCATTTGCCCCTTTTAGCCAGCAACCCCTAATAGACAGGAAATCAGCTCCAGTGGTAGATGTGGCACTTGGGGACGTGGCCTTCTGGTGAATTTGGCAGTGCTGGGTTTATGGTTGGACTTGATGATCTTAGAGGTCTTTTCCAACCTAAATGAATCTATGATTCCATGGTAATTACAAGGTAGATATATCAGAGGATCACAGCTCAACTCCTGTGAGTTTGAATGACCTTGGTTGCAGGAGGTGTAACCCAGGTCTGTCACTTAGAGAGCACCCTAGGTGATCGGCTGTTGTATTTGGTGAGACTAGTGCCAGTTTTGATGGCCAGGGGGTGTGCGCTAGACTTAATCCTTAACTATGCTTTATTCAGCAGTGCTTCCTTCAGCTACTCTGAAGTAATTTCCTGGGTACTTAAGTATGGACGTGACATTGCCAGTTCCAAATGTGCTCGCCAAGTACTTCATTATTGCAGAGCTAGGTGGTCGTGAGTGGATGACTTCTTTTTCCACACTTAACTCACTTTTTCAGGGGCTTGAGCAATGTTTAGCACTTAAGCTGTATTTAGGCATGGCCATGTTGGGGATTGAAATTAGCACTGCCATTTGCAGGTGTGAAGGTGTCACTGAATACCATGTAAATGGTAATTGGATTACATTCTGTATAAATGCTCTTATTTCATTTAAAGATTTTTCTATGCTGGCAGTTAATTTCTTAATTGGTTTAAGACAGTTCTTCCACTACTTTAATTCTTTAATCTCTATCACAGCTGAATAACTAAATAGACATAGGAAAGAATTACTGTGCTTCTATGCATCTGGATGCTTTGTGGTTTAAAAAAAATAGCAGAGAAATATATTTTCTTGCTATTTACATTTTCTCTACATCTTCTAAGAAAAGAAGATTTTCAAGGCATAAGTGTGAAAATTAAGTTACCTGTCCATGACTGACCAACCTGTGTTGTCTGTGGCAGAAGTTCACAAGCTGTGTCTCAGCAAAGCAGCATATAAACACTGTCTGAGGGGCCAATATTGAAATATGTTCCTACTCCAACAGAAGTGAAAATAAATTTGGGAATCCTAGCCCAGGGTGAACATTGTTCCACATTGTCAGCTAACCTACTTCAGCTGTGGCTTGGTTGTGGTTAATTGGGTGATTTGCTCAGGAAACTGGGCTGAAAAATTCCATGGCTAATATGATTTGAATACAAGAAATTTTAAAATGGAGAACCTGTTCATCTGTGTAGTTACTACCTCTCCCTGTGCTTAAAGTTTTTTTGTGGTTTGTTATTTGCTTTTTTTTTAATGTCTTCTCCCTACTTGCGATTAAAAGTGTTATCAGGACAAACTAGATATTTGGGAATGTCCAGACTTTCCAAAGTATGGTTTATTTAGCAATGTGGTATTCCCCTTGCTGCTTTTCACTTAAGGAATTAGCTAAACATTAACATGATTGAGTATCTTTCATAGCATACTGTGCAAGAGATGCTAAACCACTCACTCAGCAGCCTTTGTCAACTCTTCAAATTATAAATGAAATGAATAAATGAAAAGGATGTTGATTTACAACTGAAAGGGTGGTCATCAACACATTGGATCACTGGCTGAGCTTCTAAAATGATGTTTACTGAAATTCTAGATTATGGCTTATAAGCAATGGTGCAAATCATTTGCAGAATAAACAAATTTGCATGCTTGAAATCTTCAGTTTTAATTATCCTTTTGAGTCTCATCATTATTTGTTTCCCCTTGCACAAACTTAAACATTCACTATTTAATAGACTGCAGAATCTAAAGACAATTGAATAATTTTAAAGCCAAAAATAGGAAGATGCACTTTGGTATAAAGGTCTGCCTCCTGTCTGCTATATATCTTCCTGCTAATAAATTATGTGTGATTAAATTCTGAGGCCAGCTTTGAAAAATCCCATGTTAACTTAGGGGTAATAAAATATGGAAATCTGTTATGAGTGCTGTGTAGGTAACTTTTATTTATGCTTAGTAAAGTATAAAATGGGCATCTCTATTTATAAAGCTATTGTTTAAGGTTCCCATTTATTCTGTCCTTGATTTAATTCAGTCTATTCAAGTTTTGCTCAAACAGCAGGTTTGGTCATTAGTAAATAACACGAAAATAGTTCAACCCTTTGATCTGTACAGTCCTTACATATAATGTGCCTGAAGGCATGCGTAATGTAAATATTTTGTAAGTGCAAATAATTAAAAGATTTTGTATAATAGACATGTTGAAACTAGCAGTATTTTGAAGGTTTTTCAGTTCCTGTTGGATGACACAGGGAGAAAATATGCAGGAAAAACCTCAAATAATCTCAAAATTTACAAATCATTTGGTTTTAATAGCAGTTATAAAATTATTATGCTTTTAAATCCCAACCATTATTTACATAGGAGAAAAAGTATTCTTATTTATTTCCATAATTATAGAATGTACAGTGATTTTAAACTTCAGAAGTACAAAAATTGACAAGGTGCATCAAAATTCTGATTTTATTTGGAGCATGCTGCTGTATTTATTAATATTACTTAGTTGATCTGCTGAAAAAGCGTGTCTAGTTAAAGAATTTTGTTGCTTTTTTGATTGTTAGACTGTTGGGTTGAACATCATCCTATGACCATGACACAGTTCAGTGAACAAATTCCATCTTTACATACTAATCAATACTGAGGAATCTAAGAAAGAAATTGTCAGTTCCTGGTTTGAACTCCATCTCCAAGGAACATGTCAGGGAAAAGTTCCTGCCAGTGCAACTGCTAATGTACTGGTTTACTCCAAAGGTTGAACTACTTGAAGGCAGTATAGTTATCACTGTAGTTATAGTATAGTTGTAGTATATAGTTGTCGTTAACTTCTTGCCTTTTTACAGCAAATAATTTCTAAATATTGTGATTGAGGAGGTAGCCTGTTAACTCGAGGTCACCTTTTGTTTCCTCTGTGATCCTGGAGCTTATGACAGAAGGGGACACATTTCTCTTGATCACTTGAAACCACTTCTTAAACAGCTTTGAGCTCTAATACACTTCAAGGAGCTCTTGAAGGTCCTTTCTAAAATGAGCAGCATCTTTGCATTTCCCCAGAGCTCAAATTGTTCATATATATATAACTGCAAAGCTTTCTGTAGCTTAAAACACAGAGATTTTGTAAGATGAGCTATTAATTATTCTCAATCCTTCACACTGGTAATTATTCTCAGTAATTATTTGTACAAATATTAAAATAAAATTATTTCTAAATGCTAGTTTTGTTGAAGCAAGAGACATTCCCAAAAGACGTTGCATATTGTAAATGTACTTTGCTCAGAATACTTTTGATTTCTTTGTGGTGTCTGAGGGTAAAGTTTAGGGTAAGGCAAGTGCAGGCTCCACTGAAATCAGCAGTCCTGGCTTGTCTCATCTTTGACAGAGCATTTCAGCTGCGTCAGTTGCTTGGATCAGAAAGCTGAAAAATAATACAGGAAAACAAAAATGGAAGTTGTCTGCCTGGTACAACTGACTAAACCCTCACTGCCAGTGCAAGAGGTAGGGAGAGGAAGCTGGATTGTCTTTTCTACCAGCAGCCCACACTGGTTTTACCTAAATATGTCAGGAAGCTGTATTCTAACAAAGCAAACGACCAGTTTTAGTTGTAGGATAGATACAAGATTTAAGAGATAAAAGATACAAGAAAGAGATTACTCATGTCATTTAACAGCTCTTTTAGCTAAAGTGCCTGACACTGTTCTGTCAAGTTTATGAAATTCCTGAGCAATCTTTATTATCATTCTTTCTTAGGCCCTCTAGATTACTATAATGATACATCTTTTTAATCTGTGATTTCTCTCTTCTTTTCCTAGAGAATTGTGTCGCTGTTGTTTCATTTGCTTTGGTCTTAAATTGAAAGGTTCGAGAGCACATGAAGGCAAGGGTGGAGGCTGGAGTTCTCTACCTGTCACACAGAACAGACGGGGCTGAGCTGTATCTTAGTTTGTGCAGAAGCAAATCCTGATCTGAGTCCTGCCCTTATGGAGGCTGAGGAGCCTGCACAGGCAAATTCCATACTTGCCGTAAATGTACACCATCATCAGCTTTTGCTGACAGCTTCAGTCAGCTGGCAGAAGAAGCTTCACAACCCGAGGCAACTTTTGATTATCCATAACTTAAATGCTTTAACATTCTGGAAATAAAGATCTGCAGCTTAAACTTGGCACAGGGCTCTGTGGGAAACCAGTGAAGCACAAGGAACAACAGAAGGCGAGGAAGTTCAGGCAGTGTAGCCAAGGAGACACCCAGGTGCATCGCAGCTAGTTATCTGGTGCTTTTCTGTGTGAGTCTCACAAGCCTGTGTAAGTACATTGCATTGCTGTTTCCAACAGGATTTAGGAGGGGAATGTAGTGCCAAAGCCAAGTTGGCACTTCTGAGAGGCCAGAGCACGTCACTTGGAGAAGATGTACTGTATTGCTGCTTGAGATGTCAGTATTTGGGCAGAGTCCAGTTGTGGGTTTGCTTGCAGTTTAAGTACTCGAAATGGCTGTGATTATGAACTTTCTCCCTTTGTCTTGATGTAGTCTGGTATAATTTTGTTCTTTATAATTTATCACATTAGAGCCACAGATCTATCAAGTAAAGGACAAGTATATAATCAATTGTATTTTCATGATAAAGAATATTGCAAGATTTATATCTTTCTCTTCTTTGTTATCTGTAAACTTTGCAAAAACCCAGCTAAGCATGATCATGTGTAAGTAACCTAATCGCTCAACACTAGGGTTTCCATTAACACTCTAAAGATAATTGCTTCCAGAAAAGATCAATTAAGTGCATTTTTGTGGATTCCTGCCATGAAGATGATACTGTAATGGTACAAGTATGCCTTCATGAAGGATAAATAGTATTGGTGCCTCTAGACAACGCATATGAGAAACATTACTACAATCTCTTGTTACTTCGTATTTGGCTATTGCTTACTTGGGGTTTCTGTTTATTTTTTTCTTTTTTTGCTAAACAGACTTGGATTATCACTTGCTTTTGTCTTCAACTCCTCCTACTTAATCCTCTTGTCAAAGCCCAGAGTTCCTGCGGGAATCCAGTCACAGATGATGTGAATGACATTGCAAAATTGGTAAGTACCTTTTATTTTATGTTATTCCGTATGTTAAAAAAATAGTGTCTAAGGGCACTTACATTTCTAAGCAAAGTTATTAAGTCTGTATTGGAACTAGGGGAATATTAAAAGAAAATCCATCAACATCTGTCACTTGAACAAAACCATTTTTTGCAGTGAAAGTAGTTCTAGTGTTAATTGAAGAGATTACCTTGACCAAAATGGAGTGTATGTATATATGTAGTTTCCTGACTCCAAACTTCAGTCAAAATTGCCAAAAATCTTTATTTCCTCAAACATTCTTTCAGAGCAGATTGTTCCCCATGCAGATGAAAGATTATTGTCTTTGTGTTACTGACTTGCATGGAGCAGACCGGCAGCAAACAGCTGAATTGAAGCAGAATTCTTTACCTCGGGTACATGAAAGACAAGTGCCATATATAAAAATAGAGTGATATTAGACATTGTTGTAGCAATCAAAGCAGTAACAATTTAACAGGTTTTGCAGTCTTTGGCTGCGAGTGGGTTACACGCATTATATGTTTCTCTGCTTGCTGCACCCAGAAGTTTAAGTCTGAAGGACTCACAGCTTCATATAAAAACTAAATTAATTTAAGGAAGTTTTAACTGTTGCTGAATTTACCACTGCATTAACCTGAAAAACAGCATCTGCTTGTGAAGTCAATTGGTGTTTAGCTCCAGTGAAGTTAATAATTATGCTATTTTGCAGTAGTGCAGGATATAACACTGAAGTTTCTAAGAAATAATATATACTGAACTCTTGGCAAGCCTATCTACATCTGTGTATTGAATCCAGCTGAAAATTGTGGCTTCATTGTGGGAAAAAAGTTGCAACATCAGTGTTATTATTATCAAATACTTATATTAAAACCCCTAGCATTGGCTGCCTGTGCAGTGTTCTTAATTTGTTTTCTTTGGTCCTTTTTATACACATTAGCACATAGTGTAAGTCTCTAGGTGTGCTCTATAGTCCTACTTAAATGTTTAGTGCTTCAAATTAGTTCCTTTAGGCAGAATTTTGAAGTATTGGCATATTTATTCCAGATAATATTTCATCTCTTGGAAGAGTATTAAGCTTTGATGTAAACCTGTTGAAAGCCTGCAAGAGCAACAGAATTCCTGTGAGGGCTGGTGAAATTGTGTAGTTCAGGAATAGTAATAACTTTTTTTTCAGTTATGTCTCCTGAGATCAAATACTTTAACTTTCACTTTAGTATAATCTAAACTTCAAGATTGTATAAATACAGATTACAAAAAATATGCAAGCAGCTTGAATAATCACACTGTCCAGGTTACACTGTTCTTCTGCTGCCCAGCTTGAGTAGAGTGGGGTTGGGCTAAACTTCTTTCGGCACTCGTCCATGAGGATGTTGTGTGGTTATTCTCCTGACTTAGACATATCTTTCAGATCACCATACAAATGCAAAATTGAGGTGAAGTTTCCAAGTAAATTCAAAGATACTTTGGGTTGGAGAAATAACCGAGAGATGCAGAAAGTACAAAGCCCCAGATGCATTGATTCTCTCTGTTTTGAGTTGCATGAGTTGTTCTGAGAATGTTTTGAGGAAAATCTGTCTCCCTGTTTTGTCTG
Source organism: Passer domesticus (assembly GCF_036417665.1). Lineage (NCBI taxonomy): Eukaryota > Metazoa > Chordata > Aves > Passeriformes > Passeridae > Passer > Passer domesticus. The sequence goes on along the minus strand of NC_087478.1, from coordinate 40,792,382 downwards.
TGTTAATATTTGCAGAAATAATTTCAATAAAGTCACTTGAGAATTAAAAGGATAAGATGAAAATAAGTTTAGTACCATCAGTTTAGTATAAGAACTCTTTGTTCCAATAACGTGACCAAATTGCATGGTGATCATTCTCTTTTGAAATTCTACAACATGGCAACTAGACATTGAGAACAAAATTTAAAAAATACATAATCAGGTTTGACGTACTTTTAAAACAAAACTTTGTTAGCTGGCAGTGTGAATATGAGAAGGGAAAAGCCTGCAGAGAATACTAACTGATCATACTACTTTGTAGCAAGTACAGGTTTTTTTATGCTCTATGACCTATATGTAGTACATACAAAAAGGACTCCAACATGATATTATTTAAAAGTATGGTTCAAAAGACCCGAAAACTCTTGCAAATTGAAGTAAAAATTTTGTACCATTTCTGCTTTTTGAAACACAATATACTGATTAAATTCAGTGATATTCTAATGATGTGTATCTTCAAAATTCAACCCAACCCCTCAGCCACTCCTCATATGACTCACTCTCTAGATCCCTCCCCAGCTTTGCTGCCCTTCTCTGTTGTTCCTCTTGCAGTGAGGGGCCCAGAACTGGACAAGGGACTTGAGCTGTGGCCTCAGAATTGCCAAGTACAGGGAGATAATCACTTCCCTGGTCCTGCTGGCCACAGTATTGCTGATACAGACCAGGATACCGACAGCCTTCTTGGCCACCTGGGCACAAGTTGGATCATGTTCAGCCAGCCCTCAACCCCCAGGTCCTTTTCTTCCAGGCAATCCGCAGGTCCTTTTCTTCCAGGCAGCCACTGTTCCCCTAGCTGTAGCACAGGATAGAGTTGTTGTGAGGAGTGCAGGACCTGGCACTTTGCTTTATTGAACCTCAGACAACTGGTCCCAATCGACTGATGGAGCTTGTCCATCTCCCCCTGCAGAGCCTTCTTACTTTCCAGCAGGTCAACTCTGCCACACAACTAAGTGACTGAGAGTGCTCTTGGTCACATGGTCCAGATCACCAATAAAGATAATAAATAAAATTATACTGGCTGACCCCAGTAATGAGCCCTGGGGAACACTAATCACCACCTCGTTGTGGCACCCATTCACCAGCAGTCTCTGGGCCCAGCCATCCAGAGAGTTTTTACCCAGTGAAAGGTGTACTTGCCCAAAGCATGAGCTGCCAGCTGCTCTAGGAGTATGCTGTGGGAGACAGTATCAAGGGCTCTACTGAAATCGAGGTAGACAACATCCACAGTCTGGATTTTTGTCTGCTGATTCTATTGGCTTTTAAGTAAAAGTTTTATTTCTTCACTCATCCAAATAATCTGTGCCTGTAGAACATAGGGTCTTTAATAAATATCCTTCCCTTTCACACTGAGAACAAATTGTAGCCCAGAGGATTTCACAGAAGTGTTATGTGTACAGTTATTGCTCATAGTTATTATGATGTTATCCACAAACTCTGTCACATTTGGACACAATGATATAATAGTTGTTCCTAAATGCTTTATTCTCAGCAAGACTGTCATGTTCTTTAACCCTTTTTGTCCACATTTGTGAGTATAGTCCCATCTCTGTGTGCAGTAAATGATCTGTTCAGCGGTAGTGCACAAATCCCATCACTTAAGGATACTGGCCTTTCTTCCTCCTTTCTCATCACAAATTATCAAACGTAACTAGTCTAGAGCCTAGATTCAGTTTGGCATGAATCCTCCTCAGAGGTAGAGTATGATCTCTTTCATCACAGTTTGTCTCTTTCGTCTCTTTCATGTTAGTCTGTCCTGAACCATTTCTCCTTGCTGTAAAGTTACATCACCATCTCTCCCCAGCCATTCAGGTCTTCAACAAAGGTGTGTGATTTGGCTCTTGATGCTTCACAGACCCTTCAAAGTTCACTTTTAAAACTTTCATTGTTTTTCTTGTCATAATAGGAGAAATTTTTTATAGTTCTCTGGACAAATAAGTACATTTTTCTTCCAAATTCGTGGTGGATAAAAATTCAGTCTATGAAAAATCTTTTTCTAGCTTCAGCTTCTGTAATTTTGCTCTTCTGTTTGTTCACATGCTGCTCTGACCCTTTATCTTCTACTTATTTCCTTCAAGCTGTTCCTCCTTTTTTTCCACTATCAATGGCAAGCTTCTTGGGTTTTCTTCAAAGGTACTATTAACACTGCCTGTGTTGTCATAACACATGCTGAGTTTGCCCTCAGCTTCTCCTCCTTATTTCCATGGTATCTGTTACACTGTTTGTGGTCACAGGAAAAATGCTCCTTGATGAACTCCAGGCAGATGCCCATCCTCCTCCTATGTCATGCTAAAATTCTTTGCAGTATGAATCCATATCCCTTGGATATTGGCTTTTTCTCCAGTATGTTTCCCACAGACACTATTCTACTACAGTGCACCTACAGCTTGCTAAACAGTGCCACAATTCCCTACCTAGTCTTTGTTTATTTGGTACTGGGCTTGCTCCAAGTACGCTAAACACTCTACATCACTTGTAGAAAACTCCTGAGCATGACTGTGGCTGTGTTCTCCTCAGCTTTATTGTACTGTAAGGATATGAGAACATGCCTCAGTCAAGACCTTCAGTGAATGTAGACATTAGATGTCTACTAAGCCTAAGTTATTGGAGAATAAGTAAGGCATGCTGTGCAGTGCCTGAAAATGTGGGTCATTTACCTAATCAACTTTGTTTTGAGCAATAAATTGAGGATAGATGCATGGTGTAACTTGTTCTCAGTGGTCTTAATAAGGATTTTCACTAGCACCATGCTAGACTCACACCAGAGTAAAGAATTGGAGAGAAGGAAATGCAATAACCATAAGGCTTCTGTGCATCAGTCAATGTAAGACCAAGCCAGATTGCTATCTCTTCATAAAAAAATGGCTTGTATATTCTGTAACATTAAACTTAATCATATTTAGGTAATATAATTTTGTCATATGAAGAATATATCCTAAGTAAAATTATCTTAAGAAACAAAGAACAGTTGAACAGTCATTTTTGTTTTTTAATGGTGAGAAGTTTAAGAGAGCATAATTTCATACCTATAGAGAATGAAAGTATGTAGAGAGTATTGATTCTGCGCTACTCATCACGTGACCTCCTGCTTCTTTTGTAATGAAGATGTCTGGAGGGAAGAACATTACTTGATGAGCAAATGTTCCGTATTATGAAACTGTAATTGCAGCACCTGTCAATAAAGTCTGTCCCCATTGTTCTTTTCAGCACAGTAAGTCAGCAGAAAGCTGTATTTCTGTAATTGTGCATTTGATTTTGCATAAGAATTAGGAATAAGTTGTATATATGTTTGTTAAATTTGAACATCAAAACCTACATATAAATAGAATTTTCACTGAGCTGTGCAGAATGTACAGAATATACCTACATATTTTTGTTTCATCCATTAACAAAATCTAAAATACCTCTTCTTCCATGAACTACTTCTCTAAAGCAATTTTCTTCTTTTGAATGTTGTAAACCCAAACAATAGTCAGGATTTACTGACCAGTTCCTTGTTTGAGACATGCTGTCAAATACTTTGCTTTCACATTACATCTTTGCTGTAAATATGTACTTTACACTCTCTGCCACATTTGAATTTTATTTTTAAATGGATTTAACTCTCCTGAGTGAAGGGGTTATAAAAAATGATCCAGAGTTGTTATGCTGCAAATAATCTGCCACTATGACTGTAAAAAGTGTGAAGGGAAATCGTTAGCATGTTGTCTTAAGCCAAATGATGAAGATTTTATTAACTGCTTCATTAGCAGATGAGATAGAGTGGATTGCAGAGATGAAGGACAGACAGTGTAAGCTCCTGCAGGAAAAGAAAAGCCAGGGAAGCAGTGAGAAAGAGCCGGAGAGGGACTTTTGACAAGGGCCTGTAGTGCTAAGACAATGGGGAATGGCTTTAAACTGAAAGAGGAGAAATTTAGATTAGATATAAGCAAGAAATTCTTTACTGTGAGGGTGGTGAGGCACTGGAGCAGGTTGCCCAGAGAAGTAGTGGGTGGCCCTTCCCTGGAAAAGTGTCAGGACCAAGTTGAATGGGGCTCTGAGCAACCTGGTGTAGTGGAAGATGTCCCTGTCCATGGTAGGGAGTTGGAACCAGATGGTGTGTAAGGTCCCTTCCAACTCAAACCATTCTATTATTCTATGAAAAGAAGAGGAAAAGGGTAATAAATAGAGAAAAATTCAAGGTAGAAGTTAGATCCAAAAGGAAAGTATGTTTTTTCCCATCATATGCTTCAGACTAAAAAAGAAAACACTGACAATGGAAAATTATAATTTTACTTTATTAACATACTTTATCTTTTATATGTCTGTAAAAAAATATCTGTGCTTGTCTCCTTATAATTTTCATAACAATCACAATAAAAGGAATTTTCGGGAGCAGTAGCCCTCATTTCAAAGGATGTGACTGCAGGTAGGTCATCTCTCATGTCTGCTGTTGCAATGAAAGAGTAGTTTATGGAACTCAAATCACTTTTATTCCTTTTTTCATCTCCACATCTATGTGACCATGAGCATTTTTTAAAACATGTTTAGGCTATGCAATGTTAAGAGTGCTGTATTAAACATTCAGACCTCTCTATGTCAAAAGTAATCTTACATTCCCCAGTTTGAGATTTTGTTACAGCTGGGACTATAGCACTTTCTGTTGGTTTTATATGGATTTAAAGACATAAGTCTAGATTCCCTGCTCTTAAATTTTTCTCAGCCTGTTAGGATATCTGCAATCACACACAGCCACTTAATAAGAGAAAAAATTTGTGACATTTTAATAGCAGTTCAATGCTTTTGGTTCTATACATTCCTTTGCAAGATTATCAGTTGACATTCTCTATAATAATCAAAACTGTTGCTTCTGTTTAAACCAAGGTAAGTTGTGCAGGCAGGTGTTCTGTGGCACCCCAGATTTGTCACTGTACTCATGGAGTTCAGTAGAGGAACTAATAAAAAAGCCATTCCAGAACTCAGGTGGTTTCAAGGGACAGTTGTTTTGGAGTTCTTTTCCAAACACCTTTTCTCAGGCAGGTCAGAGCCATCTTGTCATCTTCTTGTTGGAAGCCACAGCAGTCAGGCTCCCTGCAGTGAGTGGGTGTGCAGAGTCCATTCATTCCTTTCAGGATCATTTCAGCAGGTGAAAATCTAGCGGTTGGGTTTGGATCAGAGTCTTCGTGGTTAGTGTTCAACAAAATTTCAAGATACATTTCAGCAAAGCAAGGGAGCACAAAATGCAGACCTAGTATAGACATATCTTTCACTCTTACATCAGAGGCTTTACCCTATTTTCTGTGTGTGAGTTGGGAAGTCCAAGTGTGACACAAATGTAACTCCCTCACTTTGACTGAGATCCATCATTTACCAGCACAGCATCTGACATGTGGACTTCAGTCAACAAAATTTTAACAAGTTTTGTCTTAAGGCAGTGAATGTATTTCGTCTTTGACACCTTCCTCCCAGTGATCTTCATTTTTAGTAGTAAATTCAAAAATATCTTATCTGATTCACAGTCTGTCAAGGAAAGAAATATCTGAGGCTGAGCTGTTTGCTCCAGCTCTGATTGAGAAGGTGTAAGAGCTCTTGGGCACTTACATTTTTTTAACTGTGCGTGAAAAGTGCTTGAGAGACTGTGATGCCAGGAAAGTAGATTGTATACATAATGCATATCAATTCTTGTAGTGTTCATTGATATGGAACAAATTTAATCTTCCAGTGACCTTTCTTAAAGAACAGTGGTTTTGCTGGCATTGCTAAGTGTGGAATCCCTCTAGAGTGAGTATGGGAAACTTGGCACATAGAGTAGCATCTTCACTATCTGTGCTGCTTAAAGTGCTGCTAATCCTACCTCTCTAGGCATGCAAAGGAAGCTCAAAAAAAAAAAAAGAATACCTGTTAGTATGCTGTGATGCCATGATGTTTTAAAGAAAGTAATAATAGACAAAAAATTTGGATGAGGATTTAGAATAGATCTGATGCTCTAAAGAAAGAACAAATGTATTGAAATATTTTTCGGTATTTATAGCATCTTGAATCAACTCCTCAAAATGCCAGGTAAATAGAAATTAATATAGGGAATTTTAGTGGTGCTTCTGCTTTGGGAATGTGTAGGTATAAAAAAAAGAGAAGAATAAAAGAAGAAATAAAACTGATTTATGGGAGGGAATTTTTAAAGATCATTTATACAGAAACTGTTCTTAAGCTATAGGAGAAAAATAGATGCCATTGAGCTGAAAAATTGTATCTTAGCCCACATAAATTAAAAAATGGTTGGAATTCACTTATGTTTAGCTGTGTATAAGCATTGCCCTTGATAATTTCTAGAACCATAATGTTTTGAAATAACTGGTTTAATTTTTAATTGAAACAAACTTTTAATGTAAGAAACAAAACATTATTTTTTGCCCAACAAAATACTACCCATAAACTGCTCAGGGGGAAAAGAAATCCCTGTGCTGGTTGCTATAGCAGCAGAATCAAAAGCAGCCATAACAGAATGATCTTTAACCTGAAGTAGAAATGCTTTAGCACCAAAGGAGCTACATCTGTGCATATTGTTTTTGACTATGTGGATTTCAAACTAGGATGAGAAATATCAATTGATGCTTTCATTGATAGATGAAAGGTTTATTGTATCATTAAGCCTCATATTATGATGCTTTTGAGAAAATATCTCAAAAGACTGTGGATTTGTGGCAGTCCAGTGACTGTTGGACTGTTCATCTCCCAACCCAGCACATTGCCCAGATGTTCAGCCATGTCTCACAGTAGTGTTGGAACCCATCTGTGGCAGATTGTGTAGGAAAATTCAGTGGGCACCTTCTTCCACTCGTTGTCTTTACTGCAGCACACCTCATGCTCACCTACATCTGCAAAGCTGCAGCTTATGTGTGTGGAAGCTCTCCTTTGCCGCAGGACATTGCTATGATATATTGATACTGCTCAACATTCGTAAGAAGCACAATTCCAAAGTTAAAGTTGTGCTCAAGTGTTTTTCTGACCTGGTACATAACTATGCACGTGGCAGGCAAGTATTTAGGTTCAGATGCATGTTGAAGTTAGATATCACTTAAAGGAAAAAGGGCTAGGTACTTCTGGGTCCTCTAATGTCTACAGCAGAAGTTGTCATGTAGACACTTCAAGGCATTAAAAGACAGAAGGGCAGTGGAGTTTCTGCAGTAATGAAAAACATCAGATCACTTCTTCTCAACCCATTGTTGACTTTAACTTTGCTGGGAAGCTGTAGTATGATCACATCAGATCTGGGCATATTGCAGAGCTGTGGAAAGATGGTTCACTTGTGAGTAAATAAGTGTCAATAGTAGTTCCACAGGAAAGTGAGCATAAGTAAACATTTTTTGCCTGCACCTGTAAACACCTGAAAATTTGTGTTTATATTTTCTAGATTTTGTTGAATGCAGTAATGGAAATAAAGTCTTACTTCGTGGAATAAGTAATAACATTTTTATTATCTGTTTATTGTAGGTTGGAAATCTTCCAAATGATTATATGATAACCCTTAAATATGTCCCGAAGATGGATACTCTGGTATGTACAACCACTTCAGGTTATTCCCAATAAATTAGCCCACTGGAACCAGTGATGGCTGTAACATTTTTTACCTATTCCTATGTCTTAGCAAGTTGCAGTTAAATAATGTTTATTTCACTTTCCGTAAGGTTCCCAAGTATTTATTTAAAAGAAATGTAGAGAGATACCTGCAGTCCTTTAAAATTTATTTAAGTACAGGAGTTCTAGGAAAGTGTTTCTTCATATTAAATTTTTTAACTTTTTTTCTGTGAAAAGTCAAATTTTCATTGTGTTGTTATTTCATCAATATAATTTCATTATGTCAATGGAAAAATATTGCTTTCTTAAAGAAATAAGTTCTCTGTAATTGTACTTCAGAACACACTGTAGAAGTCCTTCTTGTTTCAGCCAGGGGAAATGTCACTACAGCACAACAAATACTAAGTAGCCAGTAAACAGAATTCCAAGTTCAGCAAATGGTAGCATCACTAACTAAACAAACCAGTAGAATTTCAAGCATACTTTGTGTTATTCTTTCTTTATAATCCCATATTTAATACATAGTAGTACTTTCAAATAATCATTACCTCTACATCTTAAAATTTTATGACATTTTTATTTAAAAATCATATTATTTTATTGCTCAATCTACTACATATTTTTTGTTTTCCTCAATTTAACAAAACAAAAATTGAAATATTGTATTGAAAACTTGGTTGTTGCATACATTGCAATAAAAAGGAGGAAAGGAAACAAGGTGAAAGTACAAATTGTGCTGAATGCTATATTATTTTAAGGCAAGGAAAAAAGTAAGAAAATCATGATTTTGTCAGTGAAATTGAACGACACTGTGCCTGTCTTAAAAATTAATCCTTGTACACAAACATCAGTAGCTGAAAAATATCTGCTAAATGTAAGAAGCTGTTTTCCTGTCTGTACAAAGTTTTCACTGTAAAAATCCAATTTGTATGTGATACACATATAAAATATAACCTACCCTACAACAATGTGGCAAATATAGCAATATTCCCTATTGATATTGGAAAATGATACCAGAAGCAACATTCAATCCTGAATAACAAGAAGATGGAAGAGGAAAAGGAGGCTGCAGGATAGTGAAGGGCTCTGAGTTGTGAGGTTATGAAGGGTTATGTCAGATTAGAAGTGTTTTTAAGAGTTTTGCTGGAAGCTTGAGGTTTTCACTAAAAGTTAGAGTACTTTGGAAAACCCAGTTTAATGTTGCTTCCTAAGACAGGAAAACTCTGCACAATAAATGCTATGGAAGTCAGGTACTAGGTTCCATATAAATAAAACTAATAGAAAATTTTCCATTTCTTAGAATATCTAATTTAGAGAAAAAGGAAGCAAGACTGGCTGCCACCATCCCCTGACTGCTGGGCTTTTTGAAATTCACTGATCTTGGTGTCTGACGTGATGATATTCACACCTGTGGAGGACAGCTGTAGCCTAAGTGCTGTTTCCCCAGCTTCAGCCCATTAGCTAGATGGAGGCTGTTCCCTCCACTGCACTCCTGGGGGTGTTGGCAGATGAAAAAGGCCAGGGAACCTGCTTGAGCAATGGGTCCTAGTTGTTCTCTCTTGCCTCTCTCCATGGTTCAGTTTTGAGTGCCAGTATGCAGATTCTTTTCCATTCTTTTCAGTGCTATGTCATCTTGATGCATCATATCCAGGAATTTAGACCCAGTTTACATTTACAACAAGCAGCCAAAAAATAAAAGGGAAGAAGAGAAGTTCAGAGCTGAGGCTTCCATGTTCCCTTTGCACACCACTTTCAGTCATGGTAATGGCAGGTGCAGCTCTTGGCCATATGCCTTCACAGGAGAAAGTATTCAGCAGTATTCAGATCCCACTTTGCCAAATTCCTCTCTGTGAATTTCAGGTTGTGTTATGCATACCACAGAGAGGCTTGTTGAATAAGTAGGCTTTGCTCTGGTCCATGCAAGCTGGGAAACCCATGGCTTTGCCTAAAGTAAACGCCCTTTGCTCAACTCTGAAAGGATTGAAATGGTGCTCTGCAATTTTTTTCAATAGATTTTAATCTTCAGTGCGTGCATAAAGGGGGAAGTGTACCCAAGGTAGCAAGTCCCAAATGTGGATGACTACAGGTAGGAAGGCAGGGTGAACACAAAGCAGATGGGAAGCCAGTGTAGTGCATGTAACAGGAACAGACTGACCCATCCATTAAACAGAAGGGTTGTTGCATTATGCAATAGCTCAAGGCAACTGAGTGGCTTTAAAAGTAGTCTTGTGTAGTCGAACCTGCAGGTTAAAAGGCAGAGATGACAGCAAAGGGCTGAATTCAGAAGAGGAGATAACATTCAAACTTTTACACAGAACTAGAAAGTAAAAGCCAAATGAGAGCTACCCTGAAGTACAAGGGAAATCACATTTTCAATTGTCCTGAAATGTAAATCTTGGTCAAAGTTTACACAAAATATCAGAGTAGAGCCTCCATAATGTCATATTTTTCAATTAGAGCAGTTTTATCCCTGTGTTCGGTAGGTATTGACATAGCAAATGATTGCACAGCTTGACATTACTGAAAAGAGAACTGAGCTTTTGTGAAATACAGCTTTGTAGGTCAGAACAGTTCAGTTAGTGGAGACTCCCACACGCATGCTAAACCACAGGAGCAGCAAAATAGACTCCCTGCTGGAATTGCCAAATGCTCACTAGGAGAAGCAGCAAGCTTATGCTAGTCCCTGCCAGAGGAGAATGCTCACCCACAAAACCTCAAAGGAAAAGGTTTTTGAGATTTCCAGTTCAGGGAAGCACAGTAGTTAGTTCTGTGTCAGTGCTCCCACCCCAAAGCAGAGGAAAGAAAACGTGCTGCCAGTCTTGTGGAAGTGGTGGGACATGGCACCACATACGCTGCTTGAACAGAATATGTTTCAACAAGCTTTCTCTGATTTACTTGCTCCTGTCTTCCCCCTCACCTTGTTGTTCTCAAAGGAAAGAGGGGAAGCAGACTTAAGCCAAATGCTATCCATTTTGCTTTCTGTTTCTTTCTTTTTTTAAGTCATTGTTGAGATAATTGCAAAAGGTTTTATTACTTACTTGCCACAGGTTATCATTGTGTGAGAGAGTTGTACAGAGAAGTAGAAATTCAGGTGGAGCTGAGCAATGTATTTACATTTGGTTCTCTAAGCCTAGAAGCCTAATATAGGTCTGGTTATGCTTCAGAAATGAAAAGTGTATTTTTTCTTGTCAGAAAGATTTACACATCAAAGAAGAACAACACCTGTGGATTTAATTTTTTTTTTTAAGAATCTCTATGCAGGTTTATTGAAGAAATGTAGTAAATGAGATTAAGCCTAGAAGTGTGTACATTGCCAAACATTTGCTGTGTGTTGCTGAAGGTGGATTCAGTGGGTGCTGCCTATCCGCTGGGCGGCAACTGGAAACTGGTTTAGTGATACTGAGAGTACTTAGGATTTATTGGGCCAGGATATTTGTATCTGGAAGGCTTTAATGAAACATTTTCAATATTGGAAAAATAATGTCATATATGGAATAAATTCTCATAATATTTGCTATTAAAATTTAGCTTTTATTGGGAAGGTATTTACAGGTACAAATTGCAGTTCTGACTAATGCATTACCTGTATTTTTGCTGATCATGCCATGTTAGGGATTTTCCTGGGCTGGGTGACTTTTTCCTCTATTTGACTACTGTTATTTATGTTATATATAACTAAGTAAAAGCAGTTAATGACTTCCCCTAAGACAGCAAGATGAATTACCAGGTTTCAGTCATGTGAACACCTGTACAAACTTTGTCTGCAAACTAATTGCATAGGTGTTAGTGTGTACAGTGACAGGCTGTGCAGAACACTTTTGTTATCAAAGACTCAGGAAGAAGAAAGGCTTTTAAATCTAGAAACTGTTCCAGTAATGGCATTTAGTGAAAAAGCTGAAGAGAAAGAATTAACTCAGCTAACTAGTTTAAAGTTGGATGAAAGCACACAGGGATTTCATGAAAATTTTTTATGGAATCCCTCCTGAAAAGAAATTTAAATCAAGGATCTTTGGGGTTAACTGAGTCATGTAAGGTAACAACAATAAATGAAAACTGATATTTAAAGAATTGTTAGGGCAGTAAGAATTGAAAAGAAAACAAATAGGTTAATAAAAGCATGGGCTAAGGTTCATAGTAACATGTTCCAAGGCTCAAATGCTCAACACAATGACACTTGGCATTCATTAAGAATTTAATGAAAGGATGGCATTTAACAGACAACCATAAATATGTCAGTATGAATGATAACAGAAATATTACCAAAAGGACTGAAGTGAAAATTGGTCAGATTAAATAATTGTAATTTATACTTTTGAGAGAGTTTAAATTGGAAAGAATGGTCTAATTTACTTTTGCACATTGAGATATTTAACCAGTTTTTACAAATACCTGTTATTCAATTTACATCTGTTTCTCTTTTTATCCTCTGACAGCCTAGTCACTGTTGGTTGCATTTGATGGTGCCTGAATTTTCAAGGAGTCTACATAATCTTCTCCAGAAATTTTCAGATATTCCAGATATGTCAGATGTTTTAAGCAACTATTCAATCATCAATAATCTCACAAGGATAATCAATGATCTTATGGCATGCCTTGCTTTTGATAAAAACAAGGTAATTTTATACAGAGTTTTAGCTTTTGTACTGGATATTTATTTTTTAATTTCTGTTGCACAATATTCAGAAATAGTTTAGGAATTTCCAAGGCTGTATTAGATTTGTTTTCATTTCTATTTCTGTGCATCTGAAATCCTACTTTGTTTAGAAATGCATTGAGTACACTGTGCTAACATTGGTTAATTTTTATCTCCTATTTCAAAGAAAAATGGCTTAGAAGGAATTACAGTATATACAATGGCCTGTATGCAGTTATTTAAAGTCAGAAATGCAGTCATCTTCCTTAAGATAATAAATCCATGAAGCTAGCAGAAATCTTCCTTGTGTATCCAGCTTAAATTATATATTTTGCTAGTGACCTTAATGTAAATTTAAAGATGATTTGGTTAAAGTTATTAATATACTCTTATTTATTTTTATCAGCTAAGTTATTTTTATCAGCTAAGTCCTTAGTTCTTGTAATTGCAGCTTTTCAACACCCAGAATGAATCAAATAAGTAAACACTCAGGTGCCTTTAGAGTGGAATAACTTTGTAAGCTTGCCATGTACTTGCATTGCACTGCTGTATTTAGATATTCCCTACTTTTCCATTTCAAACTGAATTATCTCCAATATTCAGTGTATATATTTTTTTTTCTTTTCTATTTTTGTCCTGATGATTCAAAACACTCAGCTGGGATGTGGTTGGGGAAGAGGAATTTTATTTTGTAGAATGGAAAAGTAAATATCCTGTAGTTCAGCAAAACAACTAGCTATTGATTTCCTTAGAGAATAATGATCTTAAGTCTAGTACTTTCACCATCAAACATAAAATAATTTTGGAGCCAAAACCTTGAGGTTTTCTTTAGGACATACTTAGACCATGTTCTTACCACTGTCCTCCTTCTTAAGAGTACAGAGTAACCCCAGGCCAAACTTGACTTGCTGACATAAAAAAAAAAGAAGAAAACCGTCAATCATCACCATGGATCTCAATCATGTTGTTTAGTCTGGCATAACAAACGTGTCTGTTAGACCTCAGAGTGACTGGGCTTCCTTGTTTATAGTTGTTTTTATTTTTAGGTCTGTTATCTGGGATCTCTGTGTGTTTCTGAGCAGTGGTGTACCCCAGCTATTGTATTCTATTCCACATTCTCTTGATGACAATACCAATGATTGTTGTGTTCATGTGTTCAGATTAAAAGACTCCTGTGAAACTTTGCAAAGTAATGTGAAATCAAGGCGGGTTTATTAATTAGGGGAATTTTAAAAAGTCTCTTGGTTTTCAGTATATCATGGGAGACTGTCTTTCATTCCTTAGCAATTTTGCAACACTGTATTAATAATTCATTTCTATTTGCAAAGCTAATTTGAAATCCTCAGATCAGAAGGCTTCTTTGTTTTATGAAGATTCTATGCAGCTAATCTGGTTGTCTGGAAGTTAAAAATATAAATTATTTTTTATTATCTTTGGGTATTCTTATCGTTTGTTGAGGTGTTGAAATGAGCTTCTCCCTTGACCTTCTTTCAAGCTGAATTCTATATTTTACTCTAGGATTTTGTAAAAGAAAATGGTCACCTTTATGAAGAAGGTCACTTCATTCCTGAGGATTTTTTTAGGCACTTCAATAGTACCATTGAGGTCTACAAAGAGTCTGCAGACAGATTGGATGAGAATGACTGCATTCTGCCTTCAACAGTAGGAACACCAGAGAATGGTAAGAGGGGTCTCCTTTTGGGGAGCAGAACCTAGGCAGATATAAATGTGTGATTTTCCTTGGATTTCAGAGATGCTAAAGATCTGACATGCCTTCATGTCACCTTTTTACTGCAAGTTAAAATAACTACTGACACTGAAGGTTGTGTTTCTGTTAGAAGTCAAGTTCTAGTGCCATCACTCCTAGATACATCATTTCTCAGTATAATCAAAATAACCTCACATTATGCTGCTCTGTTTCTATTCATCCAAAATATATCCTGAATTGTCTTTTTTACATTCTCCTTCTTATCTTCTCTTAATGCTCTATTTGGTTTTATAAGGCGGTAAAAGAGCCTAAGAGTGCACAACTGAAAGGAGAGGAAGTTAGGACAAGCTGTAAATCGCAGCAGCTTCAAGTCACCTTCAATTTAATCCCACTTTTCCTGAACAGAGAAATGTTTACTTCATTTGAACATTTTAACAAGCTCAGGTCAAGCTCCTGCAGCTCTTTCTTATCCTTCCAGTAAATGGAAGGTTTGTATTACCTTTTATTTTACTCTCTCTAGTGACACATATTTGCTTTTTAATTAGGGCAATGTGTGCAGTTGTACAGTTATGTCAGTAGTAACTAGAAGCAGATCAGTGCCATAACTTAAGAACTTGTAAGCAGTAACCACTTTTCCAGATTAGCTATTCACCAGCATCTCAGCATGTAGACACTTCTGCCTCTTAATAAAACTGCCTTTTTTGGCTTAATCCACTTTATGTACAGTCCTACAGCCAGCTCTTAAAACAGCCCTATAGTTGCATTAGAGTAGTCCTGTAGCCCATCATCCTATATACAGGGAACTGTATTTTGAGTTTCATAATTCTGACACATTCATTTTCTATTTAGATTCCAGAGTCGCTGTCACAAAAACATTTTTGTTTCCTCCTGTTGCTGCCAGCTCTCTTAGGAATGACAGCATTGGCAGTAGCGCTAGCAATAACAGTAAGTACAAGTGATTGAATATATGTCTCCATTTTGTTCTGGTAGCTGATTGTGAGAGCTCAGAGGAAAAGAATGTCATTAATTGTGCAAATTAATGGGAAGTTACATGTTCCTGATGGTGTACCATGTGTTTCTCAGCTGTCATACTGAAATGCAATGAACTTATCTAATCAAAATGTAGAGATGCTATTGAGTTACAATTATGTGACAGCAATCTACAACTTGGAGAGGGCAGGCCTCTTCGTTTTGGCTGTCATGAGGTCTCACTAGTCATATGGCCTCAGAAAATTTGGCCAGACACTTCATTTTAACTCTCAGAAAAGGAAGTTGCTCCAAATGAACAGAATAGCTATCCTAAATCGATGAGGGTGCTCATGTGAACAAAGAGGGTACCTGTACATTGCATATTGAGGGTACTGTCAATCCCAACCAAGCTTTACACTAGCCCTGAGGACAGTCCCCGTGTTTGTTTGGTGTAGTTGCAGTAGGGCCTCCTCCACAAGTCAGCATGCTTTCACTTGAGGTTAATGACAAAGTCACTATCTTTCTGGCAGGCTGTAATCTTCTCTCTGGCATACTCATGTACACCTTTCGTATCTGTCTTGATCACTTATTACAAGGCAGCTCCCTGATAAGAGTCCAGAATGGTTGCTGTAAGAGGCTCAACATTACCTATCGTGAGGTCAGAAAGGTGGCCAAAAGATTGGTATCTGAGGTGAAAGGAAACAGTGAAGTTTCAGGGGCTTTTAGTGACATCATGTACAACAAGGTGAACACTATCTGGAGCTTCCCAGGTGAACAAGAGGGGATTTTCCTTAGAGGTTCCTGAAATGGTGATCAAAGTTTAACCTTGTTGTTTCCTTGTTCTTGTTTCCCAGACATGTCAAGATGACAACATGTATCTAGCTCTCTTTACAATTTCCCCTTTTCACTTCACAAACATCTATGGTATCTGAATGTGTGGTGATGAAGTATGTGACTGGTACTCCCTGTGCTTGAGGAAATATGAGCAGAGGGGCAGCCTGATGTATTCTAGTGGGCACAATGGTAGCTTCTGTTGGTGACACAGTTGCTACTAGGCCTGAGTGTTTTCTCATGATCCTTCTCTTTGGAATGTGTAATCTAGTTACCCTCTGGGCTTTTAGCATCATGAATGCTACCTCGTAGCTGTCTGACAGCTGCTATCAGATTTGAAGCCCTTCTTGATTGCTTTCTAATTAAGAGTAGGTCTTAAGTAATCACAGCCCAGAACCCTCATAGTAGAAGGAATTAAAAAAAACCCCTCAACTTCTGGCTGCCAGCCTGAGTCTTTGGAAAAGACAAGACTTGCTGTGGTAGATTTCTTGCCAGGAGGTCACAGATCTGTCTGCAAATAACCTGATGAGCCCAGGGCCAACTCTGAGGCACTAGGAAGGGGTTAAAGTATTCATACCTGTCTCTCTCTCAGGTCTGAACATGTGATAATTTTTGCTGTCATTGCTAGAGGAAAAATATTCAGCCACAGCCTGAAGCAATGGGAATGGATCAACAAGCCAAAAGACAGACAGATTACAGGAGCAGTTCAGATGAAAGGCGTTTGACCCAGTGCAGTAACAGAAGGGCAGTGCAGTGGAGTGTGGCACCTGTGTCTGTATTGTGGAGAAGAGTGCAGAAGAAGGATTATTAATCTTGTTTTATAATTGGAACTGATAATCAAGTAGGAAAAAAGCTTAATTAAAATAATGCAGTAAATTGCTTGGCTACCATATGCTGTACAGGTGTGTTTTAACTGATTATCATTCTCTTAAGCAATTTATTGGAAAATTGGATATCAGTTAACAGCTTTATGTAGAAATTACATGAGGACTGCATGTCTGGCTGGGTCTGAGGACAGTTTGAACTCATAATCAGATTAAATTACATTAATTTGGATGCAGACTTGTTACACTGTAGTTACTCATTTGGAGGTTTTTTGGAGGGAGGGAGCTGTGGAATCTTTATTGACATCACTGTTTTATTCCCTGAAATGGCCTTTAGTGCCAATCGTACTTTTGTCTTGACTTCATTGCTGAGGAAATTTTTTGTTTTAGTTAATCCTTACCTTCTTAGGATGAATGACAGTGAATAAACCTTAGCACTTCCCCTGTGAAGACTCCCCAGCATAGCATTCCTCTGGCTTCAGTATTGTTTTCAGAAAAGCACCACTAAATTCAAATTTCAAAAAGGAAAACATTGAGAAAAGGGGAAGCCTGAAAAAAAGCATCTTCAGACACAAACTACAGTATTTTTTTTTAAATTAACCCTTTTATTTTAAACAGTTTTAAGCTGAGTTATTTTTCATTTTAATAGTTTCTAGAGCATTTAGAAACATTCAGTGTTTGCAAAAGATCCCCTCCAGATTAATATATTTTGAATCTATTAATACAGTCTGTGTAGTCAGATGTCTTGAACTGCCCCAATTCTAAATTCAACTTAGACAAGCCTGAAGTGCATCATCCAATAAAATAATTTGTGAAATATAATAGAAATTGTATATAAATTAGCTAAGTTACAGATTTTTATTCTTGATACTTTTGTTGAGTCATATTTCATGACTCCATTTTTCTTACACAGCAATAAAGTTAAACTACAATAATAGAGTAGAATCAGAGCTAAATATACACAAAAAGTCTTAGCTCAGCCAAATGAAAAATAGAACAGTTATGCTACTGTAATTGTTCTTTGAATTGTAATAGTGCTTTATTCATTCTTGTATATTGAATGTAGACTTGTAACATGTTTCTGCTTCATCTTTTCTCAAAAACAGAAAGATCTTTCCTTATTTCTCATAAAATTCTCAAAAGACTACCGCCACCACCCCAAATGTATTTAGGCTGCTTTTTTTTTTCCTCTTTGTGTTACCTGACTGTAATCCACTGAAGTTCCAATTAGCTGTTAAAGCTCCAGTCTTGCTCATATTTCTCTTCATGATTATACCACACATTGTCTAAAGAATGTAGATGAGATGGTTCCTATGTAAAGAAGAAGATTCAGGATAAGAAGTCTAGAGTCCTAATCTCTTCTTTCAGTGGTTGAAGCCATCAGATGAATTTCATGTTGCTCTGATCAAAGCTTGAACTTACTAGCTGTGACTAAAACTTCTCCTTCAATTGAATGCTATAACATTCTTTATAATTTTATTAAGAGTTCAGTGTTGCCTCCTTACATTTTTGTCTGTAATTTCCTCACAATAATTTAGCCCAATTATTTAGTACTGAGTAGCTCAAAGAGCATGTAAACACAGAGATCTCTGTAACTGTTTTTAGGAAGAAGGTCTCCTTTTTTAATTAAGCAAAAAATACCATCGTTTAATTCAGTAATTGCACAACAACTTTAAAATGTTCACCCATGGCTTAATGCAATTGGTGCTGCTTTCTGTGCCTTTGTTCCTTTGTTCCAACTTAATAGTTAATGGAAAACCCTAATGAACAGGTGAGAGCTGCTCTGCATTTTTACAGATAAGATCTTGTGGTAATTGTGTTGGAACTAAGCAGAGGTAAACTGGAAATTCCTTTGAGACATATATGGCAAAAAAAAAATAAAAAGCCAGTGCTTTCAATTATAATCACATATGGCTCAAGGTAGGAAGCGGTTCTATACCTTCATTGTGTAGTTGAGTGGCTTTTAATGTAAATATATTTTGTTTACAGCTTAACATCCCAATGTCCATGAAGACTATACATAAATCAGCATCAAATGAGTTCACTTCCTTAGGGAATCTTCCACAAGATACAGAGTGAGAGCTCTGAGAGATGCTGGCCTGCATCCACTCCCATTTTTCACTCTGCTGGATAGAGTCAGCAGTTCCTCTGGCATTGCCCAAAGTGTTCATAAAGTTATTGGTACACCTGATTCCTGCTATTCCTTCTCCTGCTCTGCCTTTACAACTGATGGGAATCAGAATCTTCCTGTGTAGCGCTCCAAAGTTTCTAACAGACAAAAGGTCCCTGTGGTAGCCAGCTTTCTTTCCTTCTCTCCATTTTCTTCATTAAGACAAGTCCTTGGGAGTTTCTCCAGACTGCAAATTCTTCAGCCTGTTCTGTTTTAAATTTTAATATAAATAAAAGGCACATGAAGAAACCTGTCATGACTCATTTCATTCTCCCCAGATCTTTCAAGAGAATTTTTTCTGGACTTGAAAGTGAAATTAAATATTCTAGTTTTGCTTGCTTTTTAAGGTAGTTATGGATGGTAGTTACTTAACTTTCAAATTAATTCATACACTGTCAGGTTGTGGAAAATCTGTTGTTATTTTTAAAAGATAGGCTAAGAAGAGCATCACAATGGGACTGTATTTAGGCTCAGCCCCTGGATTGCATGTCCCCACATGGAAAGCAATTTATAAATTCCTTTCAGTTTTCCATAGATGATTAAGAAATCATCTGCATTGGAGATAACTTTTCAGAAATCAGAATTTTCCAGTTTTAGATACTCAATTTTAAAGGGGTCTCTTCTGTTGTCTTAAATTGCATTAAGTTTGTGAAAAATACTGTTAAAAACAAAGGTACAAAATTATCACTGATTATCCTGCATGCAGAATATTTCTCTAGTAGTACATCTGAAAAACAGCATGCTTGCCATGACGTGCTGCTCAGCATTGTGGGTAGGCAGAAAGTTTTTGAGGTTATGCACTCTACCATAACATGTTATCAAACACATTATGCTCTACATGACCTGAAGAGTCTTTCCTTTGATTTTTATTTCACTTTTTAAATTTTTTTTCTGAAGTTTGCAGGGTGAAATCCAGAAAATGTAGCCATCCCCATATGATTTACATAATTTAGCTGTAAAACTCAGCAGTCTCTCACTGAGAAGGATGGCATTAGGCAAATGAGGATTCCTTTTTACTTGCTTAGAGCATAAGAGCAATATCAGAATTTTCTTCTGAGAATACAGTTTAGATAAACAACTACAGGAGAGCATTTCTAGAGTTGTTCAGGCTGGCCCCACCTACTTGATTTTGCCCAGTTTTCTTGCAGATCATCAAGATGCAAGCAAACATCCCCTGTGCCTAATCTGGGACAGAAAGCTAGAAAGGTTATGTCTCCCCAGTTAATGTCTGCACTTGGCTTTAATGTCTGAGCAGAGAGAGGCAGACTAATCACTAGGCTCTCTTTTTCAGCTGATGTTCACCTCTGTAGAACATTGTCTGCTATCTTTCCCTTCTGTAGACAGATTTCTTTCACGGGAAGCTGGTATCAGTTCTGCTTGACTGATGTTTCCTTTTAGTGGGCAGAAGCTACCAGATGTAGGTGAAACTCAAGCCCCTACAGTAAGAACCTAGACTCTGTAAACAGTGTATGAGGCACAGAGATGTATGTAGTATATGAATATATAAGATATAGACTTTATGTTGTCTTGTTATTTCTAACAATGTTGAGCCTAGAAAACACAGTTGAATTTCAAAGATAAAAAGAATATTTGTCTAAAACTTGAAAAATGTCAACAAGAAAATCTGAGAGTTGAAAATGAGTTGCTAGTTAATTATAAGAGCACTTCTTTCTAAACTAATGTATTTTCTTGGAGGCTGTTTAATAATGTACTAAACACATGTTGTTTGACCCAGAATATCATACTGTGTGTGCTTAGACATTTGCTGTTTGCATGAGTCACGCAATTTTTGAGTGCTGTCAGTTCATTTTCATTTCTGTGTATCCAATCACCTACACTTTTCCAGTGCTTATAGTTTGGTTCTTTTTCTGTAATCTGTCAATACACCCACCATTTGTGCTGCAGACACCCAGTTTGAAATGAACCAAACCTGCATGCACGACATCTAAAATACCAGTCTCCTGAGGTTCACTTTGCATTTCCAGGGGGTCCCCAGGTGATTCTGTTGGACTTTCACATCCTGAAATAACCAAAGGGACAAATTTTAGTCTCAGCATGCATACAGCTCCCAGTGACGAAATGGAATTGTTTGTGTACATAAAAGAATAGGATTGATGCTCTTCTATACAAAATGTTAAAAGCTATCAAGAAATACTTATAACTAAATAACACACTGTTAAACATCAATGTACAAGGGTTTGATCTTGCTGAAGTCAGCGGTATCTTTCCAGGAAGTTTTAGAAATGATCAAGTTTATTCTATTAAATTAACCTCTCCTGAGAGCCCTCATGTTGGTCATTGATTAGTGGCAAGGCAAAGTGCCTGCAGTCAGTGGGAGCTGCCTCATGAACTAGTGCAAATGTATGAATTGGCATATATTCTTTTCCAAATAAGTGCTTTGTGTTTCAAAGTAAAACCTGTAAAAATTAAGAAAGCCAAAACTTTGAAGTGTGGGAAAGAAATGATTCTCTACAAATGGCAAAAAGAGAATTGGTGTTGGTACTTTTCAACACTGCTGTTTCAGAAGTGGGTGGAGCATCCTTGTGGTCAGAAATTTCCTGTATGATTTTGTATGAAGTACATCTCATGTACCTTGCACTTTGAAGTATCTGTTCTGCTATTTAAGATGCTGTTATGTAGGTGGTGCATGAAAGTGCTCTTGCTAATAGTATTGCCCTGAAGACAATATAAATCTGTCTTCACTAATGAGAGTATCTTTAATTACAGATGAAGCACTTGGCTTCATTAGCAGCTCCAGCCTGCAAGGGATCAGCATAGCACTGACATCATTGCTGTCTCTCCTTATTGGCTTTATTTTGGGAGCCATATACTGGAAGGTAAGAGATACTACATATAATTGTTTACATAGTGATGCTACATTTCTTAGCTGGGGGGAGGTGAGGATAAGAGAACCATTCTGTATTTGAAAGTAAGCGACACCTCTTTTGATCTCCACTTAACTGTGACTTGCCAATGTAAATCTGTGTGTCAAGTTCTTGAATTCTACCATCAAAGTGCAAATCCTGTCTTATCAGCATGATTGCTCTCTAATTGGAAACAAAAATTGTGTGATTCACTCAATTTTCCATTTCTCCTATTGTATATTGAGAAAGAATTCTTTTGCTTTTGGCCCCTAAGCCCCTGCCTGCAATACAAAAACTTCAAGAGTAAAATTTATATCAGTAGAAGATGTATGTTAGAGGACAAGGTTTGGCCTACATTTTGCAAGAGGACTTTGATATTGAACATCTGAAGCAAATTGAAACATACAATTGTTATTTACTAAAGAAAGCTTTAGAATATTTATAGATTTAGAATATTTATATTTAGTGCATTTTCTTCCTAGAAAACACATCCCAAATCCAGACCAGAAAGTGATGAAACTACACAGTGCCATGACTACCAAGAGGAAAATGAGATAAGGTATATTGTTTCACTTAAAATTTGTATTTACAGGTATAACTTTATCTCTGAGAACTACTTCCTGTTTAGCTGTGTGACAAACACACAAAAAAACCCCCAAACACAAGGTCTTGCTGCAGAGGTAAAATATGTACTTAGAGTGTGCCATTTAAAGGACTTTCTGGTTTAAACACAGAAATTGATATGGAGGATAGTTCTGTGTACAGCATTTTATTATTGGGACTTTTTTTTTTTTGTCTGTCTTTATTCCCACTGTGAGAAACAATTGCTGAGACCTATAGGAAAACCAACAAAATTAAGTAAATGTTATTTGCTGTGTAGTGTAAAGCTAGGTTGAAGATATAGAAATAAATAGAAAGCAGTGTCTTTATGGTTGTGCTACTAAATCCTTTTAAATACCTTTTACAATAACATTTTTTATGTTCTTTCACTTTTTTACGTTCCCCGGGATACTATGTTTTCCAGTTGTTTTTGTTTTTTTTTTTTAATATTTGTGGAAAGTTAATGTGAACTCATTCAGATGCTAATAACTTCTTAAGGTCATCTCTTCCTACTTGTACACTGATTTGTCTGATTTTTAAAGAGAGAAAGTTCTGAATTAATCAAAAATATCTTAGAAATAACAATTCAAGGCTTTGAATTTCCTTGGACATGACTTAGGCAAGGAATTCTGTGAAATCCAGGAAAGGACTTAGGGACATTTTAAGTAAGAATACTTAGTCCATGCTAAAGCATTTTGAGAGTATTGTTTAACTTCATATTTAATTATGTGTGGTCAGATTTTAACTATGAATGATTTAGGGACAGATCTGATGCAGGTGGCAGAAGGATGTATCCTGTAGTGTCCTCACACTGTGTGAAATGCCTGGTGCTGCCCGTTGGTGAAGGGACAAATAGGCGAGGCTCTGATCTAGCAGTTTGGTGATAGGAGCTGAAATAGTCCATGTTTAAGCTTGCTAAAGTAATACATTCTTATTTTCTTCATATACTGTATATAGAATGGAAGGCTGTGTATTCATTTTGCCAAGTATATTAGTTTCTACAAATAGATCGTTCTGCATGTCATCCTCATAGCTGTTAAAACCTATGAAATGGAACATACGCTTTCCTTTTATCTTCAGAGAAAATACAGAACATTTTTTAATATGAAGAAAAGATGACACAGTTAAATGCAGGAGAGAGCCTTTGCAGGAACTTGAAACTGATTGCATTCTCTATCAGATGTCTTTGTAAATATATGGCATGTGTTTTGGCATACATGGCATAGATGACCATCACAAATTTCTCCTCCCTGAGAAATTAGGAATATTCATCTATAAGTAGGAAGCACTAATATCAAACATGAATTATAATTCCTCTATTTTATTCCTTTAAATTTTAACTAACTTATAAACCCTTCTATTCTATTTCCTTGGAAGGCTATTACTGAAGTTATAAAGTACCTTTTATTTTTTTTTTCCCCAGTATGTTGCAGCAAAAAGAAAAGGAACATCTACAAGTGTAGCTGTTGCTTTTTCTCCCTCAACACTGTTACTGTTTCATATACTGGTAAGTTGGTTATTGTGAGAGTTTTAGCATAGACTTAACTACTTTCAGCTGCTGCAATATAAAGTGATTCAGGGTCCATTTTCAGGAAAAAAAGAAATCTTGCTGTCATTAGGTAGAATTTAGCATTTAGTAGGTGTATAAGATTTTTAACAGCTAATTGAATTAATCCTGTATCATTAATGTAGACCTTGGATTTTAACTTGAATGCTTCAAAATTAAATTTACAAGAATTCCAGAATAAAGGACAGCTACTGCTTCTCCTTTTTGGTGTTAGAGCTGATACAGAGAAGCCTTCAGCTGTTATACTACAGATGTTTCAAAGCAAGGTGAACTAAAAAGCACAATCTGGTAAAATTAGCAGGTGAGTGTAGGAGAACAGGCCAAGTAGAGCTGAGCTTTTATATAATTGCAGCTTAGTCAGCACATTTCTGTAGTCTCTGTAGCCTTATCAGATGCATCAGTCTTACTTAATATGTAAGAGTGAGCAGCAAAGGTGAGTGAGGTTTCTCAGTTCCAGCTGTCCTCTGCAGAGCAGCACTTCTCTGGCAAGAGGCTTCTTACCACAGAAACTCTTCTATATTTAACCCATGGCATCTATGTAAGAGTCTGGAAAATTCAGACAGCGCTGAACTCTTCATTATTTATCATGAGTGGAAAGAGCAGCTTTAGAGTATAACAGACAATCTCAGTTTTGCAGTTCTTCCTGTAGCAGTTACTCTCAGGTGTTCAGTATGATTGAGTTAGCTGCAACTTGAGAGGTGTTTCATTGTCCTTAACTGCTTTGTTCTACCATATGCTCATTGAGAGGCAAAGTTGTCACTGCATTGGACAAGTTGTTCTATTTTTCCAAAGATGTAAACTCAGTTTGGTTTGTCCAGATGGCTTCAAAGGGAAGTTTGCTGCCAGAGATTGCCAATACCAAAATGCCCAAACAGTTATGTAAAACACAAGAGTGGTTCCATTACCTTAGATGATATCAATGAGCTTTTGCAGGCAAGTGTGTTCTTGCATCAGGAAAGTACATCTTATAACATTTTTCCTTCTGAGTACAGAAATCCTATGCAAGTGTTATTGAATTTATTTCCAAAATTATAAGAAAAACATGCCTATGTTGTATGTCTTTGAAAAGATCTACTGTTTAGTAATACCGAAAGGAAAACTAATCAGCAAAATCAGAATTTCTGTTTTTCTCTTCAGGCAGGTAACAGTTCCGTGTTCGCTTCATAAATGAAGCAGCTTTAAGCGCATTTGTATTCCTTCTGGAGTGACAGACTGAGTCTGCATCTGTTGTTGCTGCCCATGACTCCATAGACATGATACAGAAATGAGGACAATTTGTGTTTGATACTGTGAAATCAACACTGAATTGAACAATGACAAGAAGAGTGTGCACTTAGCAGGACTGTATCTTATGTGAATATCTACCTTGTGTGACATTTGAGGTTTTTTCATTGCATTAATACTTTCAGCTGACTCTGGCAAACAAAGTATGTCCTGGACAAAAAAAGCATCTTTCAAATGCCTCCAACAGTGTGTAATCATTGCAAGTCATAAATACTTTTGCATCCTTAATTTAAATTCTGTGTCCTCTACCTTAAATTGATGTCTTCAGATGAAGGTCTCTGAACTGACAGAAAATGCAGAAATGGTTACAGATAAGATACTCTTCAATATTGTATATAAAACTTGAAAGCAAAGTCATGCCCTGAGCTCGTGTTCTAGACTTAGACTTATAAGGAGCTGTGTTTATGACTGTCAAAGGCAGTGTGTACAGCAACACGTGGTCTCTATCGGGTGCCAGGTGGCTGGATGCCCACCCCAGAAAGCCTCAAGAATTCATCAGCGTTGGTGGTCTCTATTCAGGAGAACCAAATACTGGATGAAGACAAAGTAAACAGGAGGTGAATGTACCTCATGGAGCTTCGAAGAATTAAGTATAACTGCTGGTATGTGAACACTGGTGAAATTTCCAGTCATGCTAAGGCAAAGTAAAGAGTCTGAATTGCGTTCAAACATCACAATAAGGACAAACCCATGAAATGCATTTTAAATTCTGAAGATGCATGCCATTTATACCTTGTCTGTAAATGTATAGCATAGAAAATCCGAAAGATCCTGAGAGTGTATTTAGCTTTTACTTACATCAGCTGTAATTAATGTTTGCATTGTGTTTTAAGTGATTAGTAAGCTTTAATATCCTGGCATTCTCCACTCTTGAAAGTTAATTCTTTTGAAACAAAAGAGAAAGGCTTTGTTTCCCACCTGTCTTTTGCATCTATTACTGTTACAGTATCCATGGCATATGAACAGGACTAATGTACAGATGTGCATTTTCAAGTAAATCCTAAAAATACCATGGTAAAAGTTACAAGTGTAGTTGTGCATCTTTTCATCTTGTCTCTTCCCAGCTAATGAGTATGAATTATTTACCTGTATTAGGGGCTGTAATTCAGAAGGGTAAATGGTAAAGGCTCACATAAGGTGACAAACTGTCATCTGTCATGATACTGACCAGGTCAGCAAGAGTTTTAGTTTAAATAACTTGAAAACTTAAAAAAAAACCAAACAAAAGCCAAACAAAAACCCAACACGAACCCTTTTAAAGTTTTGCATAAAGTTGGAGTTCTCCTTAAAATGTACAGTAACTAAATTTTTTAAGAGTCCTTGTGGAAGTTTAATCCTCTGCTCAGTTTTCTGAGAACCATGCATAAAAAGAATATTTCATACATAAAATATATACGTGTGTGTGTGTGTTTCTGTGTGTATTGTTGGTAAAACTGTCTTTCAGACTTGCAGGAAGAAAAAAATCTCAGAACCTTACCATACTTGATGATGTGGCATGTAGCTACACTGTGTGGAATTTTGACCCTACCGCAATAAGGTTGAAATTTCTCATGAATTCACCGATGGAAGGATTTGATCAATCATGCAGAATTTTTATTTATACTCAAGCCCTTTTTGCACTTTCTGTTTGTCAGAAAAGGGTCTTCAAGTCCTACTCAACTGGCATAAATTAGCATAGTTCTATTAAGGATAACAGAACTTTGTTGTTTACATCACCTGAGGAACTTCTTTTAGACTAGATCAAAAGAAGCTTAGTGTCAGAATTAGGCCTTCACATTTATTCTGAAGATGCTGGAGCACTCACCAATTAATAACCAGGGTTGCTTATCACTTCTAAAAAGCAAGTGCATTCCTCAAACAATGGAATTCCCCATATAAAGCTGAGTCTCCTTTGACTCTGTGTAGTTCTTTACTCACAACGCCCTCAGACTGAGTTTCAAACTTTTTTAAAAGGTACCCTAAAAGAAATGTCAGCATGACCTACTTGATGAAAATTTGCACCTTATTGGTAATGAAGAAAATAACTGTGTATTGGTTTTGACTGAATGGAAAAGTGTCCACAGTAAATGGGAGCAATTATCCTTACACATTGTATGAAAACCTTAGATACTTCATACAATGTGCTCTTGAGGCTAGCTTATGCATTTGAGGGTTTGGGTTTTTTCCTTAGCTTCAGTAAAACAAAAATTTTGTATTTAATAATGTTCTTTGTTCACAAAATGTTCTAATGTTCACAAAAAATATTCCATTTTCTAAATGCATTATTTCCAGAAAATTAAATACTCAATAACACTTCATTTGGGTCATACTGGTGTTCCCCAAATTATACTTTGAGATTCAAAAGCATGATATTTTAGGCTTCTTAATCTTCAATACTATAGAAAATATCAGTTATGAATTGAAGCATAAAATAAATAAAAATTGACTATGACAAAATGTTCACTTTCCAGGAGCAACAACTTAAAGTAAGTCACTTTCAAATAATGTCAGACACTTTAATATTTTCTGTGGAGCAAGGTAAATTTTAAGTTATATGAGATCAGAAAGAAAGCTCATGTATACTTTTGACCTTCACATCACAAGCATTGTTCTTTGAATGTGCACAAAAGTTGTGTGACACCTGGAGTAGCAGAACTGTTCTTGGACCACATGGTTTTCTCATTCTTTGCCCTCATTTTGAGAGATCTGAATGCAAAAGAGATCTGATTGGGTGTTCTCAATCCTTTTGCAAACCAGAAGGAGACTTCTGGACATTTGGGGATACACTAGGTGGTGTGGTGCTTTGAAGTGGCATCATGAATTTACTGGAAACTTTCTGTGCCCACTGAGGAGATCTTTGGACATAGTGAGATTCTGAAAGACTACTGACTTGTGAGACATCTTTGAAATCAATGGAAATAGAGTAATGTACTCTTCAGCTGGAGATGGGGTGGCAGAAATAGACCTTTAATTGCTTCTTAATTCCTAAAGAGTTTAACTTCTAAACAGTGATCAGTTTTTCAGTCTTCTTTTTGGGTAGACAGAGCCCATGCATTAACACAGTTGGAAAATCAACACACTCCTTCTTAGAATAAATCTGGGGGAAAAAGGGGTGATTTATTTTTTCTATATAAAAGTCAACCAAATTTGGCTTTTGGATATCTGTGGCTTGGTGAGAAATGTAACATTTTTAGGTTTCCTTTGAAATAGTTGAACTTTGCATGCAATTACTAGTGGCCTTGTGAGAATAAAAAAGCAGATAGTCTTATACTGAGTGACTGTTCTACTTTAGATGTGTGTTTACTTGAATGAATTAATGGTACTTATTTCATCACAAGGTCATTTTATAAGCATACAAAATGTGCTTTACTATGGAGTATGTGTACAACCTGCACATGTTTTAGATTCTCATCTGCAGCAGCTCTCTCTGTTGCTCTATGTAATATACTGAAACTGTTCAGTACACAAAACAGAATTATTAATTTGAAAATTTAACAGTGCACATAAAATACTGATATTTTAGTTTAATTTATGTTTAAGAATTATCTAACATTTTTCAATTCATAAATCTGATTCAACTGTCTTAAATGCAGATTTACAGTAATGGCAGCATGTTGCTATTTTGTTATCAAATTAATGGAACGTGGAAACTTCAGACTCTTCAGTGATAGAGACAGATGTTTGCTGGTTGCATTATGGGCAAATTCATTTTTTTCAATGTAAATGTCAGCACAGTTTTGCATAGTTACATTCTGACTGAAGGTAATCAACAAAGTTTATAAAATGTGATGTGTATGTACATATGTGTCCACTTAAAGATAGATGTTTTCCCAGATCCTTTTTTATACCAGTTCAGATTTGGAATTTACATTATATACATATGCTTTATTGTTCTAAATAAAGATATTATGCACTGTCACATAATTAGTATATTGCATTGTGTTAGTCCCAATTAAGACATTTTTATGTCCTGTCATGATCTGAAAGAATTCTTTGTCAGAACATATGCTACTTGATGCAGACTCCTTCACTTGATGCAGACATTTCATGATGATGCACTTCTTTTGCAGAGAGTGACATTTACCAGGATCTTTCAGTAGAAACCAGAGCTTGTCCTGGAAAGGATGGCATCCTTACTTTAAGTTTTCAGCAGCTTACTACGGCTTTTCTCTAAGAAGTCTGGGATGGGATGAGTTTGGGAGGAAAAAACTGAGCTGCTCAGGGAGCTCTGGCACCTCTCCATTCCTGAAAGAGAATGAAAAGTTGCCAGCTAAAGATGAAGAGGTAAACCTGCTGAGACTTTCAGCTGCCTCAGAGAGCACTAGTGAGCCTTGGAAGGCAGAGGGGACATTGCAGTAGGCAGATACAGAGGGATTTGTAAATAAGAATAAAGTATAGACAGGACTGACAAAGAAGAGTAGAGCAGGTTTAGTGGCCTGGGACACAGGGGAACAGATTCTGGAGATGCCGGAATTTCTATGAATGAAAGCTGTGGCTGCTGATCTGGACACAGTCAGAAGTGCAGAGTTGATGGCTTGAAGAAGGCCATGAAGCAGCCCTCACTGATGGTGTAGCAGAAGTCATGCCCTGAGGAGCAGCACTGGTGGCTCAGGTGGGTCAGCAGCAGGATGGCACTCGATTCAGCTAAGGCTCCATGAGCACCATGTGACTGCAGAGTTGGAAATGAGTGTACTTCATGAGCAAGCTGCACTAATGCAACAAAAACTCTAATTTGACCTGGAATTTCAGGAAGGCAGAAGTAACAGTAGGGTACCTAGAAATGAGATGTGAGCACTCTTAGCTAACAAAACAACTCTTGCTGAAGTCAGGAGCTGGTAACTCATAATCTGGTTCAATGTCCAGATGGAGATTGGTGGTGAGGGGTGTCCTTCAAAGGTCTGTATTGGAAAGGGTAGTGTTTAATATCTTCATCAATGCCACAGACAATGGGATCACGTTCTCCCTCACCATGTTCACAGACAGCACCAAGCTGAGTGGTCCCAAATATATCTCAAGCTGCACGAACAGGAAGCATGGCCTGCAGGTTGAGGGAAGTGACTCTGGCCCTCTGCTCTGCTCCATTCTGGTGGCACTCCACCTGAAGTATTGCATCCAGCTCTGGGGCCCCAGCACACAAGAGGCATGGACCTGTTGGAGAGGGTTTAGAAGAGGGATGCAAAAATGGTTAGGGGGATGAAATATGTTCCTGTGAAGAAAGGGTGAAATGGTTTTGGCTATTTAGTTTGGAGAAGAGAAGGCTCTTCTGGTACTTAGAGAGAGCTTACAAGAAAGATAGTGGCCTTTTAGTAGGAACGATTGCAATAGGACAAAGGGCAATGGTTTTAAATCAAAAGAGGACAGATCCAGGCTAGGTATAAAGAAGGAATTTTCCAATTTTCTATAGTAAGAAAGGTGAAATACTGGAACAGGTTGTCCAGAGAAGTTCCCTGGAAGGTCAGGTTGAATAGAGCTCAGAGCAAACTGATCTAGTTGAAGGTGCCCCTGCTCATTTCAGGGGGGCTGTTCTGGATTGTCTTTAAAGTACTTCTCCAAGCCAAACTCATGTATGATTCTATGAATTGTAGCATATGCAGATGGAGTAAAGGGCAAGAGGGAAGGTCTGGGAAAATGTGCAGCCCTTCAGCCAAAGTGACACCACCATAATATTTTTGGTAGTCTGTTTTACAGTGTTTGGTGCCTTACATAATGCTGACTAACTGCACACCATCATCACTGCTTAATCTGAACCCTGCAGATTTAAATGTGCTAAAGGATTGAGAGAAATATTTACCTTCAGTTTTCCAATCTTAGTTTCTCCAAAACAATGAATATAAATATCTTGTTCAGTAGATGGAAACAAAGGCTGTCTTTGTCCAAATCCTGGACAGCATTAATAATGACATTTTCCTACATCTGTCATGCAGAAAAACAATGCTTATTGTAATAAACAACTGTTTCTTGATAGCAATATGTTTTAACAGCTTAACACTTCCATGAAATGACTGTATTTTAGATGAGCTGGATATATGCCCACTCCATATACACTCCATGCTACACTCCAGTGTAATTTTATTCCATGTTAACAAATGTGTGTTACTAAACATATTTTTTCCCAAAGCTTCTGAATGGTAATAAATAATATGTTTTCATCTTAACACGATGGGTTGTTTCAGGATTTCACACTACATTAACAGCTTATAGAACCACTTTCTTACTACTCTTCATGTAGCTGTTTATGACAATTTTTCTCCCAAAGTTCAAACGTTTTTAAAATGGATTAAGTTTCCCAATAGCTACAAAGAAGCATGTGCTAACACAATCAACTTTTATGTCATTACATACTTAAAAGGAATTATTATGTGATGGTGCATAGTGGAAAATATGGTTAAATTAAAGCAGACTGCCAAAATTGCAGAGTTCAGAAGAGAAGTTTAGCCCTCTTTTTCCCATGCTGTATCCCAAGGTAAGTTATTTCACGTAACAGGAAAAATCCCAAATGCAATTATAATTCCTCTGACTTGTGGCCCCTTCTGCAAAATTCCGCCATAAGCAAGCAGGAAGTAAAAATACAGATGCGACTTTTTCCAGACAGACATGAGCCTTAGGCTTCTGGCCAGTCACAAAATGTGAGGACAATTTTCATTCTCTTTTGACAAGATATTTTCTTGAGCTCATGGAAGAATATTCAGCTGAGATCACAAAAGCCTCTTTGTTTGTCACCAGTTCTGCTCTGCAGGATAATAGCATGATAGCAAAATTGGCCCAATTAGAGTAAAGAAGCTGCAGAGCAGAATGTATAGCTTTTGTCATTTTAAGTGACTACCACAAGTGACAAAATGTCATCTTAAAAATTTCCCCTTGTCATCTCCTACATTGTGAATGATGATTATTAGGACCCCCCAGGTTATTTAATCTGTCATGTTCTTAAAGTCAAATATTTTAGACCTTCCTTTTTCTCAGCAGTGCTGTCATCACTAACAAAACACAGAACAGCCTTCACCTTTAGAAATGACAAAAATGGGGATGTGTCTCAAAACCAATTAATAGCATCAGTGAAGGCAGAGGCATAGCATCTAAATCTTTTAAATATCATCCCCAAGAATAAAGCAATGAGTTCTTAGACGCAATTACTCCTTTGTCAGAAGTTGAGAAGAAAGTATCTCATTGACATGGTGGTACCACTTGGCAATTTTTTGTTAAGTCTTGTTTCATATTGTTCCAGAGGAATCCAATTGCCTCAGTCAAGTAAGCACTGTGTTTTCTTGATGATATTTTAAATATTCCAACCTCTGGATCAAACAAAGAGTTGTGGGAATGAAGAATGCTATTAAGTGCTATAATTGGGTACTCACTGCATTTCAAATAGAAATTTGTGCTACAGTCAGTGCTACATGGCAAAGTTTAAGTGGGGATCCTAATATACCTGTAATGTAGTGTGCACGTGTGTGGGATGAGGGGTGCTGGTGGGGGTGGAGGAGGAGGTGGTGCTTCAATGTAGCAATTTTTTTTAGCAAATCAGGTAACTTCCACAAACTTCAATCATATACCCTGAAGGAATGGCTGCATATCACAGGATCTCTTCACAAATCCAACCCTTGGCGAGAGTGAGCCTCAGGATTGCCAAGTTCCATGAACTGATCAAAAGGTTCACTGGGCATCCCACGCTGTGCTGCACTCCCCAGCCCTTGGCAGCTCAGCACCATCGCCCTTCCTGCTCCATGACTGTCTGTGCCAGACCCACACACACCTACCATGTTCCCTGGGGGTTCAGGTAATGAATCCATCTATATTTCCATATAGGCCACCAACGTTATTTCATTGAGAGCCAAAAATCTGACTCGGGGTTGCATAACTGGTCTTCTGTATTTCAACCTGAACTATAACTGGAAACTCGGCAAAGCCCCAGGTTTTCTCTCTTGCATATACACACCTTTGTGTCCTGTTATTATCCACTCCCTCCTTCAGCCCCCACCCAGACTTCCAGTGCTCTCCTGTTGAGTCATACTCAGCAATTAAAGCATCATGTATCCTGGTTGCAGTTAGCAGCCCTACCATTAGCAGTTTTTATGTGGACAGTAAACAATTGGGTTAGGATTTAGGAAGAAAACACTTCAAAATGTTTAGCAAAAGATTAGACTTCTGGGGTCAGCTATAACCAGGGTACTGCTAGTCTGACTGCAAACTGCACTGCACAGCAGTATGCGTGCCAGCTGCGAGCATGAAAATTCCCACAGTTTTCCTCAGAGGAACAAACAGTTTATGCTGAATAAATATGTCAGCTCTGTTTTCCTCTAAAAATATTTGCCCATCAGATTTTAAGATAGCAAGAGCTAGTCAATTTAATCAGATGCTTCTTTGTGCAGTCCTCTCTGATAGGGTTCCTGCTGATAAAACTTCCTGAACAAACTGACTGAAGTCTGACCTTTCCTTCTGGTGACCCTCATGTGGATGTTACTCCGACTGACTATAGCCTGCAGCCATTTTGCCAGGTTTCATCTTGCTGCATCCATCCCCACCACCTCCTGTAGCCCTTGCCTATTCAACCATGGGTCTACTAAAGCTCTGTGCTCTTCCTACCCAAAACTCCGTGTCCATTACCAAACCTTGCTGTGTTGACCAAGGTTAAGGAGCAGCACATGTCTCCAGACCAAAGACCCATTCCAACACCTTCTGTACCTTCTTACAGCCATCCAGGCCAGGCTTGCATGTTCTGACCAGTCAGACACAAAGCATATGTCCTTGGAGGCAAACACTGTCCACTGCCTCCTCACGCCACAACAGGAGGGCTGCTCTGCAGGCTGTGGGAAGACATGCAGTGCCAGTCTTTGTCTTCCATCTACCCTGATATATTTTGCACAGCAACCCAGATTCAAAGGGAGAGAGAAACATGGCCATGTACCCAGCTTGATGAGCAGGGGATTGAGAAGCTCTTTATTTCATTTTCCCTCTTTCACAGACAAATGCTTTAAGGATGTAGCTATTGCATAATAGGAGGAATATAGTCTCCTTGTGTGCAATGATGGGGCTGGGGTAGGATGGGGAGCAGGTCACTCATACCCAATATTAAAAATGAAATCAGCAAAATAAAAGCACCATTTCTAAATAAAATGTAATTATAAGCAACAATGCAGGAAGTCAGTATGACTAAATGCAGTCCAAGATTATTGTCAAATTCCCTGATGGTTTTGTAAATATCATATTTAAATATCATTACAGTGGCTTAAAAATAAACTGGAAACTTTGACTTTTATACATCAGGAAAACAAAATATCTCTGAGAAACTGTACATCAGCAGAGAAATTAAGTAGCCCTTACAAAAACGCTAATATTTTAAATTCTACTAAGTCTGTCTAGCTCTCTAAATAGTGACAAGAAAGCAACCCAAAACCTTAAATCCACTATCCAATAAACAAGTCATATACAGCATCTATGCACTCAAGAGATCAAGTTTTAGAGGTGTGAATGTCATTTAGTTTTTAGACAAAATTACTTCCAGGTTCTGGAAATCTGTGACTTCTTTGGAGGGCAGAATAAGCATAAAAGAAGAGGAGATCATAGCAAATTATTAATTCATATTTACTAGTTAGTTATATGATACACTTGCATATACACCATGGAATTTCACACAGGGATTCTTGAATTCAATCTGCCAATTTATAATGGACATTTTACATTGTAAATAACGATTTAATCTGAATTGAAGGTGATAAAAGAGCAATTTTACTATGCGGAAAAGTATTAACTGTCATTATGTAAAAAACATATTATTTCCACTTCAAACTTTTCTGTGTGGTTCTATAAAGTGATAACAGTGCTCTAGTAAGGGCATAGTTCAACTGCAGGACACAGAGGCAAGCATCATTTAATTTTGGCAATTAAATAAAGCATTTGGAATATCAGAATATGCCATCTACTTGATAAGATGTTACTTTTCATAGAAATGTAAAAATCTGTTTGAGGAAGAAGCAGCAAAAGAACACAAGTGTTTTTTCTTTGAAGACTGCAAGATATCTTTTCTGTTGACAACCATTTTTATGACCTTAAATACTTCTCTGCTCTACCAGTAAGGTCAGCTACTTGCCTTCACAGCCACCAAACACATTTCTGAACTGAACTCCACTGCAACTGTTTCTTTATGAATTGTTTCCAGTCTCATTAAAAGATTCTTTCTGTTTCAACATGTTTTGGATCTAAGCACTTTGGAAATCAACCAAAGCTACGATTCTAGTGAAAACTTATCTGCAGAGAAGTCTCTAGATGCTGTATGTTACAGTTTCCCACCATTTATCACAGCTTTTCTGCCTGAGGTTACTGCTCTCAGAGCAAAGCTGGCAGAACAGCTCAGGTAAGCTTTTCTCACTGTTTCAATACCAAATCAACCAGGAAAACTTGAAATACTTTAAGAACTGCTGCTATTTAATGAATGAAGCTGAGGTAAGTGACAGAGCACTACAAGGGTTGAGGACTTCTCTCATCATACATTCTGCCAGTTCTGGAGGGAGAGGCACCATCCAGCAAAGGACTGATAATGGATACCTGAAAATGTGAAGAAATCACACCAAAGCCAATAGCAATTGTCTGTCTGCAGTCTGCTACTAAAAATAAACACACAAATGTGCTGACAGAGTTGGCTGGCAAATCAGCCATCCTGAGAACAAACTGAGTGTAGCAACAAAAAAGCTGATACTTGGTCGTACTACAAGATCTTTAGAGACATCAAAGGACAAGCTCCAGTCTTAAACAATTCCCTAGAAACTAGATTTACAGTTATCAAGAAGATTAAACTCTCCCTTCTTGCCTAGTTTCCCGTTAGTTGAAGCACACTTCTGCTGGAAAGTGAAGCATACTTTCCAGACAGTTTCTCAATGACAGCCAGGACTTCAGAGCACCAGTGGGCCAAATAACCAAACCTACTGTCTTTTGCATCTGGAAAGAGATATGGAATGGAAATGAATTTTTAAGTGCTTTTTCTAAAACATTACATCTCCAGGTTCAAGAAAAGCTTTTGAGTCACTTGGGTTGTTTGCTGCAAGCACTGATGCGCAGATTTTGTTTCCTGCAGTAACCTTGAGGACAAAGACTCAGTTTTTGCCCTAGAAAATAACATCAGTTACATTTTATCCATCTACTGGGAATATTTACTTTACCATGTCCAAAATTGATTATTATCTACAAAAATGTTACTTTAGAATTCAGCCAAGCATAGTATCTACATTGTTTATTCCAAGGACTAGCATACTTTTTCCTTTTCTTCCTTCTACAGAATAGTTTGAAATCTTTTTCTCTTAAATCTAACCCACTTTGGTTGTGTGTGCCTTCAAATCTTGTTTGACCTTATCTGCCTACCTCTAGGAATGAAAAACTAGAATATTTCATCAAATGTTAAAGCATTTTCAGTTTTAAAAAAATCATCCCTTTTTTGGAAGACATTTTATATTATGTGGATCTAACTCAGGTTTGGCATGATAAGGTGAGTCTAGATAAACCTCATTATATTAAGTATGTTGAATAACCAAGATACAAATATTAATAAGCCTCAATGTAATAAAAGACATATATTTCAGGTTTTGACATACCACCTTCCTTTCTTCCCCCTGCTTATAACTGTCTCTAAGTTCTCCACTCCCACATGTCTAGAAATATAAAATGAAATGTTCTATCAGAAGTTCCTACTATGTTGTAAAGCTTTCAAATTTTTCAGCTCCTTACTTTAGTGTTTCAGGAAAACAGACTAGAAAAATAACCCATCCTTTCTCCAGTACAGAGTCAGTGCTATTTTCATCATTCTGAAATAAGTAATTTTTACTTGCCAGTGGTAAAGAGCTCATCATCTGTCTGGGCATACTCAAATAACATCAATCTTTATTCTTAAATTAATGTCCTTTAGTGTCTCATTTATTGCTCCCTTGCTGCGTAGTGTTACTTGCTTTCCTAAAGCATGGAGAACAGAACCTTTCTGTCTTCAGAAATCTTCTACACATTTAAAGTCTATTAAATTGGGTTAATACATTTTTGGGGTTTTTTTTTTCCTTTAATTTAAACTGTGCTTTGATAAGAAT
The DNA here is from genome assembly GCF_036417665.1 of Passer domesticus. Lineage (NCBI taxonomy): Eukaryota > Metazoa > Chordata > Aves > Passeriformes > Passeridae > Passer > Passer domesticus. Next base: position 40,755,304 of record NC_087478.1, on the reverse strand, counting down.
TATTTTTGCATCTAAGTCACCATTGCAAGCACATTTCTGGTGCAATGAAAATACCAAAAATTAATGGAAAACTATCAAAATCCTTTAGATCAATGGGCTGTACAAAGCTGGAAAACATACATTTGCCTGGGAACAAATTATTCAACCAAGATATAGTAATATGTGTGATTACGACAGGAATTTTTCAAAATATTGGTATATTTTTCTTCACTGCCTTAAGAAAGTACACATTATATAAGTTATATAGTAACTATGTCTCCAAATACCTTTCAATTAAGTCCAAATGCTCTGAACTTTTGGGCTTCAATCTTTACAGCCATCCTAAGTCATCAGCTTTTATAGTTTTGGGTAGATTAATCAAAACAATAAAGAGTTCTCCGAGTCACACTGGAATGAGATCAGCTGGCTCTGAAATTTCAGCAGCAAACTGCAGTAAAACCTGTTTTTGGACAAGGGCTTTACATTCAATTTTTCTCCTGCTTAGATGAAGAGTCATTCACTACCAAGTTGCAGCACCACTATAGCACCCTTTGGAGTTCTAACTTACTCAAAGTGTACTAGAATTGTCTGTAACTGACTTGTATTATCAATGCACATACATATGACAAAGTCTGCTTCTCAGATAAAACCTCTGGATCTGTAGCCAATTCTGTGCCACAGGCCAGAAGAACAAAAGAAGCTGATTTTGAGCAGGATTTAAATCACACCAAAGTATATTTGTATGAATTTGTATGAATGCATTTGAATGGTGCCCTTTTCTCTGCGAAGAAACTTAAGTTCAGGGGAGGGGTTTAATGTTTCAGACTGATTTGTATTTGCTTATCCACCATCAGGAACCTGAAGCTGGTGGGTGGGAACACGGGTGGGAGCAGTGTGGCAACACGAGACTTGGCAGACAGCCTGGTGACCTCTCTAGCTGTAGGAAGACCTTCATTGCTGGTCATGAGGGTTAGACACCATGCTTGTCCACCAGAGACTATGGAAAAGTGACACCTGCTGCAGACATTGAGCAGGTCTACAATTTCTTCTTTCCTATGTCTTCTCCTTAAGAATCTTGCTATTTTCCTTTTTTAATTTTTTTTTTCTTTTTATCCCCATAAATTCACCTATTTTTGCCAGGAAAAGTAAACACATAAGACAAAATCCAGGGAAGCACAGACTACCTATGCTCATCCCCTTCACCTATTTGTGAGGGTCTCTTGTAAGGGCATTCCTGGAGGTGATGTATTTGACCTTGTGCATGCTGGGGACATGGGAGGAATATTCCATTCTTCCTAGCAACAAATTAAACCCAGCTTTTTCTGAATTCATTTGCAGCTTGGTCTATCTAGCTTTTTCATCTCACCTAGCAAGGAGCAGCTTGTGGCTGCTAGCAGTGACATGAGAACAATACTTTATGTAAATAACTAGCAAGTGGAAGTAGTCATTAATGCAGACAGTTCTGAAGGCAAGTGAAATAGCATTTGGCAGAAAACAACATTAATGAGACTGTTGCTTGGTATTGTAGTCTGATTCAGAACATGCCTTTCTGACTTCCCTATTTTTTCACTGTATTTCCAGGAATACAGCTCCCCAAATAGAGTTTCTACTATTGCAGAACAAATTATTTGGGAAGCTGCTCATCTCCTCCTGCTCATCTCCAGGACAGATACATGAGTGCAGAAGAACACACTGGAGTGTACATATTTCATCTGAACATGCACAGCCCCATGAAACATTCTTGTGCCTTTGCCAGCTTTCAATAGCTGGACACAGCAGTGTCAGCTGAAGGCAAGCAAAGGCAGGGCTAACTGTCTCATGGAAAGGGTTTTAGGGGAGGGTGAAAGGACAAGTTCTCCATTGTTAACAGAAATACTGAGAGCACTTGGGGATGTGAATTGTTTTGGTCTCGATTTTTTTCCTATAGCACATTAAGAAAGCTCAAAGATTAGCAGGGGAGCAAGTGAATATCTGTTTTATCAGGCATGTGCACACATAAAAAAACCCCAGAGCCAGTAATAGACCCATAAAAGGGACAGTTCAGTTCCCAAAGTGCAAGAATTGACAGGTACATGTCTATTTGTCTATGCTTAAATCACGGTATCTGATCAAAACTACAGAACGACAATGTAGGTTAGAAGGACTTCATGGAGATTGTCTGGTCCCAAGCTTGCCAAGCTTTAGTGCACTTTTAGAAAAGTCCAATACCCACACTGAGTGGATTTTTAGGATTTGTTGCTCTCTGCCTCATACTGTGTGTCCCTGTGCCCTCCATTTTATGTCATGAAATACACTCAGTGATTACATTCCTCCTGTTTGATATAATATTTGCTGGAATACAAAGCACTACATAAATACTTTCACTTCACCCTTCAGACGAAGAGCTGTAAGACACACCCATTCCACAATCTGCTTTACACTCTAATAAGATTTCTATTTTTTCTATTTCTGTTGAGTGATTTTTTTCCTTGTTTTTGCATAAGCACAAAGACATAAAATAGTTTGGTTCATTAACTATGGAGACTGAGAAGCAAAACAGCTTTCAACCTTTTAAAAGAGTGAATTCACATTGCATTGTGGTAAGGTGTTGTGCTGAGTGTATGACAAGTAAATGAATCAGAAACATGAGCCTGGATACTCTGTAGTTGTTTACAGTTACTGCCTCTATTTTCCCAAGGAGAAAGCAATCCTTTTTGGCCTGTGACAGTGTAAAATCATAGAACAGTTTAACTCTCTATCCTTACAGCAAAAACCTATGTTCTGCCTCACTTCAAAACTATCCCTATACTAAGCTTTCGAAGAGTTTAATCTCTATGATCAGTTTCCACTCCTTATTAGTTTTTGGAAAGTGAAAGAAAAAACAAACCAAAACTACAAACCACAAACCCATATGACAATTGTAAATAAATACTATGCTAGGTGATGTGGAAGGAGAAGGAAGAGCTAAGTGAAATTATTTACTGATTTCACATAGAAAGAAAGACTAAAATTACCTGGGCTGAGTGATCCCCAGCGAAGAAAAAAAGAGGAAACGTAGCATATGAGATGTGAATTTTTCCTAGAATAATCACTAGAAAATTATCTTTTTTATACCAGCTATTTAATATACAAGTGAATATTCTACTTCTTCAGTGGAAAATACTGGAGTTACCAATATACAAAGAGAAACTATATACAGGGGGTTTTTTATTAAAAACACTCTAAGACAACCAACACAGAAGAGCTCTTACCAAAGTTTATATCCTGATCAATTTTACTATCTTACCAAGATTCAGAGTAGTATTTCTATGTTTATTTACAACATCTTGTTTTGCAGAAGGGGGAAAACAGCTGCGATTTGACTCAGGTTCTTGAACCAAAAGGAACAATTCATACAGCCAGTGACTTTTCCAGCCACACATCATCAGGCTCAATAAAGGGACAATTAATCTCCTTTGAATATTAAAACAACAACTAATTTGGAAGGAAATGCCAGAGTACTGAGATGTTAGATACTAACACTCAATGAGGATTTTCATAAGTCTGCATTTAGTTTGGTATTCCATCATGTCTGCACAACAAGCCCAGAACAAAATAAGACGCAAATGAAAAGAGTTACTGTTCAAGCATTTCATCATGAGTTTTTTCCAAATCTAGTCTAGGATCCAGTGTAGGATTGACAGTATCAACATCAACTGTGGCTTTCTGAGAGGGCAAGGGCAGATGGACTTAAAATATAATGCTAGGAAGAAGGAAAGAAGCCAAAGCTTCTTCAGCAAAAATCTTACTAAGGTGTCATACCTGAATATGTCTGAGCAAGAAAAATGTCTTGTTGGTAGTTTTGGCTTGTTGGTAATTGTATTTCGCTAGTCATGTAAGCAAAACAATGTGATTATATTGTGAATAAAAATATTACTAAAACCATAGCTGTTTCATATCATAAACTTTTCAACTTAATGGAAAAAAAAAAAAAGTAGCGAACTCTATTTTGGCCTCTAATAATGTCAATATATTTTATAAAAATTAACTTTTTAGTATCAAAATTTCAGCAAAATTTTCTGGTGCAAAATTTTTGCTAAAAGACATAATTAACTTATTTTATTTTGTGCTAAAGTGAAATAGGAGTATATTTATAGATATGGTTTCTCTGTAGATACACCAGAAATTAGAATATCTGGGTAAAAAGGTGTTTGCTAGAAATTAAGTGCCAAACTTGATCACAAGACCTTTCTTTATATACTCAGAACCTCACTTAGCTGCTGAGCGTCAAATGCAACTATCAAAGACTGTAGGTAGCTTTCTTCTCCATAACATCTAAATAGCAAAATCTGACATAAAGCCCAGGTTAGAGATTTGGAGATGCTCCCTCTATTCATATTTTAATGTATTTATAACCATGTACATAATTTTTCACTTAAAATTTGAAACTTCTCACTCAAAAAGTTGTTTTTTGATCAAAATAAAAAATACTTAATGATCACCTATTGCTAGAACTCACAACAAGCACTGAGGCAGGGCATACTCCAAAACAGCAGTACACTTATGGGTGAGATAGGTTGTAGACCAGGGAATCTACAAATTGGCATTCTACTTAGTGAGGTAACACCAAGTATCAAGAGAAAATCAAGACCTTTCTATAATCCTGCCCTATCTTCTGCCTTCACTAAGCTTACAGGATCAAAAGTACATTTCAGGGCAGCTTAGGAGTCAGCAGACTTCAAACAGAAAGACACATCAATTCAGCTAATGTTGAGCCTTTCCCTTATCTCAGTGAAAGCTGGGAGCAAATGAAAGCTTTGCACAGCGAGGGTAGAAGAGAGCCAGCACAGCTCTCAGCTCAGAGGGACTCCTGGCAGCATCACAGTTTGCCCCACGCTCCCAGCATTGCTCCTTCCACAAACAACACCAGAAGAGTCTCAGAGTTTCTGGCTGGCTCTCGATGACCATCCTCTCTCCTGTCTTTAATGGTGGTGTGCCCAACCCTCATTTTATTCTCCTACTGCCCTTAATCATACACGTCCTGCACATGGCAAAATCTCCCTTTGCCCTCTCCTCCTTTGCTCAACCCCACCAAACTGTTCAACACACCGTGTCTCTCTTATATGCTTCCACTTAACTCTTACTAGCTCCCAGAAAGCTTTGCCTCCTCTCATAGAGGAGCAGCTGGGTCAGTAAGTGGAAGGGTGTGAGGAGGACCCAGCACAAAGGCCCTTTCCAGGCAAGACTGGTGAGAGGAGATAGGAATGAGGAGGAGGACCTGGTGAGGCAGGAACTGACTTCCATCTGCTCTGGCAGGCTGCAAGATCAACCCAGATGCTTGCAGGGATGCAGCTTCAGCCTAGGGGGATGCAAATAAAAAATCTGAGTGTAGGATTCTGCAATACTTTCTATGGATTACAAGAGGTATGTGACAGAAACAGGTCAGAGAGGAAAAACACGAAGAACCATGACAGGCCAGGTGAAAGAGGAATGCCAAGAGTCATTAACTGAGACCATACACATAGCTTTAAAAACTCCACACATAAATGTTAAATCTATATGATTTCATTGGAGAAATACTACAGAATAAAATTTTAAAACACCCTAGAAATATGACAAAGGCAAAAAGACCTCAAACACATACAGTAGTACTTATCCTTCAAAAATCTTAGTGTCAGAGACTGATTTCACATTTTTTATTTTTTGGATTCTAGTATCTTAGACTGACAGAATTTCTGTTATCTCTCTTTCCCATTTCTCTCCCATCCCTTCCTAGGAAACTTACTTTTTCTCTTGGCAAACTTGTCAAAACTGAGGGACCAAATGCTTCTAATTATGACAGAAGATTCTCTTTTTTCATCCTTTTATTTTTTGATTCCCTCTTGAGGAACTTTATCAAATCTGCTTCCTTCCATATGGAATATTTCTGAAATTCTGCGAGGAACAGCCAACAGTAGCCACTTAGATATGTTTAGCTTGTTAACTCCTTTCTCCCTTGCTCAACTCAAGGACTGGGTATGCCAACACAATAAAAGTATTTTTATATATAAAACAGCAATTTTTGCCAGTTTTCATAATCAGATAATTTTAAAATGAACAATATTGTTATCTGAATCCATAATGTGCTAAGCTGGAGGAATCACTACAGATAGAGAGTATAAATATCTTAGTCAGAAAGCCCACAAATAACTAGGGAGTTACTACTACACTGTTCCCACCCTCCCTTTCCCATCCCCCTCAGAAAAATCTATAAAAACTCTGCGTGAATGAAGCTGCATAAACTTAGATTTGAGGGAAGGCACACTAAAAATAACTCGACCTCAAATAGAAGCAGCTTTTTCTTTTTATTCAGGCATTGCCTGCTAACAAGCTGGATCAGACCATTTTCATCAGAAAGAGTATATTTTGCAGGGTCTTACCTGAATACTAAAAAAATCACACCACACTAATCAAAACTGACATCATCTTTCACTACATGAAACAGCATTGAAATATACAGAAGTGCCATGAACACAGTCTATGAAGTAAGCAGCATTTCAGTAATTGCTTGAGTAATTCTGCATTTCAAAAGTAAAATGTACTACCTGTTAAAATATGTTGGCTATTATTTTGAGGATGCAAGATGGAAGTAATTCCCTCATAATCTTCTGAAAACTCAGAACTCTCATCAAGTATTCACATACACATTGAGCTAAATCTAAGAAGTAGATATCCCTAGAAGTTTTATATGATTAAATGTCACATCAGTGGTACTGAAAATGAGAGAAAAAGAGAGAGAACAGGCTGGCCCAAATCCATTTCATTAATGCCTGGGAAGGAAGTATCACATGTACCTATTCACCTTAGTTTACATGATGTTTTTTCACTGAATAAAATTGTCCCTCTTATGCCATCATTTAACCCTATCATATATAAATTAGAAATCTGAAGTTGCCCATGAAACAGCACCCAGCTTTTTAAGCAGTAGTTTTCACTGAAAGCACATATAACTGGACTCTAGCTTCATCTACACTTCCAGTGACAATGTCCCCTGGGAGCATTTTCTGAAGCCCAGGCCAAGTTGCTGAGCAAGGGTCACATTCTGACTGCAGATGGTGATGCTCTTTGAAGCACGCAAGCTGTATGCATGCTGAGTATGGTGAATATGCATGGCGAGGCAGAATCCAGCTGAAAACTGTATTATTTTCTTCTGATTGTGCCCTTGAAAGCACCAAGTTGAGATTGTTGAAGAGCCCAACAGGATGGTGGGATACTCATGGTACACATTCCATACACTGAAGTATGGAGCGTAGGTAAGGAGACTTAGCTGAGGACTCTAAACTTGCTGGGGCATTGTCAAAGGCAGAACAGAACGGAGAGACTCACCTTGTCCAAAGGAATTTTGAGAAATCATTACTGGAACAAAGCACTTCCTGGACTCCATCACAGAGGGAGAACTGACAAGTTTGTTCCAAACAAGAATTAAAGAAAGAATTATCAAGTTTATTATGTGCTGAAGAAAATCAGGCCTGAGGAAAAAGCAGTGAAGTCACTGGCAGTCACAGTCACTGATGTCCTCCCGAATAGCTGTCTGCTTGCTCTAAGCTGGAGACACACTTGTCTTTTTCAAATTCCAAAGAGGATCTGTGAACCTGTCACTCACCTACCAAAACCTGGCATTGCAGAACACAGTCTGCATCCTCTGTCACAGTTCCTGTTTATGATTTATTTTTAGGATTATATTTTTATATCAAAAACAAACTTCGCAGACAATCTTCTGCTGTCTGCTGTTTTCTTTGCTTCAGGGAACTTTTCATAAAGAGTAGTCCTCTGAGATTGCCCAAAAAAAGTACAAAAAATAGTTTTCCCTTTAAATAGAAAAATTCTTTTCAATTAATAATTATTGGGTATGTTTAGTTTTGTCTTATTTAGCAATGACTTTTATTACCTAGTAAGGGAGCAAAAGCCACCCAGGAGAATTTGGTCCAAAGGGGTGTGATACCACATCCTGGCTCAGTACCTCCAGAAGGTTTCTCCCAAGCCTGCTGGTTTTCAGGAAAGTCCTGGCTTTGTTTATGGCTAATTCATATTCCTGGATGAGATTTCTTTCTCAATTCTTGCATGAAGGAGGGTGATACTGTACCGAGGTGCCTGAAATCCTCTAAAGATCTTGTTCTGTGCTTTCTCCCCAAGAATTAAACAGTGTTTGGGCTCAAGGGATCATCCTTGCCTCTTTTTGAGCCATGTTTTTCCTGTTGTTGTCTTGCCCAAAACAGATTATGGCTTTAATGCATTTTGGAAATTCTCTCCATGCAGGCATACTTTCTCAAGAAGCAGCTTTCAGTGTTTCCAGGTTTTGAAGATTTACAGGCTCTTTTGGTGTTTTTATACAATAATATAAAAATATAAATAAAAGAAGATATAAAAAATGTGGTCTGTGAAAAAAATCAGTGGTGTTTTTCTTACTTCTTCTGCATGATTTTCCAGTAAATGAGATAATATGCCATTAGCTTTGAATAATGTGCTATTAAGTGGTCATCTTGAATTAGAGCTGCTTTACTAAAGAAAAGTGATAGCAAAAGAAGTACTAGAAGACCACTTAAAAAGATTTTTAATGGTGTTAAGATTGTTGACCTTTTCACAATGAATTGGGAGAGTGTTGTGTTATTTCTTTTCTGAGAGACCAGTCTTATTTTTGGTGATGCTACAACTGTCTGTAATAAGATTTGAATGGTTTTTATTCATGTATATTACTCATAATACATGGAGATTAAAAAAAAAAGATTTACAATGGTACATGTTTCTTTAAAAAGAAAGGAAGACATGTATTTGTTTATTTTTTGTCTGCTGGACAATACAATGGTGGGAGGCAGTTTTTTACAACTTTTCCCACACGCTTGCCCTTGGGAATAGCGCTTTATAAAATCCTGTTCTTGTGGCCCTACAGAAATAGAACATAGTGTCTTTTTTAAATTGAAAATTACTACACCAGGCACCCTACAAAGCAAACGAGCTAGAACAAAGCTGTGTCCTGCAGTGTGATATGCATTTCTCTGAATATGTACATATGCCTTCATAATGGAATATTTACAGAAAGTGGCACAGCCACAAAGCTTATAAACAAAGAATAAGTAGATGTGGCATTCTCAGCATTTTTCTGGTGTCCTAAATGGAAGTGAATTTTAAAATGTAAGGAGTCATTTTAACTTGGCCTTTCTGATAAGGTCTGTCACAATCATCCTAGCTGAGACATTAAATACCTACTCTCCACCTGTAATGTTTAATACAACACAAAACTAAGAAAATATTTATATAGCATCACGAAACATCCATCAGCACATGGGCATGAAGTGTATACAATCCCCAGAGCAGTCTACAAGGAACACAAAACCTAGCCAAACCCCAGAGATGCTAATGTAGATTCCTTGGGATTCTGTAGATCGTCTCCTGAAGCTGCAGAAATCCTAGTGGCTCTAGATACTATAAGGAGCTTCCCAGAATTTAGCAGGAGAACGGGAGAGGGAAACACTTTTTCACACAAGAAAGTTACATGATATATTCAAAGTGACTTTTATCAGGGTAAGGTTTTTACAGCCTCCTATGATGTTCTGAGTAATTCCCTCAGACCAGAGATTTTCTCAGGTTTTAACTAAGAGAGATAATCAAATTGCCTCTCTCTTGCTCTCCACTGTCATTCCATTTGCACTTGTGTATGAAAATTGCTTTCTTCCTGAAGTTGTGCACAATCCACTTGGCCCTTGTACGGAAAGGAAAAGACACAAAATAGAAGAAAAGCAGATGGAACAGTAGATGCGAATTTTGCATAGGTTGCCACTTCTCATTTCTGCGGAATATATTTATGCATAAGCTGCTAAACTCAGGGTTGTAGCCAAGTATTGAGACACTCCGTGATGAATGTGGAGATCAATTGTTTGTGAAGGCAGAAAGGGTTCTAACCCAAGCTGATACTTTTAAGTTAAACAAATTATGTTAACTGGTTTTGCTTAACCAGAACGTTTACAAATGTTACCTGCCTGTATGACACAATCCTTTCTTTTTCAGCAGGCATAGTCTAAACTAGGCTAATGCTGTTTGCTGTGAAAATCTAGGGGTGTAATCAACATACCTGATTTGCAACAAAGTTGTGAAAATGCTGTTTCTAGAAAATAGTAGGGTCAATATGAAGGGATACCGTTCATTGATTTAGGAAATAGGAAATGCTTTTACCCTGCAATGAAGGACTTAGATACTTGCTCAGCTCACCTTGAAAATAATCCTTCATTTGCTCTATGGAAACATAAAGTTAGCTCTGGATCATACCCAAGAAACATTAACTTTTCCAGGTTAGATTAAGCAGACACTTCTCTGGTGGCAGCAAAGTTGAAACCTTGCCCAAAATTCCTGTGTCTTATGGAGTGAACTTTAATTCTGTTAAACCTCATCAGGAGAATGATGGTATTTGTGAAGTAGGAAACGCAAATCCAGGATTTTCTTCCACAAATGTAGTCAGACTAAGTCAGGTTGTTTGCAAAATAGACTTCACACATGAAGGCTGCGAAGCATCTTTCAGCTTCCTTGCTGACCTCTGAAATGGCCCTTAAAAGCTAAAATGTTATGTAGATATATGTTACTTCCTTTTAGTTCTGAATATTTGAGAAACAGTGTCATGTATTTACATTTGGTAAATAAATACTTCTTTTGTTTGTTCTTACATAGCCCAGTTTGAGATAAAGGCTGATTTAAGTGTGTTGCCTGACCCCAGAGCATTCCATTCTTACTTACATGGAGAGCTTAAAAGGAGGTCCTGGTCCAGACTGACAACATTCATTTCCCCAGTGCATTTCACTACAGAATCGAAGAGCAGTAGTAAGAGAATGCTGCCTTGTAAGCTGAACAAGCTGTTTTTAATGGTGTTAATGCAGATGTCTGCAAAAAAAAAAAAAGAGACTTTTCTGGTGAGGTGCTAATATAATTTGATTTCTACTGAAAAATAATTTCTTTCATTAATTACACCTCAGTTTTTTAGTGATGAACACGAATATTATTGAATGCAGCATTAGTTAGCAATGCAAGTTAGTCAGTCAATGTAATATAATAAAGGTGCCACTAATGATACTTGCACTGTATTTAATTTCAAATTCCCTTTATTATTGCATACTTTCCTATACCATTTTTTATTCTATAAATAGAATTAATAAAATAAACCCCATATATTTTGCTTCCATTACGCATAGCTGAAGAAAGCTCCAGTTGTTGTTACTGAAATCATCATAATCATAAATAACTTATTGCTTCTCATTTTCCTGATATATGGTCAAGATAATATAATAATTTTAGGAAGTTGCTTTCTGAGCCACCCTGGGAACACTCTTCAGTGACAATAGGCCTCGTTATCAACCCTGCTGCCCAGTAAACATAATGCACTTTGAATCTGAGTTAAAAACAGCATTTTCAAAATTGATTTCAGCATTTTCAATTTATTTCAAAATTTATTTATCCATACTCCATGTATGGATTTGGGTTGAGGTTTTTTTGAATTTGGTTTTGATCTTTCAGGAGAAACAAGCAGAGACTGGCACAGAACAGCTGTCCAGCAATAAAATAATCATACCCCAAAGACCTCCATCCTTAATCTGAAGAAGTTTTTCCCAAACATAATTTTTTAAAAATATTTGCAAAGTATCGTAGCTGAAAAAACAGATGCCACAAGTATCACAAAAGCAAAATACTTAAGACAAATTAAATTAATACACTCAACTAAACTTGTGCAATAAATAACACCTTCTAATTTTAAACTTGGTTACCAAATTTAATGTAAAATTTTTATACTATCCTTGCTATTAATCCCATACAATATAAAAAGATCTTAGATACAGATAGCCCTGATACACTCTCCTTCATTTTGATGTTCATGAGACATATTTAGTTACTTTTGCCGGAACATCCAAAAGTACACCATGAAAAAGAAACTTGAAATAAGGTTTTGCAGTTAACCTATAGTGCAAAATTACAGGCATGCTCCCCCAACATATCCACAGCTGAGCTGCTGTGTTTGACCACCATCTACGGCTGCTCCTTCCTTGTAACTTAGCAGACTTGCAAGCTCCCTCCTGCCTTTGGTGGACTTGTTCACGCCATGGTCTCCTTGGGGCTTCCATGAGTATGGTACCATCCAACACTCATCCCAGAGCTTCTTGCTCGCATGTGCACCATGCACATACCATAACCCTCCATACTCCTCAAGACAACTCTGATTTCTCATTCTGGCACAGTTTTTCCTTTCCCTTCTCTGTCTCATTGGCCTCTGGATGCTTTCTCTCTGTTGCCATTACAATTTTTTTAAGAGGGCTCAGCCCATGCAGGTCTTCTCTGTTCTCATCCATTAAAAAAAAAATCCCTTGTTTCTGACTAAGTGACTAAAATATAACCACCCATCTACTTTCCACCAAGTTTCCTCCAAAACCAAGCCTGTGGGGGCTGTCTTGCCCCCTGTCCCTTGGTGCTTGCTGCCCAGCCTCACATTATCTCCACTCTGTATTTATTCTCCTAAGTACATGACTTGAGGGTCATATTAAATGCGCCCCCAGCTGGAGCAGAGATCCTCCTTGCCTAGATCAAGGTACAGACCAGTGGCTTTTGCACTCTACCAAAACTGGGGAACAGAAATGGAAGGCAGAGAGCTAAAAGTTCTCCCTGGAAGTCAAGAGAACAGACACACTGTTTTGAAGTGCAGAAATATTTTATTGTTAAATATGAAAAGATTTTCTTTTTGGCAAGTACAAAATGTGTTGTCCCTGAAAACCATGCTTGACTTTAACTTCAAGGACTGACTGCCCTCTTGGAAAACTAATAGAAAACAACAGAGAATATTTACATCTTGGCCAGGCCTTCCCAATGTCCAGCACACATTAGTCACAGTGCAATGAGAATACTTCAGTGAAAACTACCCTTTCCTACCAGGGCCATCTGGACTCTCTCAAAACCTTTGAGATTTATGTTCCCAGAGGCCCTCTTCAGGCTATGGTGTAGGGACATTTCTCAGAGGAAGTCATAGAATACACATAAAGGCAATGCTACTGCTTGGCCTTTCAAGGCAGTTAAGGAATAAAGACTCACCTACAGTAGTAACTCGGGCCAAAGAGCAGTTAATAAAAATAAGAATAGTTTCCTTCTGCTGGAATTGGAATGTCTATGACAGCCATCAATAAAAATTGTCCATGGGAGAGGACAGAAAAAACTGTTGGGCCTTTACTGTCCTATGGATGCATCCTGCTAGGCACAGTTCCCAAACACTCCCTTGTCTCTTCCTGCCTGTCACAAAAGATATTTCTTTAAGTCAGGAAGCTTCTGGCAGCATAGCTACTGTTCTGACTGAATGCCAAGACCAACATGGCCATGGATATCTATGGAGTTCCCCTTTAGGGAAACTGTAAGAATGCCTCCTGTATGTTATGAGTAGGGAAAAGAACTCTGGTCTGGTTGGATTGCCAAATATTTGGAACCTATGGAGTCATAAACCTCTCTAACTCTCTCTTGTGTTCTTTGAAAATGTAAGACAAGACTGTCACTTTTTCACCATATCTGTGGCATGTTTTTATCCTGCCCTAGTCATAAGAAATGCTGCTGCCATAAGAAAATGCCAAGTTATATATCTTGGGAAAGAGGCATCTTGCTGTTATCAGATGATGGTCCTGTTTAGGCTAGTGGATGTTCCAGTCGGTTTGGTGTCATTGAGGCCAAGGCATCTTTGGAGGGCACAATAGCTAAGTGGTACTAATATCTAACCCTTAGTGATATTTTAGCCCTTTGCATATTACAAAGGGCATTCCAAGAGCTAGGAAGTAGAAATGGTCAATGAGTTTATACTTTAGCATGACCATGCTGCCGTGGTACAAATCACTGTAGCAGAAGCCACTTGTGTCTGGCTGATTTTATGAAATGGGATATATAAATATGATGTTAATTGCAAGAGTTAAGAAATCGGCTGCCTTCCTGCTTATGCGCTACTTATTAATCTGACAACCTTCATGCTGTGGCAGCATCAATCTCAATCTAGTATTGTGCGTGTCTCTCTTACATTCACAGCTACCCTGCCATTTACATCAGTCAGACAGCTGGATCTGCAGGTCTGTGATACCCAGGAGAAACTAAGGCCTTGCACTTCAGCTGAGGAGCCTATCACATAGTTAAATTCTGAGTTTGAAACAGCGCCACTAGAAGAGACTTGAGCAAAGCTAGTTGCCAGATGCTTTCTTCACTACGTAAACTAACCCAGCACATACTCCTGATCACAGAGTGGAGAAGTGGCAGTTCCCTATTTATGTTGCAACAGCAGCTGGTACTGCAATATATACTCTAGCTAACGGCAGACTTCTTGAATAATACATTACAAAAAGCTGCATACAAATTCTGTATGCAATCCAGTGTTTTATGTCTAAAGTATTGAAGTCAAGGGAGGTAAAAAGAATGACTGTGTAGTTTTATTTTGAAGGTTATATAAATTATTTATACATCAGGTCAATCTATATACTTTCAATAGGGTAAGACACTGTGAAAAGAGGACAAAAGACCTACATGTCTTTCAGCACATCATGATGCTTATGTTTAAACAGGAGCACTGTTTACACTGAAGGGCTGTGTCTGTGTTGTTATCAGATGCATAGAAGCCAGGATTTAAAAGATTGACTTAGTAATAAGCTTAGCTCCAAATGAATATGGCTAATCTAAAACACCATTAAAGTATGTTCTTTGACAAAATGTGTTAGAAAAAAAATTCACCAACTCTGTTTCTGTTGGAGCATCTGAGTCATTAAAATATCATATAGTATTTTCTTCCCCAATTGACAGGGTATGCAAAAAGTCTTATGGATAACTGATGGCTGGAGTTTCTCAGATCATATAGAGAACAATACATAATGCAACTATCAGATGTTCTGTTGAGAAAGACTGGCTAAAATGTAGCAGTTGTGCAACTAATATTTACAAAAACTATCCAAAATAATAGAATACTCACCCTATATAGTAAAAATTAATTTTTTTGTGGCTTTACAGCACCTGATTAGCTGAGATAGAAGACAAAGTATTTGCCTGTATTGCTTAACAATGATGTTAACAACCAACCAAAGACTTATCAATGGTAATTAGGGAGCACATACCAGCCCACATGTGAAATTCCAGTAATTAGACAGTTCAGAGGAGTTAAAAATAATTTCCAGTGAATCATATCAAAACTGAAGTAAAAAGTGAGGGGAATTTTGGGTCAAAGGTGGGTCAAATTGAGAATGATAATGCTGTTACTTCATTTTTTTAATGGGCTTCTTAGAGTAAAGAAGATAATAGTAGGACTTTTAATCTGATTAAAGTGAATATCTGGTTAATTATCTTGTCTAATTACTCTGTAGTTAGTTGGAAATATAAGAGTTAAAACTCTGACTAGAAATATTGATAAGATTACCTCCTTCTAGTTTATACTATTCATGTAGAAAGAAAAATCTTGGAGGAAAACCATAAATATTTATTTAAGTTCCCTGGCAAACATGTTTTCTTTTTAAGCACAGACCTGTGACTGCTCACAGAGTGGAGGAAAATTATTTACCTGAAAACAGAGAGAACAATTTCTCCCAAGTAGGAAAAATAATTAAATTTTGACTTCTCATTTCCTCTCTAACTACTTTAATCACACCAGAAGCAAACTCTTTCATACCATGATATATCTGGGGAGGGGGAGAGGGGGTGAAGAGTAATCACTAAATTCTTCTCAAATCAATTTAAGAAGAATCATATCTTAACAAAGCACAAGCACATTAGCAACACTACTAGGTTATCCCTCTCTGCATTCCTTCTCAACAATTTTTGAAAACCCATGACGGGAGTTATCCACTCAGTTGCCTTGATAAAGACAATGGAATATGTTCACAAAATTATCCATTAAATACACCCAGAAAATTGTTAAGTCAAAATGGGAGCAAGATGATCAATTTAGCTACTTTCATGTTTGGGTCATTGTTGAGTATTTCAGATGGTAATTTAAGTTTTGGACATCTATGGCCTTTAGCAAATCAGCCTCATGGTTTTGTTACGTGACATATAACTGTTCTGAAATGGTGTGTCAATACACTGGCTAATTTTAAAATATAATAGTAAAGGTACACATTTTACAACATGGGAAAGAAACTTGATGGGACAGGGATGAATGTGAGAAGCAGTAGGAAGGAGGAACACATCTTTAGCTGTTAGAGAGGAGCCAAACGGCCTTATGTTTGGGTATTCATTTGGCACACTCTTAGCAAGACTATGAACCATACCAGTAACAGACAAGATAAATGGTTATAGTTCTGTAAAATCTGGCAGAGAATTCTCAGAATCCAAAAGTACTAACTACACTAAGTTTTTAACAAACAAATTTAATTAAGGAATTTACAAAGGGATGGGCCTCATCCTTTCTAGGTATTTGCAGAGTTCCACTGATTTTTAAGGCACATATCTGTTTTACGCCAGATGAGAATGTGGCCTAATGAACAATGCCACAACTGTAAGAACATTTTAACTAAACAGCCTGGAGCCTGCAACTAAAAAAAACATTATCCCTATTATTTCTCCAAAATATCGGCACTCAGGACTTCCATAATACATTGAAAGATTTCAGAATGCCTGAAGGTTTCCTGCTATTTTGAGTGCTGATTAGGGTAGCTACCAAGAATTCATGGTGCTGGTTTTAAGACCAGCAGGAAATTAAACTCCAAGTAAGCCACTCCCCTTCCCTCACCCCTCTGGTAATGGAGGAGAGACTGTGGGTTGAGATGACAATTTCCTAAAGGCACAAAGCAATGGAATAAGGCAGGCACAATAACAACAGCAACATTAATAGCAGAGGTATACAAAAAAAAGATAAGGTATTTTACTGACAAAAAGACATTCACCACCAGGAACAAAAATAAGATGCCAGACACTCCCTGCAGTCAGATCCACATTGTTTCCCCACAGAAGGGTGGTGTGGTGACTGTTCCCACGTGCCACACCACATGGTATTTGGGAGCAAAGGCAATATGCTGTGGAAGCTCACACAGCCAATGTTTCCTGGCCCCAGCCTGAAATAATGGAAACCAACATAAACAACAGCCCTGGCAGCAGTGTCAGCCGAGCAGGGGTCACCTGAGCTCAGTTCTGCACAGGTGCTTGCCCTGCCACTTGCAGCTCTCCACGGTGCTGGGGCTGCCCTGCATGCCATCAGCGCTGCTGCATTTGTAGGTGGCAGGGTGCTGCTGGGCTTCAGCCTCAAGCAACTGGCTGAGATTTGTCTGCTGGGTTGTATTCTGTAGGACTACCATTTGATCTTCTCAGACTTTGCTACATAGGCCCACCAGGCTTCCAAAGGAGCATTCTTCCTGATCTGAGAGGGGGAGGTAGCAGCAGCATATCAATGATATCCACTTTGTCCACAGAATGTGACTAAGGAGAGATGTTACATTTTGCGATGCGGTGAGGATGTTGTATTTCCATTAGCACATTTTTTTGATAAATCTAAGTTTCCTTTTGCTGGGTCAGTGGTGAAAATATTGAGCCCCTGTCTTCACTTCACTAGCCATGAACACAGCCAGAAGGAAAACTGTTGCCAGAGAAAGACATTTGTCTTCCAGCTTCCCACAGCAGCCCACTAGCTTCAACTAGTCAACTCCCAAACTCCAACAGAAAGGCTGAAAAAGTGTGCATGGTTCCCACATTGGATTCTGTAGCATGCTTACGGATTGGCAAAACTACACTTGCAGTTTTGGCAATCTGTAAGCAAAACTGATAATGTTTTGGAAGGGCCAAAGTTTTTATTTTGGAAGGGCCATAGTTTGAAGAAGAGTCTAATATTTATGTAAAATTGTTTGGGTGTTTTTTTTTGTTTTTTTTTTTTTTTTTGTTATTTGGTTGTTTTTTGGTTTTTTTCCTAGAAATTGAATATAAAACAAATCCCGTCCTTTTCCTATAGAAACTTGGATCACTTTGAATGTGTGATGGGTTCCAGAAGTCAGAGACACTGTGCACGAATGTATGCATTACTGCTTTGCACAGCAGTGCTGAGTGACTGTACACAGAGGTTAGTTCCAGAGAAGTCATGCTACATTCTTTCTCTAGTTAATGGAAAGAGATGAGCTATTCCAGAGGGGCAATTCAGAACATCTGAGAGTTTCTGAATTGCCATCTGAAATAGCTTCTTCCTATTGACCTCTTTCTGGAAGCTTCCTATTTTGCTGTAGGGACAATGCATAAAAATAAAATTAATCTTTGGTCCTGTCCTCTTTGTCCCTGAAAAGAAAAACCCTTCCTTCCTCCCTTCCTCTCACCTTTCCTCCCTTCCTTTTTTGTCTTGGCCTGTCATGTAGCTTCGTCCAAACTTGCATGCACATCCTGTAATTTATTATCCTACAGTTAATCAAGGCAGAATTTGAATTTACCAGACATTCTGACTTCTTTCACTTAGTCAACAAAACAAGTATCACACCTTCACAGACTTAACCTGTCATAATTAAAATTGATCCAGGAATTTTCCTGTGAAATAAGATTTGTTGAAAGATGCTGATTGACTGAAGCCAAAATTTTTATGAAGGTACTCAGTTCTGGGATGAGATAACTGATGACAACTAGTCCAGCTAGAATGGATCATGCCTGCAGCAGTCCTACAGGGACTGCAGCAGCTCAGCACATAGCTGTGAAAGCATTTGGACTCCAGCAGCTCCTACATTTAGTAATTTGTTCTATCTGCATTTTCTACAAATTAAAACTGATAATTGGACTCTCCCCTTTTAATGACTACTTGTTTTAGAAACGCAAAATAAAAAGTTTCATTAAGTAGCAGCAAGGCCACTCCTTCAGACTGTGGGAGACCCAGCTTCAAGTTCTACCTCTAAATTAGAGAGGCCATAACATAGTTTATATGAATGGTTTGGTTATTCAATGGTTTCTCTTCTTGCGGAGGTGTGAGAAATTTCAGAAACATCAGTTTCAGTTATAGAGAGTACAACCAAATTCCCTTAAGCCACATTTAAACATGAGAGAGCCTGACTAGCACCAAGCAACTTAAAATTGTAGGTTCTGATGTTCCAAAACCTCTCATGTTTTTTCTTTTATGCAAAATGGAGATCAGATGTGCTTTAGTTCTTTACTGGCCCTTTTCCCACTGGTGGTGAGAGGCAGGCCTAGAAGGAAAAAGAGATTTCAGCAAATTATTTTACAATATTCTGTTTCTAATTGGATATAACTGAAAATTGTTGCCAACAGGATCTCAAGTTGATAGGAAATTTTTGTATCATTTTAACTTTATGACAGAAGCATTTTGAGGGGGGAAAAAAGGAATTTTTTAATGGAGTAGTGATGTCTCTCTTATCAAAGCTATGCAAAATATTATGGTTGCTAATGATATTCAGTATGATCAGCACATGTCAGAACACAACTATGTCAGAGCAAATGAAAAGTCCCTTTTTGGTATAACAATGTTTTTGAAAGATTTGCAAGTTTCAGAATTTTCTACCATGTAAATACAGGAGCAAAGTATTTCCATGACAAGCCAGATATGTTTCTATTTTTCATCAGTCTTTTGCCTTAAAATGATTTAATTAAATTCCACTTACCAAAATAACTCGTGAACAGGGTATTTCAAGGCAGGTGATGTTTGGTAATCCTCTTGAGCATATTTCGCAGGCATATAGATAGAGATGTTGGTTCTCATTAACTGAAACAAAGGAAAACACACTGTAGTGCAGCCCCAAAACCATGTACACAAAAGATGTAAATGGCAAAATATGGAAGTAAACACTGTATTCAAAACCCTCTAAATCACTTTTCAGTTATTGCCCGATTCCTAAGGCATTAAAATACTAAGGACACTTAGATTTTGCAAATGAGAAACTTCATGTTCAGCCTCTGGATATGACCAGGAGTGGTGTATCTCACCTTCTGCTAGACATCTGTCTCATGTCTAAAACTAGTCATAATTTGGACAGGGCATAGGTCTTCTGCCTTGTGCTTCCTATACTGCACCCTAATGGATCCAAGGGCAGAATCCAAGTAACTTCAGGATGGTGTGGGATGGAAGAGTAAAGATCTCCTCCTTCTACTGTTAAATGTCATCCACTACATCACAGAGAGATCTCCAAACATGCAATTCTCAAGTCTTTTTTAGCCAAAAATCACATGAAAAAACTGGTGCTCTCTGTGCCATCTACAATTATCTCAGAGTGGCTATCTCTGCTTTTTGATTTCCTGTACTCTGATCTGGGCTGCTTCCTACTCCTTTCCTTCACTGCTCTGTAGATTTAGCTAGTAAAATTTATTTTCTCATCTTTCATACTTTCAGAAGTTTGGGTTGTACCTACCATCTTGGGTGAAAAACATGGTTATTATATGTTCAGGAATTAGGTTTCTCATTCTC
Organism: Passer domesticus; assembly: GCF_036417665.1. NCBI lineage: Eukaryota > Metazoa > Chordata > Aves > Passeriformes > Passeridae > Passer > Passer domesticus. Next base: position 40,734,975 of record NC_087478.1, on the reverse strand, counting down.
ACCCATTTAAGCTGCTCCACTTTAGATAGTAGAATCAAACATTGATGAAACAAGAGAATGTCAGAAAGCATGAGATCCTGAGGGAATTCACCTGGGGAGGAGAAGAACTGGACTCCAAAGTCTGCTTGAATTAATATTTACATTTTTTCTTCGTTTTTCTCTGGTTCACTGAATACTCCACTGCAAAGCCAAACATCTCTCTTGAGAAAATCACAGCCAAGAGAACTTCTCAGAAAAGACTCAGCCGGGGTTTGTCATGTCATTTCTTATGTAGTAAATGGAGAGTTAATTCTGAGTATCTACAACTAAAGGTGTTGTGGAGTCTCCCTCACTAGAGATATTCAAGAGCCATCTAGAAACAATCGCGTGCCATGCACTGCACATGGCCCTGCTCGAGCAGGGAGGTTGGAGCACATCACCCGCTGTGGTCCCTTCCAATCTTATGCATTCTGTGATTCTGTGTTTCTCTGACTCTGCAGCCCTGCCCCTGTTCCCCTCTGTGACTGTCACTGCCCATGCTACACAAGGCCAAAACCCATGCAACACCTAAGGAGACTGTACATAACTCCAGGTGCTGAGGAATTAGACAGCAGGTGACAAGAATTTGTACCTTACCCTTGGTTTCTGAGTTGTCCTCATTGAAGGATATTGTGTTTTTCAGCAACACTGTCAAATTAAATCCCAAAGTAGTTGTATTTTCAAGAAACACAACACAAGGGTTAATCAAAGATATTTTTATGAAAAACAAGGTGAAGAGATTGAAGACAATAGAAAAGTAAGGTGCGAGATGTTATAAAGCCATTAGTGTTGGTTATTTTGACTACTGTCAGTGAAGCAGGTCAGGAAATCTTTGCTTCCCAATCAGTGACTGTAGTCTCATGCCAAAGCCACTCCTACTCAAGTTCCTAACTTGTGCTACAAACTGAATTATTCAAAAATTTTATCAGACATGGGAATATAACTAAGGCATAAGACTCATCACCACAAAGAATAATTTGCTTTCTGATGGAAACAAAAGGGTAATTGTCTCTATTGAGAATCCAGTATGATGAACACCTAATAATATATTATTATTTAACAATCCCCATGTGTGCTTTTAAGTAGAAGAATAGTACATAGATTATTTCATACGCAATGTTCTTTTATTACTTTCCTGCTGTTACAAGAAACTGTTCTATAAAATTTATGCTAAGTATCACTTTCTCAGTTCTTACTGCACCCTAGAGAAGTTAGTTTAATCATTAGTACATAAGGGAATTTTTAGAATGAAACTGAATCTTTTTAAGGAAAGATGAGATCAAAAGATATTCACTAGAGACCTGTATGATGCAATTAGGAATAAGAAAAATATTTATGCTCTATTGGCTTAATTCATGACATTCTCCAGTAAAATAATTTTTTTAAAGTAAATAATAATAACAAATTGATAGGTTGTGAAGGGCATCAAAGTGAGATTATAAAATAGGAAACTTGTTGGAATATGAGTCACATTGAGCAGAAAACATTTTCTATTCTAAAGGGATTTATTAGAATAGCTAAAATTCATAAATGGGAGACAGCAAAACCAGGCCTGAATGTATGTCAAATAACAGTACAACTCTGATTCTCCTTATGATGTTCAAAAATTTGTTTTCCAAAATCTTTTTCATATATGTTGATTAGTTTTCCCCTGTAGAGTTGTTATACCTTTTTAATTGCCAGATATTTTATGTTCAGTTTAAAGGACATGAAATTTTGAATCAAATACAAAATATTTGCATTTTTCTGTTTGACCAGTTGCAGTTGACTTATCAGTTAACCACTTAAAAATTTAATAAACTGCATATTATTTATGTTATGGGCAATTGGGATCATAACAGCCAAAAATGTCAATATAAAAAAAATAAATTGATGTAATTAATATAAAATTCCCTGCTAGTTGAACATCAAATTTGCTAGAGTGTTTAGCTGGAGTCCAATAGTCTTTTTTGGGTCTGATTTCCCATTCAGTCCATGTTTATCTTGAAATGTCCTTTAATTGTTCAAATCAGAGTTCTGAGAGCAAGAATCTACTATCACAAATTTGTAATTAGAGATTACAGTCTATGTGTATATAAATCCTTACAAACAGTAGGTGTTAGTCTGTACTTAGTGAGCTGCTTCCCCTTTCAGTCTTCAAATTAAGTTTGTGTACTACTTCATGCAAGTCTTCTTCCACAGATGAAAAAAGCTATACCAAACATTCGTCAATATTTCTGTAATACCTTGCAGCCATGGAAAAAGAACAACCTGAAGTGAACTTTCCTGCACCTCACTCTATTTTTATTATTGGAGACAATTTTTTATGTCTATTTTTGTTATAGTTTATATAAAAACAAAAAACCAAACAACTTTGATTTTATTTATTTTTTACTGCTTCCTTCTGATTGTTTTCCTCTTGAGTAAATATAACATTTTCTTTCAAGAGTTCTATCCAGATCTTTTTTATAAAATTTGATCACATAACACCAGATAGCACAGACCTACTTTATTCATTTAATGGTAAACATTTTGATTTATTTCAAATGTGTCACTTTTGTCTTTTTTAATAACAATATGAGAGATTTACATCATTTTCAGCATCTGATTTGCTGTAACTGTACATTCTGCTCTAAAGTATTTGTGTATCCCACCCAAGCTGTATCTGTACAGACAAACATTTCTCTGTAAAAATAGATTTTTCACTTATCCTATTGAACTACAGTATGTTTTTATCAGACTAATTCTCTGATTTGTCAAGGTGATCTTGAATTGTAAATTTGCCTCAAAAATGCATGCAGCCATTCCTCCAAGTCACAAACAGAACACTCATAGGTGCAGGAGAAACTCCCACAGAAACTATCTTTATCCAGCTGCCTGTCTGACACTGGAACATAAATGACTGTTCCTCTAAATATACATTTCCAATGAGCTGTGCAGCTGCCTCATCCAGTTGCCATTTCCCTAGCTTCGTCATAGGACTGTGTTTTAAGAATAACTGGATAAGACACAAAATATCTGCCAGTTTCTCTCTTGGAAAAAAAAAAATAAATTGGATACCTACCAAATAGAAGAGCATTGTTTTTTAAAAAAATAACATATTTGGAGAAGTCTATCTTGATTGTTACTTAACTTCTTATTATGTTCTATTTGCTTAGAAAATATTTGCCTTTTTTGTTTCATCATATTGTTTGTTTGTTTTGGAGATCAAATTAAATGGACCAGCCTAGCAATAACTAGTTCCTTGCTTTTGTTAGATAAATTTGATTCTGTTAAATCTTCAAAATATTTGCAGCTCATGCAGCTATTTTGTAATCTAATCTTCTCTTACTGAAGCAGCATAAACCCGTTTTCGTCTCTGCTGCTCCACCTGTAACAATTGGCTGACTACAGCTGAGTTTTTAAGTAAGAAAAAAAAAAGAAATAAAAATTGAACATAAAGCACATGATCAAATCAAGATCAATCAAGTTCTCTGTCCTGTCTCAGGAACAAAGCTTCTTCTCTGAGTCAAAACGAATCCCTTTGTCTCTTGTTCATTTTGCATCTCGGACTTTTTGACTGTGCTTCTTTTTGTCTGTGCAAACATTTAATATCAATTTTAGCAATATCCGTTAGAATCTACTTTCTGTGCTAGGGAGAGCATGGAGTTCTTATTTTCAGGCTGACTGAAACAAGATCGCACCATGACAATCTTCCAGTCTGTGTGTGACAACTGACATAACCCTGTGTCACATAAATGCAAATTGTGTGTTTTGTAACAAGACTGTGGCTGAGCAGCCAAGAGAAAGGCTGCCAGAGCTGGCTGGGATTGTGCTTTTTGGTGCCACCTCTTCTAGGAAGGAACAGGGAAGTGGAGCTTGTTCTTCTCCTGAGGTAGGCTGCAGCAGCCAAAGACAGAATGGGAGCATGAAGCATGAAGATAAACAGAAGTTTTGCTCCTGATAGGAGCAAGGGACCTTTATGAAAGAAGACTTCCAAAGTTAAGACTTTGGAAGAGAAAAAGAAAGCAGGATACCCAGAAGGAACTGTGTGGAGTTTGTAGAAACCCAGAAACCTACTGTAAGTTGCTGAACAGAATAGCAAAGCTGATGAAAATTGTGTTCTTGCAGGAGCACACATGACAGGGTACTGGTTTGTTTTGAACTCCTAATTTCAGTCTCCTTTGAGCAGGAGATGTGAGGTTTTCCTTTGTACATAACAGTGTTGTGATGCTTCATATTTTGTATTGTGGTAGTACCAAACTTCAGACATTGGTTGTATTTTTTTGTGTCCTTGTGTAAGGAAAAGGACTAGACAGTTGTCCCTCAAGGTTTTGACGAATTTAGGATTTTTTCACAGCATATATGGCAACCAAGTCCAAAAACACCCCTGTGTAATTATTCATCATCTGAATTCTTACAGGATACTAGAGTTAATAAAGACACAACACAGTAAGTTTTTCTAAACAAGCAACAAAGAGGGAAGAAAAGGGAAGAATCATCAAAGTCTTGAGACACGTTGTGGTAGTTTTTTTGCACTAAAAGGAAAGTGTGAAACCTCCAGGTACAAGTTAGGATTCAGACAACCACGAAACAACACTGTAGTTGAAGTGCTGCTGAGTCAGGTCCTTAGTTCCTGCAGATGATCTACAATCATGAAAGTCCCTAAACCAATGAACTTGGAGGAAAGCATTGCAGGAAAAAGAATTGGCTGTCTAGAAAGTTCCTCCATTTGTTGTCTGTGGATCTACATTAGGTGATGTACACAGATTTAATTTGTGGATTGTTTTGAAGGAAAATGAAATAATTTGTGTATTCTTTAGAGGAAGTTTGGTAGAAAAAAATTATAGTGTTCATATGCTATCAGTAATGAAGCAGTATTTGCCAGTGTATATTTGGGATTATAATAATTATATTCTGCCCTCTAACTCCTGTAAGTCTTTCAGTGCATTTTCATGGAAAATATGTCTTTATCATGCATGCCACGACACCATAAAGAAAGTATATTTTTACATCTGTCTATATTCTTACTGATGTGCTGAGATACTCTCTCTAACATTAGTCTGTACTTTTTTGAGAGTCATTAAAAAATATTAGAAAACATTGTATGACTTTCTGAAAAGTTTAACTGTACACTGATATGACTGAGTAAAACATAAATTCCTGCATTAAAAATGGGATAGCTAACTAAAATGTTAGATAAATAATATATAAAAAATATATAAATAATATATAAAATGTTTTAACTTGCATATGACTTTTAGTTAGATTATGCTTTTCTTTCAAGTCAGTGAACTATAAAGAAATTACTTCTTGAAAGATATTATAGATGAATATCTTCTCTATGTTTTGCATGTTCTTACAGAAGCATATGGAAATAGATGGTGATAATACAAGAAAATACCCATTGGAAAGTCTCTCCTGAAAGTTTGATTAACTTTGGAAACAGTTGGAACTTCAGCTGCTGTTTACCCATCAAGGTAGGTGTCATAAAGCAATGATTCATAGTGACATTTTAGCTACATAAATAAACTTAACTAAAGCATGAAAAATTGTGTTTCACTTCTGAATGATTTTGCATCTCTTCTAGATTCTTGTGTTCCATCACATTTTACCAAGAAAGAAATTTAGAATGATATTAGTAAACTAAATTTATTTGCAGCACACATATGTTTTTTCCCCGATGAAGAAATTGCTATGTTAATGCATGCTAGGAATGCATGAAAGATATTTTTGGTCTATGGCAGAAACTTGTTTTGATATTTCACAGTGTTATTACTGTAGGTTTGCTGTCATTTATTGCAAGATATGTTAATAGATAATTAACGATAATTTTCTTTGTATACGCAAAACAAAAAATGTTGCAAATTTTATTATTTGTTTATGTTGTAAAATTCCAACCGTAAAAATTACCAGCTTCTTGGTATCTTGCAGGTATTTGTAGTTTGCTTAAACCATAAACTAACCTTCAAGTGATTGCTATCAACATATATTCTCCAGTATATTGTTTTCATTTTTAACTTCTTAAAGAGTTACATTTTGACTTTCTCAGTCGTTCTTTTAAATTAAAAAATTAACTCATCACTAGCCTAGATGAAACTTTGTTGTGATGCAAAATGAAATATTAAGTATTTATTAATATTTATAGGCATTAAAAGTGTTATTCAGTTTCTTAGTTTTTGTTATGAAGCATGCACATAAATTCGTACACAAATATGAATAGCCTTCATTTTTCAACTCTATCTTTGAATTCACCATACATCCACAAAATAAGCTCATACATGGTTTGCATCAATGTTTTATGTATTCTAAATATTTCTAGAACAGATTGAAGAACTCCTTCCTGCAAAACAAGAAACCATAAGTAACTTGAGTTAAAGATATAGACATAGCTTTAGCATTTAAATCAGAAATATCTAATCCTAATGGATGCATTTTAATAACTTTTTCTAGTATTTCTATAGGCATATAAAAGTCAGAAGAAATCATAGTGAATTTTTGCACTAAATACACTGAACTGTAGTTTTTCTCACAAGCTGGAATTATAGAGAAAGAGGAAAAAAAACCCAACAAAATCCCAGTTAGTACAAACAAGAAAATTAAGGTTGCTGCCAGAACCTTTTTCCTGTTTTAAACTTTCTCCCATGCCTGTCATAATGCTAGAAGACATTTTTCAAAGAATTTGAAATAATGTTGAAAATAACTCAAACTGTAAGATGGTTTGACATACACAATCGGAGAATCACAGAATGGTTGAGATTGGAAAGGACTTCTGGAGATCACCTTGTCCAATCCCCCTGTTCAAGCAGGGGCAGCCAAAGCAGGTTTCCCAGGACCACTCCAGTTTTCTGTACCTCAAAGAATGGAGGCTCCATAACCTCTCTGGGCCGTGGGATCCAGTGACTGACCATCTGTAAAAAAAAAAAAAAGTTTTCCTGCCTTTGGACAGAATTTCATGTATTTTCATCTGTGCCAATTGCCCTTTTCAGAGGGCACAACTGAGAGAAATTGGTGACAGCCTCTTCTTCATTCCCTCCTCCAAGGTTTGTACACATGGACAAGGTCCCCCTGAACCGTCTCTTCCCCAGGCTGACACTCCCAGCAGTCTTGGCTGTCAGGTGCTGCAATTCCTTACTCATATTCATGCACTAGATTCACTCTAGTAAGTCCATATATTTCATGTGGGAAACCCAGTGCTGGACCCAGCTATTCATGGCCTTACCAGTGCTGAGTAGAGGGATCACCTCCCTTGACCTGATGACAGCACTTATTCTAATGCAGTCCAGGATACTTTTGACATTATTTTCTGCAGGGGTGTACTGGTGCCTCTTGGCTTGCTTCTTGCCCACAAGGACACCAGATGTCTTCTCTGTAGAGCTGCCTTCTAGCTTATTGGCCCCAGTTTGTACTGGTGCCCGGGGTTATTCCTCCTTCTATCCAAAGAGCAGGACGTTTCTCTTGCCCTTCTTGAATTTCATGGGAGTTCTACTGTCTCATTTCTCCAGCCTGCCCAAGTCCACCTAGGTAGCAGCATGATCCACAAGGGCAATAGCTACTGCTCCCAGATTTATGCCAACTGCAGATCTGCTGACTGTTCAGTCTTCCATCATCCAGGTCATGAATGAAGGTGTTAAACACAATATGTGCCCGTTTGCATCCCGAAAGCATGCTATACCACTATACCACTAGTGACTGTCTTCCACATGGACTTTGTGTTGTTGATACCAATTCTGTGATCCCAGAAGTTCAGTCAGCTTTCAGCCCATATTACCAACCATTTTCCCGTAGCCTGTATTTTGTAAGGCTTTCTATGTGCTTGTTAATGGACAGTGTCAAAAACCTGGCTAAAATTGAAATAAGCAACATTATATGCTCTCCCTTCATCTATCAAACCAGTCATCTCATCACAGAAGTCTATCATATTGGTCAGGCATAATTTCTCCTTTATGATTGTATGATGGTGTGCTGGAATTTGGTTAAATTTGGATATTTTTATCCATAATTCTACAAAATCACATTTCCATTCTGTTCAGTTTAGCCAAAACTTGAAATGACACAGTCTATATGAAACAAGTACTGACCAATTGTTGATGAAGTGCTATTTTTAAGCATTCCAGCTATTGTTTTTAACTACAGAGCAACATTAAGGAAAACTTAAGTATCAGGGGAAAAAGTACTTAAATTTGAGCTCTGTGGCAGCTAACAGTGCTGAGTGAAGGTCTACTTTAAACTACTCTTCTGGGAGTTTTCCTTTTTGTTTCAAGGGCGTGTGAAATATGTGCTAAAATTTCATAACAGTATACAAGAAAAGATGTGAACTGAAATTTACGCAAGGACTTCAACCAAATTATTATCAACATTTTCATATTCAGTCTTCATTGTACTTTGTAGGGTTACATTTCTGACAATATTCAAGCTCTGATGAAATGAGGATTATATAACAAAGAAATCTCTTTTTAATTAATCTGTCAAACGAGTCTCATTAACACAGAGTCTCATCATAGTAATTACTTAAGAACCAGGCATTAGAACATTTAGCATTTAAAAGAGTTCATTATATTCAAATGTTGTGAAAGTATCTTTGAATATAATTTTATCTCCTTATTTATTTTTGACAAGATAGAAATAGTAGAAAATAGGATGTAATAAGAAAACAACAAGAAAATAGTAGAAACACAAAATTAATAAATAAGATTTCTAGCATTTTATGCAGCAGATTCTAATAACAAATGTAAATGTCTCGAGCAATGATAACTGTAGGGATCAGATTGATGGATATCTCTTGCAATATCCCTGTCATGACATTTGATAATATAATTCCTTTGATTGTGTACTTGTCTTTGCATACACTTGTTGCAGTAGATCCACAAAAGTTGTGTCAAGAATTTTCCTCTCTCAAAAAATGAAGGAAGCAAATAAACAATGAATAGAAAATACGTCAAGGCTATTTTACAGCCTGCAACTTCATTGATGCCAGAAGAGTCTGCAAGTATCTAGATGAATCTAAACAAAGTTTTGGCGTACATCCTGACCCTTGGTGATCAGATTTAAAAGTGTAGCTTCTAGCATCAAGAAAATTTAATGTAAATTTGCTTGTGAATAAAGCTAGTTATATATATACAGAAAACAGAACTGAATTTATTAGATGTGGGATTTATTACTTAAAGTTACCAGCAGTACTGATTCCTGTGACCAAGAGGTAGCATATGTGAGTTCAAACCAGTGTTCAGATGAGCTGCTGTATATTATAAGGGTTTCTCAATAGTAATGCCTATCATTACTGCATTTATGCCATTAGTCACTCCTAACCTTAATAAAAATTATAGCATAATGTTGAGTTTTCTTCTATTCTTTTTTTCTAAAGTAAAGCTGGAAGTGAGTTACAGCTTACACCTCAGAAACTGTTCTTCCGTCTTCAATGATTGTGAGAAGGTGGCTCTTTGAAAACACCAATCAAACAGAAAATCAAGTTTATTTTTCCCTGTCTCAGTCTTTGAAATACCTGCCTAAATTCAATGGATTATCTCACACAGAGCACATCTCTAGAGGAAAGGCAAAAAATTGCTTCAGCATGTAAGACCTTGCTGCTGTCTGGGAAGATAGCCAGTGAGAGCCAGGCTATTATGAATTTTGGTGTTTTCAGTGGGTGGATGATTTTACTTTCACTGTATCTGAGAGATGTAACAGTGTTAACATTCGTGGTGAGGAATTATGGCCCAGTAAATGTTTTGAGGAAAGTGGCTCACATGACAGCCTATTTTCTTAGAAAGTCTTCTACAAAGAACAAAGTAAAACTTGAAAAGCACTGACTTCTTTGAACAACAACAGGAGAGTTTGATAGGAAGACAGGAAGGCTAACTGACTATGTTATGGAAAAAGGGAAATTAGAATCTGAGGAGATGCTTCTAATAGTCAATGATGGAATAAAATATTTGATATACAAAATAAAGTTTTTGCTATGCAAAATAGATTACATACATGAAAGGGGAAATTAAGAATCCTGCTACAAAGGACCTCATGTCAAAGCCACTGGGATGTGAGCTCAGAGGTAGAAGTGGAAGTTTCTACTAAGAAGTGTCATACTATGTATGAAATACTGTTTTCAGGGTAGCTTGACTAGCACATGGTTCAGTATTGTTTAGAAAAATGAGATATGAAAGTGCATTTTATCTTTCCTGTATTTTCATGGAAAGAGAGAGAGGGGATATTCTTGATTATGCTGTCTAAAGTAAGAAGGTATATTTAAAATACTTTAAAACTCTCAGTTTCCTTTTACATTCATGTGCCTTTATAGTGTTAATCATGTGAAGGGATAGTTTATTTAAGAAGAGGTCTAGAGGAAGTATGATTAAGCAAATACTGTCTTAGAGAGACCTCTTTCTGAGAAGGAATATCAGTAAGAGTATTTCCAGAGATTTTAGTAGGAATGTTAGCACAATTCCAAGGAATTAAGAGACACCAACTGAGAGGATACAGTTGGGTTAATAACTTTTAAAATCATCTCAATGGCCTTTCTTTATGACAAACAACTTGTGATGATCAAAAGAAAGGAAGTGAAATGCTAATTCAAAGATAATTTCCTTAGTCTGTTTCTCGGTTATTTTTGAAACTATGCGTTCTTCCATCTTTTCCCTCTTTTTTCTCATGAGAAGTAGCTATTTGCATGACTATATCAAAGCTTCCATCAGGACCGTGACTGCCTTTACCCTTCTTATTTTATCTCCTTTATTCTTAGAAGATCAGTTCTTGCCATCCTTCAGTACAGTGAGGCAAATCTGGGGTCTCCATAACTATTCACAAAACCAATTTCTTGCTTCCCTTTAAATTCCTCTTTAAAACTCTCCTTTACATTTACGCCTACATCATCATTCATTTGTCAGTGATGATCTCATATCTCTACTCTTCTGTTTATGGGCAACTGCCTTCAGAAATTGCCAATATTTTTCTCTGTATTTATACAGTATTTAAACAGTCAGTACTGCTCTGCCAGCAGTGTTCATCTATGAACATATACTATTAAGGCCACATGCTATTAACCAGGAATAACTTTGTTAGTCTGGTTCTAGAGGTTTGGAGACAGGATTTGAGCAGGTAGATGGTGTGCAGCTGAACATGATATGTTGTAATATCCAGTGAAAGGAACAGCAAACATGGCTAAAGGATTGGTGACAATCTGAGAAAGCTATTTCCTTCTAGCCTTTTATTTCTGTAAGTTATGAGTCTGATTATCTAAGATGGTAAGGAACAAAACCTATCAAAGTTTATACCCCAAAGTAAAGCTGCATGCAATCATTCCCATCAACATCAAATATCTTAGTTACTTGTAATTAAAATATATGAAAAAAGGAAAACAATTATCTTAATGCAATCAAAATATCCCTTTCATATGCACTTGGAAATGTTTTATTCCTCAATTATTAAAAAACAAAAGTAAATAAAAAGAAATCACAGCAACTGATTTACCGGTTAATTTATGATCTAATGATTGGTGGGAACATCCTCATGTTTTGCTCCACATAGGTTTTGTCTTAAGTGAGGGCTCAGAACCTAAACACAAATAAGTACACTTAACAGAAAATGTATTTAGCTGTGGCTGCATAAATGACCCACAGCATTTACCATTTCAGGTAGTGAAATGTCATGGATCTCATGATTCATGACATTTCTCATATGACTTCTCATAAAGTTATTTATTATACCTTGTTCACTGTTCATGACAATCAGTTTATTCTTTCAAATTCTTGATACAAGAATTAAAAACATGTGGCTTTAATAAAATACTGTGTTTTTTTCCTCACCACAGCTAATTAGCTTGGGCAGAACCCACACTGATGTGTCCAAGTTTTGAACTGCATCTCACTGCTGTGGAACATCTGTTTGCACTTGACCATGTTATGTTGCCAGAAGCATGATCAAATTAACTGTGGAACCAGGGTCAGACCCTCTAAGTTGCTGTAAGCAGCTATTTTTTCCTAATTGTTAAGAAATGTAAAATACTTATGGTAAAAATAACCTCAGATTACATCTTTTGCTGTGGTTCATATTTATTTGAGAAACTGAAAACAAACACAGTTTAGTACTGCCTTCATTTGGCTTTTCCTATGGCTGGATTCTGTACCTGGGATAGGGCAACTTTGGATGAACAGACAGACTGGAAAATTAGAGGCTGGAGAGCAGAGCTATGGAGAGGGACCGGGGGGTTATGTTTGACAGCAAGCTGAACATGAGCCAGCAGTGCCCTGGCAGCCAGGAGGGCCAGCCTGGGGTATCCCAGGGGGCATCAGGTGCAGCATCAGCAGCTGGGCAAGGGAGGAGATTGTCCCCTCTGCTCTGCACTGGGATGGCCTCACCTCGAGTGCTGGGGGCAGTTTTGGCAGATATAAAAGAGAGATTAAGCTACTGAAGAGTTTCCAAAGGAGGGACATGAGGGTAATGAAGGGTCTTGAGGGGAAGCCATACAAGCAGTCAACGAGATCACTTGGTCAGTTCAGCCTGGAGAAGAGGAGACTGGGGGGAGACTTCACTGCAGCCTGCAGCTTCCTCACAAGGGGAAGAGGAGGGACAGGCACTGATCTCTTCTCTGTGGTGCCCAGTGACAGGAACCGCAGGAACAGCATGAAGCTGTGTCACAGGAGGTTTGATAATGGGAAAAGGTTCTTCATCCAGAGGGTGGTTGGGCACTAGAACAGGCTCCCCAGGAAAGAGGTCATAGCACCAGGACAGAGTTTCAGAAGGGTTTAGACAACAGCCTCAGACACATGGTGTGACTCTTGGGGTGTCCTGTGCAGGGACAGGAGTTGGGCTTTGATGATCCTGTGGGCCTCTTCCAACTCAGGATATTCTACAATACTATTTCAATATATTCAATATTGTCCACTTCTGTCTCAAACAGGACTTGATCATATCCTGACAGAAGAACAAAACTGTTCTTCCTAGGAGTAGGAGATACTTAAATAGTATATTGGCTATTTACCATTTAACTTTTTATCATTTTTCTGAAAATTATTTATTTTCATTATATAAATAATGTCGTTATAATTAAGTTCAACAATCCAAATCAATCTATCTGTGCTTTTGTATAAAAACTTTCTACATGACTAGCAGGTAATGAGATTATGTTCAAAACTAAGAAAAATAATTTAAATGGGGTCTATCAGTACAGCAATTACTTTTGCTGTATTATAAAAATTTTCTGGCCAGAATGTCTAAGCTGACAACTAACAGTAACTAAGCAATTAGGGACATCTGTTCTTCCGTGCTCCTGAAATCTGTTTTATAAATAGATTTGCAATACGTTCTCTTTCTTTCAATAGAGTAGGGGTCTTGTAAATCTTATTTCATATCAAATTCTTAAGAAGCAAATCCTGACAGTTAACCCTTTTAATTAATTCTCACTTTTATAGGAGTCTTATCTTTTAAAATGTTGTCTTTGCATATAAATACAGATCTACTTTGTTAAATATGTCCCATTAGATGAACCCTGTGTTGACATATTCTTTCTGTTTACAACAAAGCAGTTAGGATTGTATTTTTGCATATATAAATTTTGAGTACTGTGTAAAATGAAAATATTAACTTAGAGGGAGAATCTACTGAGTAGCTCACTAGGGTAATTTACTGTTATATACATGATATTTTACAAAAAAAAAGAAAGTAGTATTATTTCTTACCTTCAATACAACCCCACTTTGGGCAGATCAGTATTTTCATGTCGTAGAGATCTAGGGCTTTACTGGGAGCATGGGATTTACTATTCAGTTTTCTATGACCACTCTGCTAAATCTCATTCTCTAAACACAACAGCTTCCCTATATAAACACTAAAATGTGCATCTAATTTATGACTACTTGTAGACTTGGAACTTATTGAATTTATGGCCTAGAAGAGTAAAGCCTGTTGTCATCTCTGTGGATCAAAGCATTTCTTTGTTAGTAGGATGAACACAGAGGGCACTGCTGATGACAAAGTTGTACTTTCAGTGCAAGCCCTCTGAAAATGTAAAGCTGAAGCAGTATTCAGAAGTAAGGGGAAGGACATATCAGAATCAAAACCAATAAGATGTTTTAACTTTCCATATGCAGATTACAATGAAGTAGAAAAAAAATTGTTTCAGTTTTATACTGATAGCTGTACTTTTTTTCTTGTTTCCTAAATATACAGTCCATGTTGCCAAGGGTTCCCATATTTTCAAAGTGACAGAGTGAATTCAGCATTCTGCTTTTCAGGGGTATTATAGTACTGGTGGTACTAATAGTACTATTTCCAAAGGAATAACTGACAATCACAAGAATGTCAAGAAAACTGTTCCCGCTTTTTCTCTTCGTGAAATTGTTACTACGGTGCTTTCCCATATATCTAACTCCACAAATGTCTATATTTTATAATACAGAGACATTTTTAGTCAATATATCGTCCCTGCCTTACTACACAAGGTACTTTGATACAGACTTGCATGAAGATTTGAGAAATCTATCTCCTGAATCAGAAGGGTTAATATTTACATTCAGAATCTCATTAGCTTTAGGGCTTTTGTAGGTTCTACAGCTAAAATGTAGGATATCAGAAGATGACAGAAGTATGCAAAAAACAAAAATCGTTTGTGAAGTTGTTTATTAGAGGATATGGTAAAGTACTGCAGACAGAGCTACAGGACAAATCTACATGAGGACATTTAAGTTAACTCTAAAACCACATTGTCACTAAGAGAAAGTGGGATAGTCATTCTAATGTATTATTCTGCCTTGGCTGTGGTGAATCATTTCTCAAAAAACTGGTTTCTTTAGATCTAATTCTGTAGAGATATGCACAGCTCTCTAGTGCTGACTGAATGAGACAGCTTTGCACTAGTCTTGTATCTCTGTGATATTCCACTTTGCTGTGTAGATTAACATATAAGGTGAATTTTGGACATTTGCTCAACAGTTAGATATTTCATGGAACATGATAATTCACAGCTCTAACATAAATTAGTAAGGTCTCTAACAATGCAACTCTGAAAATGCAGAATTTGACAGCCCTAACGTCACAAAAAGAAGGAGAATGCCAGAGCATTCTCAGAGTTGTTTTTATAACAACACAATCCTGAATATATGATGAATATTAAATTTATATATGAGAAAGTAAATAGAAATGTGCAGGTGAATTCGAGAGATTAAGAGATTAGTTGATTAAGAGATAATATGGTGAGGTAAAATACTGAGCAAAAGGTTTATTTCCATTAATTGATCTAGCTGCATTTTAACAGAGAAATTATGTGCTTACACAATTTGAAAGTGGGTAACAAATACTAATCCCAATCCAAATGGTCTTGGTACCATAACTTTGTTTTAGATAAGAGGACGCCACCCTTTAAGGGCTGCTGACTGAACTACTCAGGGTGAAAATTACCCTAGAATGACTACTAGGGTTAATTTTTACATAAGACTTGTTGTATGCTTTAAGAATCACTGAAGATTTTTTTCTTAACTAATGTTATAGGAATAAAAAAAACAGATAAAATAAATCATTTACAACAGCTTTTAAACCCCAAGTTTGTATAGAGATATGACATAGCTACATTTCCTCTTGGCAATGACTTAAAGGACTTAAAACCATACAAGTTGTGTAGAAATCCTAAAGAACTGCAAAGACTGAAGTGTGGATGAAGAGGATATCCCAAGAAAATCTAGGACTAGGGAAGAGTTCATTTATCCTATCTAACCAAGCTGCTAGAAGATAAAATGTGTTTTGAGTTGGGACTGTGCTATGCAGGTGGGAGGGAAAAGGTTGTTTTTGGAAGTAGCTTTTTCTAGTAGGCAACTTGAAAAATATAAGGCTCTGTTTTCTGTGATTTCCAAAAGGACAGTTTGGGGTGGGGGGGTACAAAGAAAGGAAAAATGTACTCTTTTTAATTCACTTTCTCTAATATGCTGATTGTGATGAGATCGTTCCAGCTGGCACATGTCAGATCCTCTTTTAACCCTTGGCTGACAACCAAGTGCCCACCAAGCCCCTTTATTACTCCCCTTCTCAACAGCATGGGGATGGAGAAAACAAGAAAAAAAGAACTTGTGGGTCAAGGTGGAAGCAGTTTAATAAAGAAACAGCAAAGGTTGTGCATGTAAGTAAAGGTAAACAAAGTGATTTATTCACTGCTTCCTATCAGCACGCAATGACCAGCCACTTCCTGGCAAGTAGGGCTTTAGCACTCCAGAAGACAAATGCAGCTTTTATTGCTGAACAGGTGCCATATGGTATGGAATAGCCCTTTGCTAAGCTTGGATCAGCTGTTTTGGCTGTGCTCCTTGACAAACTCTTGCCCATGCCTCAGCCTACTGTCCTTTGGATGGGGGACAGTTTGGAAAGACAGCCTTGGTGCCATGCCAGGAGTGCTCAGCAGTAGCCAAACTGATGTGTTATCAACACTTCTCCAGCACCAACACACACCATTGCAAAATGAGAGCTGCCATAGGGAAAAGTAACTCCATCCCAGCCTGAATCAGTACAGCCCTGCAGAATTTGAAGAAAATTCAAAATTTATTTCCAGAAGGCTATTTTAATAATAAATCTTTAAAAATGAATGAAGCAACATGTCACTGGCTTCTATAGGAGGAGGCAGGTTGCTGTGAGCTCTGAGAAATGTTAATTTGAATGTTGCTTGTATGCTTGTAAATACAACTCTGACATGGTTCAAATTTACTGCTTTTTGCAAGACATCTACGTTTTCTTTAAAGGACTGTTAAACTACTTTCCATACCTGAGAACAAACACATCTTCAGCTATGTTCAAATATACAGAATGAAAAATTCACCACCTTAAGCAAAACACTAATTCCTTCTTCCCCAGATTAGGCAAATTTATAATTTCAGCTACTATCGCAGCAAAAATTTTTTAGGGCTTAGAGATATCAACATTTTCTCAGATGCAAAATGGTTCAGCTGATGAAGATGTGACAGCTTTTATTGCTAACTTAACATCCAGCCCACAGGAGGACTTTATAATCCCCAAAATAAAGCATTTCCTCTAGTCCTGACAGCTGAAATCAGGGTCTGAAATATTCAGCCTATTGGAGGACTAGAGAACAGTGGATTAATCTCTTCCATGATTCTGAAAAGGGCTGAGCTAAAAGATGCATATCCTCTCTTGCTGGCAATCCCTGTAAAATAAAATCACACAGTTTTTCAAACTGTGGAGCTCATGACCGTACAAACCCATGTAAATGAAAGCATGCCTTGTCTGTGGTGTTCAACTGCATGCAGACAAGCTTTTAAACAAGCATGGGTACATCCACCAAATCTGATCATCCTGAAGTTGGACCAGTTACACAGGCAACAGGATAACGAATGTTAGTTTTTCTAACATGGTTTTAGGAAAGATCCATCTGCCTGAGCAAAAACAAAAGGCAGATTTATGATGAATTTCTTAAGAGGTTAGTCAGACTTCAAGCTTCTGGAAGAGACACATAACCTGTCACAGAAAATAAATGAAAACACTGATGAACACCCAGCATCTCATTACAAAGCAATGTGAACATAAATATAGATACATATATTTATATAAACCAGAAGATACTTACATTACATTACTTATATGACTGTCTAAAGTACTAAACATTTTGCATTGTACTGCAAAAGTACTCTGGAATAGCTTGCTAATTGATGGTAAATACAAGGAAACTTCATGCAGCAATCCTTGCTGCATTCTTATTAGGGGTAGCACAGGGTGGTAAAATATGTGCTACAAAATCCATCAGCCATCATCAAACCACAACCACCACATGTTGTCTAACCTCTGGCATATTAGGTATTATTTCTTGCACATCTTCACTTCAAACTCTGCCCCATCTGACAAAGAAGTTTTGAAACTTGTTTTCTTTGTCTGCTGTGATTTAATTTGTCTTCTCCTGTTATGGTAAAAGTGGAGTATTTTCTTCTCATTAGTCATACCTAATACAAGGATAACATGTAGTAGCCCTTCACAATATTTCAGTGTGAAAATTATGGCTTCTTAATAGCTCATTTTTTTCAATATGCAAATTTAAAAATCAAACATTTCACATCAAACTAAAGCAGATGCATTTTTTTTTTACAATTCAGAGGTCTAACTGACTATTCCCAATTTTTTTTGCCAAGATTGCTAGATTAAATTATTCTTCTGTGTCGTGTTTTACTAACTGATTTGAATTCTCAGAGGTCTTTTGAGCTAGGACAGAAATGTCAAGAAAGTGCTACAGTGTTTCAGACATCAGAAACAAGTTTTGCCATTGCATGGCTTTAGATGTAACTTGATTGTTTTACCTGCTATTCTTCATGTTCTGCAGATGTTGTTGCAATAACTCAAAGCATTCAATGCCTCAAAGTGTGTGTGTATATATGTATATATATATATATATAAATGTGTGTGTGTATATATATATATATATGTATATACTGCTTCTTGTGTCCATGGGTTAGAAATAAAAAAGATCTTTGGCTGAAATGGTTTAATCTTATTTTAGCCTTATATGATTTGGAGTTCTGACATAAGGTATGAATAATAAATTCTTCTTTTTATAAAGTTTTCTGGATATAAATGCTGTTTCATCAGCCAGAGGTTTTCTGCCTTGGATGAAAGCTTCAGAGAAATATCCATAAAAGTATTTTACAAGGGTGTCAATTATGTGTTTCTGCAGTAATTTTTACAGAGAATAAAACAACCAACAGGGAATATGGGTATGTATCCCATTTTTGAAGGGTTTTTTTCCAAACTTCCTGGTCACATAAGAAATTGTGAAATATCTGGATGACTGCCCTTTCTTTTTTTTTTTTTTTTTTTTGTATATTGGTCATTTAGACTTACTATTTAACTATGTCCTTACTTTATCTTCAGATAGATCTCTTATAATTTCTTTATTTAAAAAATAAAAATTGCTGTTACTAAGAGATTTCATCTTTATGGATAGTTGAGGGTGGCTCTGTACTATATTGTTTTATCCTTACTTTGATCGAATAAAAAGATCAAGTTTTCACAGATGTTTCTACAGTTTTTCTCTGGCTAAATGAATTGCCAAAAATAAGTAGGTATTAGCAATGCTGATCTTTGCTGCAAGTAACATTTGTACTTGGATCAAATACAATAGTTTGTCCTTTAATTGTAGATATTCCAAAATGCTGTATTTCAGAATATGGGAAAACTTCTCGGTTTCTGTTTGTGTGTTTCATTCTGGCTGCATAATGATTTAGGGAAGGTATATTCAATAGCTGTGCAAAATATCCTGTACTTGACATTATCTGTCCATATTGTTAAGTGGGAAAGAAATGTTTGATTGAATGGCATAACAAATCTGTATCTCAGATGAAAATTTCTTATTTTGCTCTGTGATAGCTCTCAAAAAGCAGAGATGTCCTTCAACTCAAGCATTTTTCACTGGACTGTTCTGTTAGCATATCAGTAGGGCATAATACAGCATTTTCATCAGACAGAAGCTTAAAGGTCTGCTGCAGGTTTTTTCTAGGGACAGAAGAAGGTCCCAGCAGGGAGGAGGCTGTAGTCAAATGTTTTACTTGGTTACAAATAAAGGATTGAAAAAAGCAGTTCTCCATTCTTGACAGATCCACTGATTTCTTGAATTTTTGGCAGGTTTGTTATGGCAGATGTGCTCAGTAGAACTGTAGGGTATGCTCATAGCTCATTACAGATTTTTGGAAACTTCTGTCTCTGCTAAGTTATTCAGTTAAGAAGTGGAAATCCACATTTTATAATAAAACTTGATGACATCTGTCACAGCTTGATTACTTACATTGAGGTAGTAACTTAAGTCCTTTCATATGAATAAATAACAGCGTGATAGTTGATGTCTAATGCTGCCATCTATCCAAAGGCTCAAATCAGTTTTCGATCAAGTCTCGAAACAAAAAAAGGCTCCAAATAAGGCCAATAATGCCAAACCTTTTTACCACGAAGATGGTCAAGCATTGGAAAAGGTTTCTCAGAGAAGCTTGTGTAGCCTCATTCTCTGAGATTTTCAACCTAGACCGGTTAAAGCCCTCAACAATATGGTTTGACCCTGCTTTAAAAAAGACCTCTTGCATTGCCTTCCAACCTGAACTTGACTATGATTTTGCAAAAACTATTTTGTTCCTGATTCAGGAGCATCCATGTATTATTATTGCTCTATAGAAGTTCTAAATGCACATCATCTCAATCAGAAATTGGCTGATATGATACCTTTAATGAACTACTTTATCATTTTAACTACTAAAGTTCTAGTTTTCAAATATAATATCAAAAGAAATTTTAAAAAAAACTTATACAAACTTGGGATGACTTTCCCCCTAATCTGTAATTCTTAAATTTAGTCAACCAAAATTAAATTGCTTGAGATGTGATAAGGAGGTACACTGAAATACCAGACTTCTATTGATAGTCTGGTTTTGGTCTACAATTTTATACAATATATATTATATATTTTACAATATATATTCTACAATATATTTTATATATTTTTAGTGCTAATCCAAAGAAAAACATATTAATATTCTTTTTCTCATGGTTGGCAATTCAATACTCTAAGAACATGAATTAATCAGAAAAACATAAGATCAGAGTGTAAGAGCAGCCATGACTACAAAAAAAATGGTCACATGACTTGAGACATCTCCAGAAACAAGATTGAATTCAGACACAACAGAGTAACAGAGAAAGGAGAGGAAATGTTGTTTTTCTTGAAGAGTATTTTTAGTAGCAACAGTGGTAGGAAGGCACTACTGAAATTTCAAAATATATTGTGTTACTCTGTACCCTAAAGGGAAGGGCATAAAAATATTTTATAGCATTTCTTCAGAAATAGAAACTGCACAATATATACCATAATTTGTAACAGTGCTGCTTTCATGTACCAGCTCTACCTGCAAATTGCCCAAAGTTATCTTATACATGAGAATTAAACACAGTATTTTACAGAACTGGCACTGAAAGGCTAGAATTTTGGGTGGATTCTAGGAGTTTAAATGAGTTTGTGATGTCAAGGAATCAAACACTAGTTTAATATTCATCATGTGACCAAAACTTCTCTCTAGAGAATGACTTTCTCAAATAACAATGGAGCCCATTAAAATGTACTGAAATATGAAAAAAAAACAAAACAAACAGACTAGGGCTTTAGGAGAAAACTACTTCAGTTCATATGAAAAGTAAATTGGACTTATCCAAGATTTTTGCTTCTGATAAAGACAGAAGAAAAGGGAAATATATACCAAGTATTCACAATATCAATCTCTTTAAGTTTTCACATTTTAACTATAAAATAAGAAGGAATAAGGCAGTTATCATTACACTTGATTAGCCTGAGGGTTCAATTACAATCCTTTTTGTAACCCAAAAACTGGGTAACTTCTGAGCATTCATGTAGAACTAAACTTGTTCTGCTGAGTTAAAAAAAATATTTTCGATGCCAGTAGTAATTTATAATCTATTTTGTGGAAATGTGTCCAATGTAGATAACTGTTTATTAGATTTTATAGTGGTTCTTAGGCACATATTTATTGCAAACTCCATCTGTGGGTACCTTTTGTTGTGCTTGGCTGCGAACAGATGCATCTAACATTAGCATCTTATATTAGCATCTAACATAGCTCTCAGAAGTTCCTGCACACAGAAAGAAAAAAAAAAAAGGAAAAAAAAGGAAGAAACTGTCCAGCTTATATCAAATTGACCTCATAACTAGGAGTTTGGCAAATACAATAATTTTTCTGGGCATGCCCACAGGTAGGCTACACAGAATTACATTGGACTTCAGTGTTTAAGTATAATACAGCTAAATAAAAAGACTAATTCTTGTCCTGAAAAGCAGTTAGATTAGATGGAGATGCACTAAATCTTTCAACAGCCAAAGTCCCTACAAACTGCTTCATGCAGCAGATGTATTCTAAAAGTGGAGGTGTGAAAAGTGTATTTCTAGTATCCTTTAAAGGGAAGCAGACGGCCTGACACAAACACCCCATATAGGAACGATTCAGATCAGAAGTCTTCCTTCCCTCAGTGCCCATCCTCATCTTTGGAGGGCAACAGCCCATAAGGAAAAGGATGCTATGACCATAATTATTGGCAATCACACGGAGAAGTTACAAGATGAGGCAAAGACACTGACTACAGCGTCCAGGCAGACTGTTCCATTTGCACTTGGTCACCCAAACTGTGAAGGACAGGTAATATTTTAAACTATTCTGTTGTCTTACAGAATGCTATGCACCAACAAGGCAAAGAGTGTTCTGTGGAGGTAGGTTATTTCCACAGAGTACAAAGAGTGTTCTTGGCCTGCAGGTTTATGAAGGCTGTCTGCACTGTGGAGGTGCCTCATGGTGCACTCTGTGCTGATGCAAGGGGCTCCTCCCAATGACACTTGACTCTCACCCTGCCAGACACAGTGGGGGAAATAGAACTACCAGATACCCTCGATGTGCACATCTCTATAAACTTGCCATGAGTTCAGCTGGTGCCAAGGCATAAGGAAACTTGTTAGTCTGCAGTAAGAACACCATAAGACAACACGTGATGGTATGACTGGTTAGAAAACAAACGAGTTTTTTGATAGCCTGAATTTATGAGGTTTTAGGAAAAGTGATGCCTGTCCCATGGTTCTTCTCACTATCCCCAGCAAGCTGGTTTCCTCTTTCTGGTGCTTTGTCTTTCTGGCCTCTGTTGTGCTCAGACAATCCAGAGTGCTGAAGCTGCCTCACCTAGGACAATACCCACAGCCACAGGCCCAGAAGAGACCTGGGCCTGAGCTAGAGGAGTGCTGGTGGGTGGTTTAGTCAGGTCGTAGCTGGTGGGGACCACGTTGACGCAGCACCAACTTGCAGGCTGATTCCCTGGTTCTACTGAGCCTTGCCTCATCACTATGTGCCTATCAGGCATTTTCTGGACAGGATCCTGGTCCACAGATTGAATTCCAGGCTTGACTTCAGACCTGCTCCCTCACTGTACTACTGATCTGGACTGAAGGTCAGACCTGGCTGCCATTCATGTTCAGATATGTTCCCTGGCTGCTCTTTGTGAATCCCTGCTGTTTCCACATCCCTCATCCCAAAGGGAGCATCTGGCCAGAGACATTTTATTTGCCAGTGTGAGTTTATACATGCAGTGCCTGTGCTGCCAGGCTGTCAGCCCCCCAGCTCCAGCGCTGGGGCTCAGAGCAGTTCCTCAAGGAAGCACTCTCCAAGGAGGGACCCTTGGGCAGTCCCTCTGTCAGTGCCACCAAACCAGTCAGGGACACTAGTGTGTTCCAAGTTCTGTGCTAGCAGTAATTTGGGAAAAAATTCAAAGCTGGTTTCAGTGTCTTGGGTTTGATTTGGGTTTGTTTGTTTTGGGGTTTTTTTTTTGACACGGAGGTTTTGTGAGGACTTTTTTCAATCTGTTCTGATTTAAAAAAGGAGCTCATGACGTTCCTGATGGATCTGGCCAATGTCAAGGCTTGACATCCAGACTTCCCCTAACAGGCTGGTTTTGACTCTCAGTGCTGCAAGGGGCTGGTACACCTGCTGCAGTCTTGTAGTCACATTTAAGAAAATACGTCCATGACATAAGCACAAGAAGGAGAGTGGGAAGAAACACTCTAGTATAGAGGTATCATCTAGAGCTTGCCATGCATATGAGCATATGTTCTCAGCCAGTGCCACTATGTTTGATTAAAACTTTTCATAGGTGATTTTTATGCTCAATGTTTCTGTTGCAGGTCTGTAAGAAGCATAAGTTTGTTTGCCTGAGAGCTGGGTAAAAAAATAAACTTAAATGCAAATGTTAGGATGAACAAGCAGTGCTAACTTATATAATCCTATCATGCATAATTTGCAGATCTGCCCAGAGAAAGCTTTTCTTTGTATAATAGGCATCTGCTTCAAGAATGGTCCATAACAAACCCTCTGAGAATTCTCAGTAATTACACTAAAGGCTTCAGTATTAAACGCATCCTGAAATACCAAGGAAGATTTTGTCTCACTTAAGGTACTTTCTTCTATTTACTACTTTCATCATTCAAAAGTGAATTGCTCCTTTGATAATTCATCTATCTGTAAGTCTTCCATGTCATCAGCTATTTGCAAAGTGATTGATTTTATGGGAGATTGTAATTTGTGGATTTAGGCAGCCTAATGTTGTGTGATGAGTTATGAAAATTCTGAATTTCGTATTTGGCGCCTGTAAGATGAACAATTGTCTTTACAGGAAACAGGAGGATAAGAAAAAAACTAGTTTATTACAACATAAATGCCAATTACAATGTTTCAAAGCACAACTACCCTTGCACTGAGAGTTAAGTTTCTGACACCATAACAAAAAGAGCAAAAAAACATTTAAATTTGAGTCCTATCCATGTGCCTCTTCCTCATCTTAGTCCCTCTCCCTTACATTCACATGCACACATGCACGTCTTTGCATCCTGTTGCCTCGCTGCTGTGGCTGCCTAAGTCATTATTTCCACATGCAGCACGTTGAGGTGGTGCTAGCAGCCACTCAGCAGGAGCAGCTCCCGAGAGAGCTCTGGTTCCTGAGAAAAAGAGACCACGTTTCACCACCATGGCATGCTATGTGTTACATGGCTCCACAGCTGAATCCTAAGAAACTGAACATGGTGTTCGCCCGAACACAACACTGCTTTGGGAAAATTACAGCTCGAGTACAGTGGAAACGCCGACACTCCCCTATGGCAAATACACTTGAAAAATTGAGAGACTGAAAAGAGTCCTTGAAAGCATTTAACAGCTGCAGACAGACTCAGAGCATAATAGCTCTTTGATCTTGTGTATGATGGGAAGAGCACCACTGGGAGCTTAATGCCATCAACTTATGCAAATGTCATGGAAGGAGACTCCACGTAGTTAAATTGTTCTGTCTCAAATGCAACATTTATGAAAGCCATCACTTCTGCATCAACCTCCAGGTGGATGCAATAGATCATTATATAATGGAAATTAAATCTAAATGTTATCTTTGAGTTTGAAGAACTAGAAGATGCTTTAATTAGGAAGAGAAGTGCCTGTGATATATATAAGCCTGTTTGCAAAAAGCTACTGTTGAGAAATGCTGACTGTAACTAATAATTCAAACCCTATAATATCATAAAGAAAGCCCCATATAAAGTGGCAACTGAAAATGCACAAACCACAGTCAATGGAAGAAAAAGAAAAATCTGGGATACAATTTCCATTTACTTTGTGCAATCTTATTGAAGCTGAGATCAGCAGAGATTTTTTTACAAAATGGGCTCTGCAAATAAATTGTTTTTTAAAATATTGTTAAAATGTTTACAGACTTGTATGCCTTTATATTAAAGATTTACAGACTTGTAATGCCTTTATATTAAAGAATAGGATTTCTCCTACCTGATCTTGAAAACAAAATAAGATCAGTAAAGCAGTACTGACTTCTGAGCCTGCTCTAAATTCAGCATTTCTTTTATTTTGTTTTGTTTTGTTTTGTTGGGGTTTTTCTTGTTTGGTTTTTTTTTTTTTTTTTCCCCCGAGACTTCAAGGTGCTTTCTTGGTTATAACTTTATGGTCTTTCATGGGATAAGTGAGTTTTAAAGCTCCATGGAAACAACAATGATCATCTGGAAAAACTGCAAATTTTAACTTGCAGCAAATATTTTTACAGTACAGATAGAAAATGTTTTTACTGCACTAAAAAAATACCAACCATTTAAGATCAATATGATCAATATGTAGAACCTCTAATGAAAATAATGCATCCAAAAATCACAGAACCAGGCAGTGCATCTCTGTACTTACTGAAACAAATTCCAAGTCAGAAACAAAAATGTCCAGTCAGAAATAAAAATGGAAGTTATCTAGAGAGAAAGATATATAAGCTAGAAAACACAAAATGAGAAAATTGAAGACAAGAAATTTACTCAAAATTGAGATCATAACATTTTTTGCTCAGTCCTATGCAGCCAAAACCAAAGCCAATTAAAATATAAAAGTTAACGGTCAATTCTTATCCTGGACACAAAATTACTAGATTTTTTTTTCTCTTGCTGTTATTGTTACAAGGTACTGATTAAGACTTAAATTTTAAAAAATAACATGGATATTGTTGATATGTAAGATTTCTTCTTTAAGTGTAAGGATTTGACAGCTATAGATGATAACTCCCTGTGAGCTCCAGTATGGATTCACCCTGCACTTTTAATGACCAGCAGCAAAGCGAATGCAGCACTGCAACAACTGGGATCCCCATGTTAGAGGAACAGCTTTAGATCACATTGCAGTTCACTGGTATTACCACTCAGAAAGAAAGGGAAAGATTGGTCATGCTGGTTCCAGTGGAAAGTCTATGGGTTTTATTTATTTGCTCACTTATTTTTGCAGTAGTACCAATTGCAGTAAATATTGTACTTTAGCAAGTATAGAATTCAGGGACAGCAGTAGGAGACAAGGATTTGTAAACTGAACCCCGCTCCAGTGGGTTAATGGCCTACAAAGTTTTATTCCTCTGTGATTTATGACACATATGTCAGTGCTGTCCCCAGCACTAGAAGTAGCCAGCTCTGCACATGAGCCATTCTGCAGGAGCCTCAACTCCTCCACTGTGTTTCCCTCTTAGCTTTGGATTATGGCATGTCACCACTGGCTGCGCACATCCCATTCGACTGTTACTGTAAGAACGGTGGTGTACTGCACTGATTTCTTTTTTCCTTGTGTGCCAGAGCACATCAGAGCACAGTAAAACCCTTCTTTGGCTCTCCTACAGAAACCTTTCCTAAAAAGGAAAGAAAAATAAATCTCTCCTCTGCCCAGCTTCAATTTTTTTTACAAAGCTTATACAGTCTGGTGTAATTTTGATAGCTCTACTGCTCTGATAAATTTGGTTGTAATTACGCAGTAAGTTCAAAAGCTATTGAGAAAGTATCAGCAAGAGATAAATATGCCATTTCCATCATACAACTAAAATTATATCAGCCAAATCAAATGCACTGGGAAAAAAGAAGCTATATTAGGAAAAAATAATTAAATCAGTTTTAAAAAAATGTAGCAGAAAGCATAATTGATTTATCAGTTTTGGCAGGATTTAAAAGGAGAGATGAAAGATCAAGTAGGCTTCTCATAAAATAAGTAACAGACAGCACACCTTTTTCTATTTACTACCTATTATGGAAAATGTTTGTAAAAAGCATAGGGTTGCTTTTGCAAAGACATTCACTTAGGATTTTTTTTTTCATTTTCTCAAATCAAAGGATTGATCTATTACAGAAAGACCTGAGATGATTCCCTTTTTACATAATGCTGACAAGCACAGTATGTTTGCTAAGGTAATGCCTAATAAAAATTCAGTTGGAGAGCCAGTCCTGGTATCACTGGCACACTCTTACAGCAGATGTTTCTTACTCTAACATAGCTGAAATGGCTCCTAACTGTATCCTCCAAATGAAGAGTACAAGGGGGGAAAACTTGACAAGAATATGGTATTGTGATTCATAAGAATTGGACATCATAGAAAGGCTCCTGAGAAAATGGAATCATCTCCTTAGCTCAGGGAAGTCTTTTGTCATGGACTGACTTTGTTCCCATGCTCTTTGATGAGAAAACCTTTTCATAGTGTTTTTAGTAGTTTCCCCTGAATCTTCTTTTAAATAGTTCATGTTATTTCATGAATCAAGATTGAATACTTCATGTTCTATTTTCAAAACCATATAACTTGGTACCATTTTTGGCCCTGAACCCTGCTCTAACAATGGGTTGAAATATTTAATGAGACATAGATCAAGGTTCAGATTTTTCCTGGGGGATAATCCTGTTATCCATAGATGCACTATCATTTCTGGGACTTAAACTAGTAGTTCTCCCTACTGCCTCCCTTTTCAGGAGGACACACCATACAACTTTGAGCAACACTTAGGTCTGATCAGGAATTCCTGGCACCCTTGTCAGGGCACATGATGTCAGCTACTGCATTTTTATACTGTTTAGCACAATGGAGCTCTGTTCTTGGATGTTCCTGGGATGCCACCCTGATAGAAATTATAATATCCTTTCTCCTCTCTGCCCATCTGGATTTCTCTGAGAAATTCTGAATTCTGATGGCATTACAGACAGAAAAGCCAAAATTTTCTTTGAGTTTTATTTCTTGACATGCTTCTCAAATTAAATTACTGCCTTAAATGTCATGGGCCGTGTCTACAAGTCATGCATTATACTGATTTTCACTGGGTTTTTTGCAGATCACCTGAGAAAGGAAGTATAGGGAAGATTTATTACAGTTTGCACTCTGCTTTCAGTAAAGGGAGGAGCAGTCATATGAGTAACCGCTGGTAAATATTATCTTACCTTTCTCACATTAAAATGTCTTTCACCTACAACCTGAACAAGATGTATCAAATTACTGCATTATAAATAATAACTTTCCACTCATCACTCAAAGTGCTTCTTCCTCTATTAGTCATTTTCTTTCTTTATAAGATGTATAATTAACTACTCAAGATGTAATACAGAGGCCATTCCATGTTCTGAGCAACGGCAAGTTCTGAGCTTTATGTGAGCTTAGTGTACTGTCAAAACTCAGTAGAATTTTCTGGTTTTCTTCTTAATTTTCTTAAACTGAAATGCACACAGTTGTAATATTGAATAGTCAAGGAAAATGGGTTTATTTTTGATTTGCAGAAGCTGTATGTCAATCCCTTGAAACACCTACATTTTTTACATGGGTTGCTGTCCCTAACAGAGCTGACTACAAGCTGTGGGCTCAAAGAAGCATTCTATAAGACATTTGAAGAGATAATTCTTTCTATGTTGGGTAAATACCTCAGGAGAAATTGAAGTGTTCAAGTTTTTGCTGTATTTTATGAGTGTGCTGTAAGTTGATAATTCCTAACTTGATAGAAATCCCTGTCATATATTCTTTCAAGCAAAGGAACTGTAGAATCATAGGAATATGACTGCTGTGGACATAAGGTATGGTTGGATGGGGTTGTGCTGATGTGTATCTACAGAGAAGAGGGGAAAAAGCAAGAAAGCACCACTGGGCTAGGATGTCTCAGATGACTAACTTTTACAAAAAAAAGAAAGAAAAATGAGTACCTTGGGAAAGAAAAAGCATTAAAAAACATTAGAAAGTAGTTCTTGTTTCCTATAACCACAGCAGAATTCCCAACTCTCTTTATCCCCATGAATTAAGAATTCAGATTCCAACACCTGGTTAAAAGGATTCATAATGCCCACTGCTGTGGGAGGACATGGAAATCTGTAATTGCAAAAGCACCTGACAGGCAGTGATAGAAATAAAGCTTAAGAGGTTTCAGGAAGAAAATAATTTGTATGTATGACACTTGGATTCTTCAGCCCTGCCATATTCATCAGAGTCCTGACACAGCTTCTGTTGATGCTCTCAGAGCATTGGCACAGCCAAGTGCTACTGGTGGTTTGGCAGACAAGTCCCAGGGTCCTATCTTCCAGTTCCCTTGAGGTCTGTTGTTTTCCAGTGCTTTCTCATTGTATAAGCTTACCAAACTTTTCCATTGCTAAAGTATCATACATGCATTCAAATGCAACTGTGAACGTTTGCGTCTACTATTTTTACATCTACATTTTCACAAAAGTTTATTTCTTTAACAAGTATATAGGTCTATGAGTATTATATCTAAAATTTCTAATTCCTGTCAGTAGTTGACCTGATTAATCAGATAGACTGGCAAAATGTAAAAATTCAGCGGAAGAAAGTGTGACAATCTAAAATCAAACATATCAGAAAACAATAATGATCAGTTACCATATGTAAGTGCTGCAATCACGGCTTTTCTATGTTCTCTTGAATTATGGTAGCTTGGTGTGTCCAAGTTTTGAATGTGAACCCAATGTATCTCATAATCAAAGGCAGATAGTCTTCCTCAAATAACAAATAGAACGTATCATATGTAATGTAAAAAAGATGCACTGCCAGTTCTGACTCTCAGTTTCTCTTCCCTAAAGTCTGTTACTGGCTCCGAAGACACTAATCCTTAGCTTCCAATGCACCCCTCCACCACCTGCTGTAAAAGCACATCAGCCTTTCAACTTCACATGCTCTACCTCATCTCTGTGGAGCACATCATCAATGGCATTTGGTGGGATCACAGATATTGCACCCACCTAATGACAACTCTGGATTTAAACTCATTTTTGTACATCTGATGTGTGCTGCCATGGTTCAGGGCTTTGATGAAACAAAATAATGACTATCTATAACCACTAATTACATGCAGACATAAAATAAATAGTTTTTGAAGCAGTTCTTCACTTTTGTTTATTGTTTTGGAATCTCCAAGGGATCTGACTTCTGCCTTTCAGGTTCAGTCACAAGAGAGTAACCCTGGCTGTTAAAACAGTTTGTCAGTGTGTTTTCTGTACTCTTCAGTCAAGTCTATAAAGTCATCTGATACCCCTCTAAATATATTATCTTTCCTTTCTCTTATTTACACTCTCCAGGGTAAAGAAGCATTTGGTATGTTGGGACAGTTAGATGTGCTTCAGTTACTCCATTCCAAAGATACTCCTTTCCAGAATATGGACAGGAGAGGAAAGATTTACAGAAACAAAACCAAGCAAATAAAAACCAAAAAAGTATTACACAAATACCAAGAGTATTCTGTCATGTAAGTGCCAGTACAGTACAGAACCAAACACACTGCCATAGGCTGTGCATGGCACCAGCTCCTGTCATTTACACTCAGAGAGATATGCTGGAATGCAGAGTACTGAGCTGCACATTGCAAGAAATATTGCTGTGAATAGCAGCCCACTTTTCCATTAGTCTGAAAGAGAGACAATAGCTGTGTTCCCATGAATCTTTATTCTTGCTTATATTAAGCAAGAATGGCCTGGAATCTGTGGTGGTACAAAACTATGGGATTTCTGAAGACAGGAAACACAGGAAAAAGCAACCAGGCACAAGCAGGGCAATGATATTCATGGTTTGCCTCATATCTTTGCAATGGCTTTCTCTCAGTTAATACAAAACAGATTAGTGTCTCAGGAGGTGATAGAGGAATTGAACTGTCTTGCAGGAGCAGAAATAAGTGGCCTAAGACAGGGAGAGGAAAGAAGCCCACAATCTGGCCTTACTTGTGAAACTGCTGCACTGGGGAAGCACCCATTGCTTTCATTTCCCTTACCATCCAGGCCTCGTAATGAGCTACAGCTTACTGAATGTCTGGGGCTCTGCACACATCCAATTGTTTTAAATTACACCTTCATTTTTAGCCAAAAGGAGAAATTAACAAGTTTAATTAAGGCAAGATTGCTGTTCATGCCTTGCATTTATTTATTTTCAAAGAAACCATTAGGCATTATATATTTATATATATATATATATGTGTGTGTGTGTGTGTGTGTTTGTGTGTGTGTGTGTGTATTATGTGTATGTGATATATGTTATATATATAATATTTTAAAATATATGTGTGCAAATACATAGTCAACACAGGCAATGTATTATGGGCATTGCACATAAATATATTTGTGTGTAGAATAATACTGTGTACATATTAGATACATATATTCTTTAGTTTGTTGACTTTTCTCTTTTGTACTTTGACAGAAATCTCACAAACTAAATTAACAGAATTTTCTGCTCCCCTGATTTATTGAAAAGTAGCAGAATTTCTAGCTGAAGGTCTAGCTAGTCTCCAAATAGTAGCACTTATTTAGCACTAACATGTTTTTCTGCCGGAAATAAATGTTTATAACTTTCAGATTTGTTAATTTGATTCCAAAACAACTTGGGAAGGCAGTAAACTCCTTTTGTAAACTAGAATTAGTATGGAAAAGTTCATTACTGTTAATGTTATCTAAACCTTACACTATTTAAAGTCCTTTGAAACCATTCCAAGACACCATCTTTGACAAGAGATCACCTAGATACCACTCAGACAATGTAGATTGCCTGAAAACTATGTTGTCAGTATAACATTTATCCTTCCATAATCTGTCAACAAGACTGTTTGTTTACCCAACAAAAATTACAAATATTTCTAAGAAATCCAAACAAATTCAAAGGGAATACCAAACCCATAAATACAAGACAAAAGCAATGAAATGCTTCATGTCTCCTGATTAATATGTCCTCTATCTTTAGAAATTTTTTTTAATTAATTACTTAAAGATATTTATTGCAAATCTTGCTAACTAGATATCATCATTCATTGTTTCAAAGTAACTACTTGCTCATATGATCATTCCAGGTTCACAGTATACAATTTATCCCTAAGACTTCTTACAAAGTAAGAGAAAAGCTCATGTGGACAGAGGATTATGTTATTATGGGAATTGAAAATAGCTAGTTCTGACTAAAAGGTAAGCCAAAGTGATTGGTCACTCTAACAGATTATCCCTGCAAGAGAAGTATTAAGTAGTAAGAAATATGTTTTGAAGTGTCATATACATGCATATCTGTTGGGCTGACTTTTCTGAACTAAAATAAACCTCTGTTGTTGAAGACTTCCTCTATTCATTGTTTCCTGACATGAATGCAACAGAAGTCTCTTCCTGCTTCTCTGTAAGGGAAGAGATAAGAAGAGCAGCATCATACCAAAACCAGTTTGAATGAACATTTATAAAATCATTCCTCTTTAGTATACTTTGAAAAATTACATAACTGCAGTCCTTTTTTCTATAATTATTTTTTTCTACACATTAATGAGTGACAAATTCAGGTGGCCATGTTCTAGTTTGGGATGGGAGGGAGGAGGGCAATATCACATGACATTCCCAGTGTGTGCGGTCTAGTGATGTCTCTAAGATGTCCAAGGAGTTTCAGTGTTTCTAGTTTATGCATTATATGCATTCATAATTTAAGGCAAAAGAGAAAAGAATGGCATACAAAAATCTAACAGGATAAAAGCTGGCCTCTTCTCTCCAAGTAACCAACTGAAATACAGGTAATCTGAATTTTGCACGTAAGAGGCAATATGTGAACAAAAAACAACCAAGAAACCAACAATATATGCTCAAATTATGCAGTCACCACATTCTTATGATATTTTCTTTACATTATGGATCATCTACTTAAAAAAAAAAAAACAATTGTCAGGCAAATCTTTTCCTAATAAATAAAATAACATATGTCTTTATTTTTTTTATACCAGGCACTCAGTTTTAACACGGACGATATAGCAGTGCATATTTATTGGCAAAAACATATTTCTGAGAGAGTCTTCCAGTACTTGTACCAGCAATTGCTGTTTGAATGGCAGGGCTGGCCCACTGTAGCACACCTGTAATCAAAGCCAAAGATCTAGCATAAGGGGAGTGGCTTAATTTAATATGACACAGTTCTGTTTCATTTATCTCCTGAGAGCTGTTTTAATAAAACACCGATGTCTGCAATACTGTCTGTCCCAGACATCCTGTCTTCAAAGTGAAGTTGCTATAAAGATGGCACATCTTCACTTGCCAGACCAGCATAGCACCAACAATAGCTCTTATGTAATAGAGAGCTTCAAGGCCTTCTGAAATTCTTCATTTAGCCTCTGACATACCTTATTCTGCCTTTGGGACTTGGAAAACTTCTTGTTCTAGTTATTGCTGAGAGATGGAAAAAACAATTTCTTATAACAGTACCATGTCCTGCTATTTACTTGTCTGAAATTTATGTTTCTGTCCAGGAAAAAGTGTAGAATAAATGTTCTTTTTCCTCACCAACTGAACATGGGAAACATGGCAGTAAATCCTTGACATTATGAGACCAACTAGGGTGGATGTATAACAGCACCCTTAATGTTTCGATGTCTGGCCGTCATTGACTCCTACCATCTCTAGCACCTGCACTTTTCTTCTGAAACACAATAGTACATACGTAATTTTGAAGTCTTATCTGTCCATTTCTTTTTTTTTTTTCCTTTAATTCCCATTTCTTGAGTATTATGTCAGTGGCTAATAGCATGTTAATCTGTGTTCTTCCATGGCAACGATGCTAAATATGGATCTGTGTCTGACTGCATTCTTTTTCAGTATGCATTTTATTAGTGTGAGTATTTTCTTTCTGTCAACCTCTGACACTGGGTTATAAGCACTAGCAGTTACGTATCTAAATCCATATTTCGTTGTAAACTGCCTAAATCATGCCCACATCTCTCAAAAAATAGACCCCTGTAGATATACATGACTGAAAAAAATAAAAAATTGAAACACATTATCTACTGTTTATCTAATAGAAGGAAAATAATTAAATTAATTCAAATTAATTTAGTGAATTCAAACCTGTTTATACATACCTGCTTTATTTACTCACCGTTTGGTGTATATATAGAAGACAAAAGTTTGGTGTATATATAGACCAAGTTCCCTCACATTTCTAGTTTTAGGGATGAATACACTACTGAAAGATGGGATTAAAAAAAGAACATGGCATACAGAGAGACTATAAAATCTTGCAACCTCTCTTCACCACCAACCAAGAATGCTTAGTGCTATATATATATTAACACGTTTGCAGGGAAGGTCAGATTTTCTAATAACTAAAGAGTTGTGATCTTGAAGCTGTCAAGCAAACTACTCCGGTGAACTTTTTGCCTTCTTCTGGAAGGCTCCTCTGGAAAACTGTCCTGCAGAGAAGAGAGTTCCAGGAGAGCTGGTAATTTTCAGGGATCATCTCCTACAGGACCAAGAAAGATTGATCTTGATGAGTAAGAAATCAGGCAAGCGTGACGGGAGACCTTCACAGATACCCAAGTAACCTTTAAAAATCCCAACTCCAAAAGCAGATACACAAGAAATGGAAGCAGGATCACATCACAAAAAAAGAACACAAAACCACTGTCCAGCTGTGCAGAGATGGTGTTAGAAAATACCCAGCAGGAGCTGAATCTGGTAAGGGGCATGAAGGGCAACATGAAAGGCTTCTACAGACAGATAAGCAGTAGAGTAAGACAAGGGAAAACAGACCTGCAGTTGACATGGGTGGGAGACCTGGTAACAAAGAACATGGAATAGGCTGAGGTATGCAATGTTTCCTTTGGCTTGGTCTTTACCAATTAGACCAACCTTCAGTAGTCCAAATTTCCTGAGACAAGTGAGAAAATCAGGAACAAAGACCCTCGGTGAAGTAAGAACAGTTTTAGGGGGTGCTTAAACAAACAGCACATCCTTAAGTCCATTGAGCATGGTGGGATGCACATTATAACCCATT
Organism: Passer domesticus; assembly: GCF_036417665.1. Classification (NCBI taxonomy): domain Eukaryota; kingdom Metazoa; phylum Chordata; class Aves; order Passeriformes; family Passeridae; genus Passer; species Passer domesticus. The sequence continues at coordinate 40,699,890 of NC_087478.1, read as the reverse complement.
CAATGTTATAAAACCAACCACATTCAGTAAGATCCCAGATGCACCCAGTAGTGTGTGTTTCTTTTCATTCATGATCACAGGTTCACATATAGTATGGTTTACCAATTCAACACTTTAAGTCTTGTCAAGTTCAACAGGAACTTTCATGAGCGCAAATACCCAAATAGTAGGAGCAACAGATTATAGATTCTTTTAGAATAAGGGTGATAAATTCACTAGACTTGCAAAATATAAAT